>NW_027206076.1:2500-602500 GCF_024711535.1 Dipodomys merriami
GGTAATTGTAACCTCTCTGTACGGTATTTTCACAATTAAAAAGAAAAAGCAGAAGTACAAACATGATTTGTAGCCTGTTTCATTCTTCCTATTTTGCTCCCAGATGCCCAGAAGACACTTGTTTGAATACATATTCTGTATTGTCAGGTGTGTGAGATAAATGACTTTCCTTAGAAGAAAATGTGAATTTGCAGATTGAAATTGAGAATGGTAATCAAAATCTTCCATTTTTTTTTTACTAAGTGCCAGAAAACAATGATAATGTGCTTACATGCTGAGAATAAGCAACTTTTGACACCTGTGGTAATGATTCCAATTTTGATGATGTTGTTAAATGTGTCTGACATGTGTTCTGAACCCTAATTCCTGATTTTCTGAGAGCACCAGCTCTTCAGAAACTCTGATTTGTGCTGTGAATATTTACTTCCTGTAAAACGTAGTTGCTTGGATATTTTGATTTTGTGAAAGCTTGGTTAGTTTGATAGTGTTCTCTCAGTTAAATTATAAGCAAGTAAAAATGAATTGAACCTGATTAAGTGAAGTTCTTTTACAGATTTCTCTGATTTAGGAAATCTACATTTTAAGTCATTCTGGATGCCTAACTATGTCTGTGTATGTGGATGAGTCAATAAGAATTGCAGATTTGCCACATTGATTTTGGAGCAAAAATTTATAGCTGGTAACTGGGCAATGATTCAAAAGACAGCTGAGTCTGAAGCCATGAGCCCTCCTGCCTCTGTTCAGCTCCCAATCTGTTCTAAAACACCCCTCACTTCCCATGCAGTGGTTTCTTTTTCTATCCAAAAGGTTTCTGGAGCTTTATCTTTGCTGGCCTCTTAGTATGCCATCATGAGGGAAGTCAAAGCAAGCAAGTCAGATGTGGCAGAGGGATTTTTTGGTCGGTTGTGGGGCCTGAAATCTGGGCCTGGGCATTTTTCCTCAGCCCTTCAGCTCAAGTCTAAAACCACTGATCTAAACAACAGCATATATCAACTAGATTTAACAGACACCTATTGAATATTTCACCCAGCAGCATCAGAATACACATTTTTCTCTGCTGAACATAGAACATTTTCCAAAATAGACCACATTTTAGGTCACAGAGCAATCTTGACCAAATTCAGAACCATTGAAGTTATACCTTACATTTGCTCACATCACAAGGGAATAAAATTAGACCTCAACAGCAAAAACCACCAAAGAAAGTCCTGTAACATATGGAGGCTGAACAATACACTGTTGAATCACCAGTGAGTCAGGGAAGAGATTAGAAAGGAAATTCAAATGTTCACCATATTCAACAAAAATGAGCACACAAATTAACTGCTCTTCTGGGACAGAGCAAAGGCAGTTGACAGAGTTTATAGCTTTGAGTACCTACATCAACTAATTGGAGAGATCTAAAACCAACAACTTAATGAGACATCTGAACCTCCTTGAAAAAGAGCAGCAAGATAAACCCTAATCCAGGAGATGGAATAAATAATTAAAATTAAATCAGAATTAAATGAATTAGGATCCAAGAAAACCATAGAGAGCATCAACAAAACAAAGAGTTAGTTCTTAGAAAAAATTAACAAAATTGACAGACCCTTAGCAAATCTTATCAGAAAAAGAAGAAAACTCACCCAAATAAATAAACTCAGAGATGAGAATGGAAACATCACCAGAGCAATAACCAAGATTAAGAAAAGTAAAAGGGAATACTTATCAAAACTATGCTAATAAGTTTGAGAACTTGGCAGAAATTGACCTTTTCATAGGAAATATCGACATGCCGAAACTAAGAAAGATGAGTTAAAACATTTTAACAGGTCCATATCAAACATTGAGATAGAAACAGCAATAAGAGAAGTCTCATCTAAGAAAAGCCCAGTATCGGAAAGATTTACAGCAGAATTCTACAAGGCCTTCCAAGCAGAGCTCACACCAATAGCCCTTCAATGAAATTGAAAGAGAAAGTGCACTACCGAACTCATTCTAGGAAGACATCATAACCTTCATTCCAATACCAGGCAGGGACTCATCAAAGAAAGAGAACTATAGACCCATTTTTTGATGAACATTGATTCAAAATTCTGAACAAAATTTTGGCCAATTGACTTCAACAATTCATCCAAAAAATCATACACCACGATCGAACAGGATTTATTTCAGGGATGCAATGCTGGATCAATATATGCAAATCAATTAATATAATCCATCACATCAACAAGAGCAAGGATAAGAACACACATGGTTATCTCAAGTGATGCAGAAAAGGCATTTGACAACATTCAACACCCATTGATAATGAAAACTCTGGAAAAATTAGGAATCCAGGGAACATTCCTCAATAGAATAGAGGCTGTATATGACAAACCTACAACCAACACTGTACTTAATGGTGAAAAACTAAAGCCATTTCCTCTTGAATAGGGAATGAGACAAGGACGTCCATTCTCACCACTTCTCTTCAATCTAGTATTAGAATGCCTAGATACAGCAATAAGACAAGATGCAAACATAAAATGGATCCAAATAGGAACAGATGATGAAAAACTCTCCCTCTTTGCAGATGGCATGATATTGTATTTACAGAATCCCACTGACTCCACTCCCAAATTATTTAAGCTCATTCAAACTTGGGCAAAGTAGCAGGGTATAAATTTAACCCTCAAAATCAATGGCTTTTCTGTATGCCAACAATAAGAAAAGTGTGGCTGAAATCAGGAAAGCAACTCCATTCATAATAGCTCCACAAAAACAAATAAAATATCTAGGAATTAACTTAACCAAAGAAGTGAAGGACCTCTATGATGAAAACTTTAATAATCTGACAAAGGAAATCAAACCAGAACTTAGAAAATGGCAAAAACTCCCATGCTCCTGGATTCGAAGGATCAACAACATGAAAATGGTAATACTTCACAAGGGTATCTACAAATTCAATGCAATACCTAACACTATCCCAAATTCATTCTTCAAGGAGTAGAAGAGACAATCCAAAAATCCATAGGGAACAATAAAAGACCCTGAATAGCATAAAAGATCATTAACAGAAAGGAAAGTGGAGGAATATCAATACAACATTTCAAACTCTGCTAGTAATCAAAACAACTTGGTAATGGCACAAGAAAAGACATCAGGACCAATGGAATAGAATTGAACCTACAGATATATAACCATCTAATCTTCGATGAGGAAGCTAGATGAATGGATCTAAAAAATGTGGTAGAAACCCACAATGGAATTCTATGCTTCTGTCAGAAAGAATGACATTGCCCCATTTGTTAGGAAGTTGAAAGACTTGGAAAAAATTAAGTGAATTAAGCCAGGTCCAAAAATATAGGTCCCATGGTTTCCTTTATTTGCAATAACCAGTATATTTTTGAGACAAGCAGAAAAGGTAAGTTAAGTTCATGTTAGGTGAAATGAACCCCAAGAAAAGTATTGAAATGTTTTTTTCTTTCTTCAATTGTTTCTAACATATTTATAAGACTATTTCTTTGTTGCTTTATATGTCCCTCCGCCATGGTATAACCCCTGCTTCCATTTTATTTGATGTTCGTATAATTTGTGGAGGGAATGGGCAAAAACCAACTTTTAAATAGGCATACATTGGACCCATTGCAACAATGAGCTATACAAATCATTATGTCCAATAAGGAACTTAACTTTTGCCAGGGGCAGAGTGTTGCACGGGTGGAGAGGGGAGATGGGAAGGGATGAGAAAGCGAAACAGGAGGAGGCAACAATGCTTGATAAGAAATGTACTCATTACCTTGCCAATGTATTTGTATCCCCTCTGTATGGTATTTTGCCAAAAAATTTTTAAAAAGTTTGTCAAAATAATGTCAAAAAATTTTTGACAAAATAATCATTAGTGTATCACCTAGAATCTGGATATGGCTAGTAACTCTAGAGGATTTTCTCATAATTTCAGAAATTTTGTAAGCATATAAAATAAGTCAAATGAGTTGGTTTATAACTATAATCCTAGCTACTCTGAAATGGAAGTGTCGATAGTTGCAGTTCAAGGTCAAGCTGGAAAACATACAAGAGACCTCCATCTCAATCAATAAAAGCTGGGTATGCCAGTGTGTGGCTGTCATCCTACCTATTTTGAACATAATACTAGGATGTTCACTATCCATGTAGCCTAGGAATAAAAAAATACAAGATTCTTTCTCAAAAACAATCAAAGCTAAAATTGCTGGATGTGGCATGGTTCAAGTGGTCAGGTGCCTGCCTGGCAAATGCAAGGCTCTGAATTTGAATCCAAGTACTTACCTCAAAAATTAAAGGTAAACCATATGAATTAATTCTCTAAATCACTTCTCAGTGCAATTATCTTATGTATTCTTCAAATAATCTAGTAGTGAAGGCAGAGAATTAATTAAACCAGATCAATATAATAGGTGGAATGAACCCCAAGATAAGTATTTAAATGCTTTTTTTCTTTCTTGCAATTGTTTCTAACATATTTATAAGATTATTTCTTTGTACTGGGAATGCCTAGCTTCTTCATGGCTCACAGGCTGGTGTGCTCATGTGGACCCATTCACCTATTAGGCCTGCTGGGCCCCGAGTTCAGAACCCAGACCCGCCAAAAGATTCATCTTGATGTCAGAAGCAAATCATTGCCCCTGTTTTCCTTTCCTGTGCAAATCCTATGTCTCAGCTAGGATGGAGAATGCATGGGCCACCTGTGGTCATGGGAATAAGTTATTATATATGTCACCTGAGTTATACCTGTCATCATATACTCAAGAAATACACAATATATCCATGAGTAGCATACAAATAAAGACAGTAACTACACTTAATATACGATACAGTACACACACTGATGTGAATTTACATCCCATATTCCAATGATGCATTGAGGACGATTTTGGCCTCCCTGGGGCTCGATATAGTTCCTTGGAACAGCCCAGCTGCTTCTTGGCTCACAGTCTGGTGTGATCACGTGGACCCATTGGGCAGTTGGGCCTCCTAGGCCTTGAGTTCGAATCCCAGCACTGCCAAAAATTCACCCTGATGTGAGAAGCCAGTCGTTGCACCTGTTTTCATGTGCTGTGTAAATTTTGGGTCTCAGCTAGGATAGAGAAGGTATAGGCAACTCTATATTCATGGGAATAGGTTGTCATCCAGTTCACCACAGTTATATCTGTCAACCTAAACTCAAGAAAATACACAATACATCAATGAATAAGACACAAAATAAAGAGAGAATTACTACACCAAACACAAGATGTTGCCCACCCATGTTTGGAAATATAGATCCTTTGTTTAATTATGAATTTATGACAATATTGGCCCCCACCAGGACTCCATCTCAGGTCCCGGGAATGGCCAACCTCCTTAGCGGCTCACAGGCTGGTCTGCTCACCATGACCCATTCACCAATTGGGCCTGCTAGGCCTTGGGTTCAAATTCCAACACTGCCAAAAGATTCATTCTTATGTGAAAACCTTAGTGTTGGATATGTTTTCCTGTTCCATGAATGTCCTGGATCTCATTGAGGATGGAAAATGCTATATAAGCAACTCTATAGCCATGGGAATAGGTTGTCATCCATGTCAGCACAGTTATATCTGTCACCATACTCAATAAAATACACAACACATCCATGAATAAGACAAATAATAAAAAGAATAACTACACTGAATGCAAGATGCATACCACACCTGTAGGTAAAGAGAAATCCTATGTTTTAAAAAGTTGGACTTACTATTTTGTCGACTGTGGGGTTTCAAATCAGGCTCTAAACCAGGCCTGACATTCTAGTCTTCAAGGATGGTGAGCTTCTCCTTCTCCCTCAGTGCAACAGAGCTATCCAAACCTGAGTTCAAATCCCAGCACTAACAAAAGATTCATCCTGATGTCAAAAGCCAGTTGTTGCACACGTTTTCCTCTCCTGTAAAAGTCCTGAGTATCAACTTGGAAGGGGAATTCATAAGCAATCCTATAACCATGGGAACAGGTTGTCATCAATGTCATCCTGTCACCATACTTAGTAAAATACACAATACCTCCATGAAGTAGATACAAAATAAGGAGAAGTTCACCAAACACAAGATGCTGTACACACATGTATGTCAACATAGATCGTATGTTTAAATTATGAACTTATTACTATAGTGGACTGCCCTATCGATCAATATCAGATCCTGGGAAAGGCCTAGCTCATTAGTTGCTCACAGGATAGTGTGATCACCTTGACTTATTGGCCAATTGGTCCTACTCAGCCCTGAGTGAAGATCCCAGCACTACCAACAAGTGGATCGTGGAGTAAGAAGCCAAGTGTAAAACTTGTTTTCCTTTTTTCTGAATATCCTGGGTGACCCTGAGAATCCTGGTATGATGGAGAACATTTCTATAAATCTAGATGCTCTGTGACAAAATGTCGTCAATATAATTAATGAAAGGGGTTTTATCAGAGTACAATGAATGATAAATAAATGAATAAAACAAAAAATACAAGAACAACCACACCAAACATGTATGGATTGAACATCTACAGGCAAGTATAAATCCTATCTTTACAATTTATCTAAATAGTATGTTTCCAGGGCTGGATCTTGAATTCAGGACTAGTGAACAGGCATGAGTTTCTTATCTTCAAGTATGGTGATCTTCCCCTTCATCCACATTGCTCTAGATTTACCCAGATCCTGAGTTAAAATCCAAAGCCTGGAAGAATAAACAGCGTGAATTCCAAGGCAGGGAGCTAAATGTTTATATTTTATTTTTCTCAATACGGCCCTTGAACTCAGGTCATGGCAATTCTGCCTCAGCTTTGATCACCCTACCCTGGGGTGCAGCCACTAGATCTACAGCTCCTCCTGGGATCCTAGACCCCCAGGCCTTGCAGGGAAAGCAATGCACAGAAAAAATATGGCCTTTTTCTGTTTTCTTCCTTTTCATGGTGATCCTCATGCGTCTGAATGACAGTGTTGCAAAGGGTAATTCACCTTTCATTGCTACGAGGCAACATAGGCCCTGATTTTGAATCCCCGTCCTGACACCAACCAATGGCAGGAGATACTAAGAAAATGGTTCCCATACATAAGATTAACAATGGAATGTTGTCATGTCACGGTTGAATGAATTGATCATAAATGATGCTCCTGTAAAATTAGACAGCTTCATTTCAGGAGGCTGATTGATTTTATTTAATATTTATGAAGCATTGAAAGAATATTATTACTTAAAGGAACACAATAATATCAGAACACTGATTTCATTAATAATTTAAGGATGAATACAATTAATTAAATACATTACATTAACTACTACATTAATTACATGGACGGAGTATTGATACCCAGGAATTGGTAAGAATGTAGTGTATATAACTGAATAATGTATAGGCATCTCTGACACTCTATAAAGATATATATATATTTATTAGCATACTTCCATCTGCATGTCAATCTTTTCTTATTTTGGTCACCCCTGGGGCTTGATCTGAGGTCCTGGGAACAGCCTGTCAGTTCAATTTGCCCCAGGATGGCATGCTAACACTCACCCATTCATGAATTGGGCCTTGTAGGCTTGTATGCCTTGAGTTCACATGCCAGCACTCCCAAAAATGAATCGTGGAGTAAGAAGATGACGGTGACACATGTTTTCCTTTTCTGTGAAGGTCCTGGGTGTCAGGTATGAAGTGGAATACATATGCAGATATACATCCTGTGCAATCAATGTAATCAATGTTTTATGTTCCATAATAGTCAATAAAATAACAGGTCAATACATGAATAAAACAAAAAAATAAAATAACTACACTCAATGCAATATAGAGTCAACATATATATATGTATATATATATATATATATATATATCATATATGTAAATTGTACATGAGTATAATGTTTTCTAGTGGTGGGGATCTATTTCAGGCCCAAGGAGCAGACCTGAATTTCTTGACTTCAAGGAGGCCAGCTTCCCATTCCCACACAGTGCAACAGAGTTACCAAGAGCATGAGTTCCAATCCCAGTCCTGGCAGAAAAATAGCACCTTTGAGCATGTGAGGCCCAATTCTTAGATATTTCATTATGCCTCCATTTTATGAATGTGATTTTTAAATGCTTAATAAAGAATTAATTAAAATCAATCAGTGTCCTATAATATAATTGTGTATAATTTTATCCTAGAATCATTCAAGAACTGCCCATTCAATCATGACATACATCACATTCCATTGGTATGCATATGGATAGGAATGAGTTCCTTAGGATCTCCTGCAATTTGGAGGTGACAGGACCAGGATTCCAACTGTGGGCTCCAGCTCCTGTCACTTCAAACTGGGGATATGGTACTCACCAGTCTGTCTAAGAATATTAGCAAGACCAATGATTAGGCAGGCAGCAGTGGCTCTCAGCAGTCCTCCTTGATACTTACAAGGCTGTGATGGGAGGATCATGGTCAAACTCATCCTAAGCAGGAATGTCCTTGAGTTGCCTGTCCAAATTCAGTGTCAACAAAGCCAGAAGCCCTGGGTCCAGTGTGGAGGGCAAGCCTTGAGCAAAAGCAGCTCACAGACTGTGCCCAGATCCTGAGTTCAAGTTCCAGGTCTGGCAACAAACAGAAAGACACAACAATCTGTGCAGCCATCCTGCTAAAGCAGATCACCCTCTTGTCTCCAAATGAATTGGTCATTGGTTCCTGGGAAAAGAGCTGGGGGAGCTGCTGTCTTCACGACTCCGCCCATGCTGCTTTCATCACAAGATTCTGGCCACACCCCCATTCTTTCATGGTTCTTTCTGACCAATGGGATACAAGAATGGTGGCCACATCCACATTCCATGCTGCCCAGTAGCACCCTGGATTCCCTTTGTTCGTTTACAACACCACCAGCAGTTGAGGAAGGGAGAGGTGGCTGAGTGGTGAGGAAGAGACACAAGCGACTTTGGAGTATAGTAGGAAATTGAGATGCCTGCCCGCACCCCGGGTCCTCCCTTCCTTCTCAAGGTGTGGGATTTCAAACCTCAGCCAATGGTGCACTGCCAGCCCGCCTAAAGCCCTGACCCGGTCTCTGGCCCTGGTTCTCTGCTCTTGGCCCATGTGTTTGCAATGTTGATGCCATTGCTGCTTGACTCACCTGGAGCAACCTCCAGCAGCTTCTCCCAGCAGCAGAGGTGAGTGGCTGCCCCCAAGTCACCACTACCCGGGGTCACACACCCCTCTGGGCGCACCATGCCCACCTGCTTGTTTCTTCTCCCTGGCTCTGAGGAGCCACCTTTCTGTCTTGGGCATTTCTGAAACAGAGACTCAATATATGCTCTGGCTGGACTGGATCCAGGTCCTCCTATCTGGGACAGGTATGATCCACCAGGCCTGGTCCTCTGTAGTTGGGATGGTAGATATGTAGCGCCATGCTCAGTTATCGATTTAGATGGATTATCCCAAACTTTTATTCCACAGCAGCCGATTCTTGACCAGAGGTGAAGCTCTGGGTAGGGCCACAACCATCAGACCTCATTCTCCTCATAGGATAGTTTTGAGGAAATAAGGGATTTATACAGAGGGATCCCTGGAGCATTGCTTAGCACAGAGGGAGTGGCCTTCAGAGAATGTTCTCAGCAATTCTGTGAGCAAATGATAGGAAGATACCGGGAAAGGATTCAGGTGGGGCCAGTTAATTGAGCAACAGGTGGGGATTATGAAACAAAACATTTCTCTCTTTCATCCTTACCCTATCCCCATGAGGAAGGGGATGCTTCACTGTGTTGAGTTTTGCAGCTGGGGAAGCCGAGGCACAGAGAAGCCAGGGAAACTACTTATGACTTCAACTTCACTACCATGCTCCCTAGGACAATGGGTGCTATTCAATCCACTTCTGGTAGGTAGTCCAATTCTTGTCAGTTGTGTGGCTTGAAGCCTAGGCATGGGTGCTGTTCCTGAGCTCCTCAGAAAAAGGCTTGTCCTCTACCACTTGAGCCCACAGCACCACTTCTGGTTTTCTGGTGGTTCTTTGGAAATAAGAGACTCATAGACGTTCTTGCCGGGGCTGGCTATGAACCATGATCCTCATATCTCAGCCTCCTCTGTAGTTAGGATTAGAGTTCTGAGCCACCGGCACCCGACTTAATTGTAATTCTGCCTTTTCTCTCTCTCTCTTTCACAAGAACTGGTTGAATGGGTGCTGGAGAAGGGGGCCTAGCATCACTATGTGGCTGGAATCCAAGGTGACCCTCTCATTCTGGAGGTGGGCTGTGGGTCAAGAGCTTTTTCGCTCAGACTTTTGAAAGAGCTCCCTGAGGTAAGCCCCACTGTGCCCTGGCTAGACCGTGAAATTCATTGTCCATCCAGCCTACTGGACTTATTGTATTATATTGCTTTCTACATCATTTTCCAGCACCTGGCTAAACTTATGATAAATAGTTATGGAATGAAAATGTAATGCCTTCTTAAGAAAGTCATTTAGAGCTCTGGGAATGTGGCTTCATGGCACAGTGATTGCCTATCATGCATGAAACCCTGGGTTCAATTCCTCAGTAACACATTAAAAGAAAAACACTGGAAGAGATGTTGTGCCTCAAGTGGTAGAGTGCTAGCCTTGAGAAAAAAAATAGCTCAGGAATAATTACTTACCCTTGAGTTTAAGCCTCTGGACTGGCAAAAACAAAAATTATTAAATGGAAAATAAAGATTGCATGCTTGAAATATATAATTGCTCCTTCCCTACTGACACCTGAAAATAGTCCCTAATTCATGTACTATACTTATGTTAGGATACTGTGTTGAAAAAAGTTTTGTTCATTAAGTCACAGCAATTAATGGCAGGAATGTGCTTAGATGTCAGCTGAAGATTAATTCTGGAAATTCAAGGATTCCAGGATTTTGTGTCATCACTGCTAATCACAAAGTGAAAAGTAGTCTAAGTGTGATTTTGAAATCTTTTTGGTCAGTTTTGGCACCAAAAAGGTAGATGCTAATTAATAGTTGTGAAAGAAAATAAGGAATAACTCCAGATGGAAGGAATAAGCGATAGTAACTAATGTATACCAGAAACTGGTCTAGGGAACCATTTTTGGTTATTGAAGAATTAGTTGTCAACTAGGCTTTTTCTCATTGCCTTTAGCATTTTAAATCTCTTATGCTAGTTCTTAATCACTGTGTGATAAATGTATCTCCTTCTACTCTGTTCTTTCACACCTTATCTCTTTTGTTTTCTAAAAATCTGTCTTTCTATATTTCTCTATTAACATTTACTGATAATAAATACACCTATACAGATGTCACAGGATGCTAATGTAAGGATCCCATAGCTCATGACTCATTAATGTAACAAAATGGAAAAGGAGGACATATTTACTGCTACATCAATTTTTCTGAAAAGCTGCAATGTCATCATTTGGTTAAAATTTCCATTCTTTGTCTACACAGTGTCATTCAGTGCACATAAATGCAAATATGAAATGGGTGCTGGTGGTTTACAACTGTAATCATAGTTACTCAGGAGGTTGAGACCAGAGGATTGTGGTTCAAAGCCAGCCTTGTCAGGAAAGTCCATGAGACCCAATCTTCAATTAACCACCAGAAACCCGGAAGTGGTGCTGTAGCTAAAATGGTAGTGCGCTTAACTTGAACTGAAGACCTTAGGAACAGTGCCCAGGATCAGAGTTCAAGTCCCACAACCAACAAAAAAGTGAAATGTGACTTTAAGTTTCCCCAAAAGGAACGACAAGATAAATAATCTTCCCAAGAAAACAAAATTAA
Source organism: Dipodomys merriami (assembly GCF_024711535.1). Classification (NCBI taxonomy): domain Eukaryota; kingdom Metazoa; phylum Chordata; class Mammalia; order Rodentia; family Heteromyidae; genus Dipodomys; species Dipodomys merriami. Next base: position 14,215 of record NW_027206076.1, read on the forward strand.
TTCCAAAATGATTCAGTGCACCTACTTTTGCAGAGTTATGTTATGGATTCTTTGCTGGACGTATTCTCTAAAAACAAATAGTTTAAGTAGGGTTACAGTTGGACCCATTGCAATAATGAGATGTACAAGTCCTTATGTCGAAAAACGAACTTTACAACTTTGGTGTGGGAGGAGGATGGGGTGTTGGAGAGGGGGAGTATGGGAAGGGATGGGAAAGGGAAACAAAGAAGAGGCAACAATGCTTAATAAGAAATGTACTCGTTATCTTACCCGCGTAATTGTAACTCCTCCCATTCGGTATTTTCACAATAAAATAAAAATAAAAAATGTCAAATTTTACCTTTACAATAAACTTCATCTAATATTTCTTGTTTGAAAAGAGACGTCTATACAATTGATGTCACTTGTTTTTCTTACTATCTTAGTTCGAAGCCAACCCTGGCAGGAGAGTCTGTCAAACTCTTATCTGTAATTACACAGCAAAAAAGCCACAAATGGAGTTTTGGTTCAAGCAGTAGAGTACTAGCTTTGGGAGCAGGTGAGCAGGAAAGAAAAATGCTCAGGGACAGGATCCAGCCTATGAGTTCAAGCCCCATAACCAACACAAACTAAAAAAAAACAAGCAAAAAAAAAAAACCCTAGATATTTCATTGGACCCTCTTTAAAGGAGTACTGGTCTGAGAAGAGGCTCCTTTTGCTGATCATACTCACTGGATGCTTTATTGGAATCCTTATTGCTCTGGAGAATTTAGGACCAAACTAAAGGAATTGATAACTGACTCCTGCAACAAGAGAATCAACTCAGGGGTGAAATATCCATCCATAAGGCACTTTAAAACTTCCATGTCTTTGTTTTTTTGCAGTAGAATGTTTTTTTTATGGGGGGGGGAACAGTCGTGGTCCTGAACTCTAGGCCAGGGTGCTATCCCTCAGCTCTTCAACTCTACAACTTGAGCCACAGCACCACTTCTGGCTTACTTTTGGCTTATGTGGTGCTGAGGAATCAAACCTGGGCCTCATGCATGCAAGGCAAGCGCTCTTCCACTGAGCCACCTTCCCAGTCCCTGCAGTAGAACATGTTTAAATCCACGTTATTTCCTTTTGTTCAATGCTCGCCTTCAAATGGCACATTATTTCTCTTTGTAATACTCTCAACTAGAAGTTTACAGAGAAGTTATATATGAGTAAAAACACACACGAAAAAGTCAGGGACAGAGTTCCCTTTAAGCCTTGGGATTCTTTCTTGTATAGTAAAAAGGAATGCACAAGTTAACTTGAACTTTTTCAATCCTCTATATTCCATTCCTCTCCTTGGATCAGTTTCCACATCCAGTAAGAGTTACTTTCAGGAACAATCTATGGTGCTGCCTGAGGTATAAAGAATATTTTCTTGCTTCACCGAAATAACACAAGGACAGCCTGACCTGAGGTAACAGGTGTTTTAGAGACAAATTAGTAAAGAGAAAATATGAAATTATATTGCTTATAAGTACATTATTCAGGAGTGTATTGAGTTCAATCTTTGGAAGTTCTCTATAAATTAAGGCGAATTTTAAATGGGAAGAAGTTTCTCCAATCTTTTTTTTTTTGTGAGTGTATGTGCTGCATATTATTTTCCAAGTGTACATGAGTTAACAGTAAGGAAACAATACCAATAATAGGAGAAAGAGAAGTTTTATGTTTAAGTGTAAGGGTTCGATACACTATAGAAGATTCTACAAATAAGACAACATTGAAACAATAAAGCCAAGTCCAGTATGTAGATTTATGAGAGTGATATACAGAAAGCATTACTCCTACATGGAACACGAAGTATGAGGCCACTCCCCTTCTAAATCACGCTTGCTAATTACACAACTTTGTAGAGAGTAGAATGGAAGCATAATTAAGTTTCCAATGCAAATCAGATATAAGAGCATGAACTTAATTGGAAAAAAAATCCATCCTGAGAGAGCAGGGATTATACTAGCCATGAACTGTTGGATAAGAACACATTTTTTTTTCTTTCCTTTACTTATATATTTTTTGTTGGTGGTGGTCTTGGAACTTGAACTCTGGGCCTGGGAGCTGTCCCTCTGCTATTCAGCTCAAGGCTAATGCTCTATCACTTGAGCCACAGTGCCACTTTCAGTTTTCTTGTAGTTAATTGGAAAAAGAGTCTCTGGGACTTTCCTGCCTGAGCTGGTTTGAACCCCTATCCGAAGATCTCACCACCACCCAGCTTAAGATCACATTTCTAACAGTGTACACTCAGCATATGTAATGTGCATGTTCATCTAACTTTATATGAATTCTTGAGTTAAATATCTATGCTACAGCTTACCCTTTACACTCACAAAATGTTTGTAAGTTGAAACTACGGGAGAAATAAAACTTAAGAATGTAAAGTGGTCTGGGAAGTTCGGTTTTCATGCAGCCTGGTTAGAACAGTCTTTGAGAAACTATCTATAATTAACCATCCAAAGCTGGATTGGAAGAAGGGCTCAAGTATTGGAATACCAGTCATGAGCAAGATTACTGAATAAGAGCTTGAGGCTTTTGCATACATGCATACAGACATAGACATAATAGAGGCACTTATATTTGCACACACAAATACACAAATGAAGCAAATCTCAGAATAAGTAGAAAAGTTAGAAAACAATAGAAAATATGTCCTGAGTAAGACTAGAATCAAGTGATAATTTTTAATGTTAGAAAGTCCTCAAGTGGACATTCTTCAAAAAAGTTTAAGAATATTACATAGATAGGGACCAGAGATAGTAAGGGGGTCAAGTAATCATTTATTAAAGGCATCAGATCCATGGAGGAATGAATCAGAGAACTCTGCAGGTGCATCTGAAAATGTTCATATCCTGTGTCAAATGTTAGAACATCTTTGAAAAGAGTACATGAACACTCTGAGCTGTCTATTGATTAATATTACTGGAGATTTTCAGAATTGCTATTCTGTATCTAGATTAAATACACCAAGAAATTATGGAGGAGCAATGTGATACAAGTCTAGAATTCTAACACTCAGACTAAGACAGATTAGATAGTGTAATTACACAGTGATACCTTCCCTGGACCAGATAGTATAATTTTGTATTAAGAAAACAAACCAAACAAGAAAAGAATACAAAGTTGGAAATTTGGGCTAATTTTGTCATTATGTTTTGAGAATCAAGTTTCCTATTGAAATGCAACTCATATATAATCCTCAGTTGTATTTTAAATGCTCTAATTACAGAACATTCTTAGATGCAAAATGGCTCATGATTCCCATCCAAAATTTGAAAAAGTAAGTAATCATCATTCTGATAGATTCCAAGGAAAGGATGAAGGATTACAAAAGCTTAAGCTGGAGAAATAGCAAAGTTATTCTAATGTAGGACTTTGTAGATCTTGCTAAATTAGAGTTCAGATTTAAAATAAATATTTTGGTTTTGTTTGTAATTTCGTATTCTAAAGGATACTACCAAATTCTTTTTAAGTAGAGGGTTTAATGGACAAATTTAGAAATGTTTCTTGCATTCTATTTGCCTAGAATATTCTTTCATGAGAGCTATAATTAGATCTCATTTAATAGATAATTCCAACAGTTCATGTATAAAATGATAATGTGAATAATGTAGACAGAGTTGGCAACAAATGGATGAAATTAATTTATAAATTTAGAAAAATGGCAATTTTTTGAGGCTTTGGTATAACAAGGTATGAAGAGAATAATTGTGTGACATCTTCTTTCTTCAACCTGTATGTAACACAGGAAGCATTTTCCTTAATTACCTGCCTCTGTATACAATGAGGAAAATGCTGGATTTGGGGTTTGTTTTATTTTTGTTTTTGTTTTATTGTTTTGTCGTAGGGCTTGAACTCTGGGACTGGACACTGTCTCCGAGCCTGTTTATTCTCAAGGCTCCACCCCACCACTTCAACCTCTGCTCACTTTTGTCCGGCTTTTGCTGAGAAGTTTATTGGAGAAAAGAATCTAGGGAACCTTCCTGCCTGGGTGGTGTAGTAGGAAGACCCCTACTCAGGCAGGCAAGCCTACCTAGTCGTCCCGAGTGACACAGCCCACCTCAACAAAATTGTTATTAAAGAAGCAACTTTATTGAGAAGGTTCCTACACTGACTGGCCAAGGCAGCAGCACAGGCTGGGGAGCTGATACTGCGACCCCCAGCGGCCCACGTGCTTAGGTTTTTAAAGGCAAAAATCACAAGGTGAAGTCTGGTCACTTAGGCGACCAATGAGATTTTCATGCACCCAAAAGATTGCAGTCATACCAGACCACACAAAGGTGGCCAATGAGGTTACACTTTGTCACATAATGGCTGCTTAAACCAGCCTATCACTTTTGGTTTAAATGACTCAAAAATTCAATGGTAAAGCAGAGCTTAAGGTAAACATACACAAAGGAGTTTAGTGGAGTTTAACATAAGCATGTGAAAAAGGCAGAGTTTATACTAAACTCGGGATGCTGCCAGCACACAACCATGAGCTGGATTGCTGGCTATCTGTTTAATGGGTCAGTCCTTAACAGAACAAAGGTGGGTTAAGTTGTTAAGGGGAAGGGCACCTAAAGGCATTCTTTTTATTCCAAGAATTGGGCTGGTTGGAGCCAAGGATTTTTTTTTTCTATAATCCCTAAAACAAAAACAAAACCTGTAAAGCAGTTGTCCCAGCTCCAGTCTCCTCTCACGGCCTAGTTCAGTGGGCTTTGCACTGTAATATTCCAACCTTAGAATCCTGATTATGTATGATAGTTTAAAAAGTATAAATATAAATAATATTTGCAAGAATACCAGTGGAGGAAAAATGATGCAACCCAGTTTATTGTGGTATTCTTTCTAGAACACAGAGGGCATCACATTAGCAGAGGTGCAGTGTATTTTCACAATGGAGATTAGCTATTCTTGATGTGAACTAAGGGAATTTTGAGGTGCACCCTACAAGTTGGAAACTGTTGGGCTACGATGACTTTATGACATAAATCTTGTGATTGATGGCCATAGAAATAATAGATTAATCTGAGAAACAACTGTTACTCTTGAAGAATTAATTATAACATGCTTCCTAGTTTTATCCTATACCAGAATGTTGCTCTTTTTCTGTTCACTTCTCAGTCTGTAACACCCCATTGGAAAATGCATCTATTGCAGAATTACATAACATGCAACCAGGTATATTTTTGAATCTCTCAGGTACGGAATGTTCAGAATTTGAAAATGAGTAGTTATTAATCATAGGAATTTTGAAGAACACATACATTCTGTCCTCTTAACAAATTATTTAATTTTAAAAGTTATGGGTTTCCATAGAATTAAACTGTTTTCTGTTTTAGTTAAAACATTTACAAAATTAAGGTAGATATAAGAGATCATTTTCAGCTCTTAGTATATATTAGGTAAAAAGATACACATATAATTAGGTAGTAAGTTATTACTATGACTGTCAGTACAAAATATGTATTTGAACTCTTAAATTGGTTATACTTTTAAGATATACTCATGGATTGATTTTGACCAACTTGACCAAACAGTTATTACTCTCTGCTTATTCCTGTGAAACTCAAGTTGGATATACTCTTTCCGGATTTCTGTTGAAAATAACTTTCTTTGTAAGATCATATCTCTACACACTAAGATAATAAATCCCATATTTCTTAGGTTTGAATATCCCATCAGATTTACTGAAAATCAGTATTGTGGCTATGCTTGTTAGATATATATTTCAAAAAACAAACAAACAAACAAAAAGCATGTGTCACCTCCAGATTCTGGATTCATTTGTAGTTATTTTGTACATACAAAGGTTTCTTCATTAATACTTTTTTTGTGGGAGTAACTATCACAACTTTAACAAATAAAGCTTTTTGAATATCTTTTCCAATTTAACATCCCAGAGCGAATCTTGCAATTTCTGAAAACCCTTTAAATATTAGTATTATTTTAGTTCATTGACTAAAATGCACATCCATGCTCATTTGCAAGGTAACTCTGTTTTGTCTGAAGTACCAATGAACATTATCAATAAAGTAGAAAGAATTGGAACGTGGGTTAATTCTATCTCTTTCATGGATTTTTCTCCACTCAAATACTCAAGTGTTACAATTATTCCAATTATTTATAATCATAGCTTTTATCTTCAATACACCTAATATTACAGTTTGAATTCAGTGTCCTATGCCCACTAACTGGGTGTTCTTAGCACTTTGTCCTGTGAAGCCCTAAATTATCCTGATTATTTTTTCAGATAGAAACTGGCTTCCTACTTGTCTATTATCTTGGACTCATTCCACTTCATGTTATTCTTCCTGGAATTTAGAATAACAAGTGCATGGCATTATGTACAGATCTTTCTGTCTAGTATGGGCTTTAGCCACTGTCCTCACAACAGTGCACTCCCATGTAGTCAGGATTTTCATAAGCTTTTCATAGCTGATTTTTTTCAAATCTTTCATTTCCTGCAGGTTCTTGAGTACTGAATTAATTAGTCTTTTCTTGGGTTGTTTTGTTTCATTTGAATCTATGTGTTGAGTTGTTCCTCACTTTTCCTTTTGTTTCTTTCCTTCAAGTTCTTACCTAAAGTGCTGAGAAACCAATTCTTCTTTCTCAAGATAATCAGGGTGAACATTATTAATTCCAAAGCAATTTCAGTAACATTTAAACACCATCATACCTATGAATGATATACAAATGCTAAGCGCTGAGAAGGGTGTTTTTACTTTCACAGCAGTCTTTGGCATCACAGACAGATCATGAAATATATGAAGATAATATAACTACAGATGCATGCCAGGAGGAGAAAAACCTATTATTAATTGTTTGACAAAGGCTTCCCTTTTAGTGAAGGAAATATATTGCTTGATGCAGGATTTCACAAAATAATATTGCTAGGAGGAACCTTAACAATCATGTAATACTATAGATTCAGAGTGATGAATTGACTTCCTGAATAATTTACTTTTGGGTCAAATAAAAGCAGGCTTCCAAAAAGCGAGTCAATTTTAGAGAAACATGATGAATTTTATGTAAATAGGTCCTTAGCTGATTTTGTTAATTTATAAACGAATACAGGAAAATAACGTACAGCAAGGTAAAAGAATAAAGAACTTCACATTGAAATACTCATTTGTGTGTGTGTGTGTGTGTGTGTGTGTGTGTGTGTTCATGCCCATGGGAGTATGCAAATGCACATGTGCATGTACTCATGCATGCATTCATCATTCTTGAAGCTTGATAGTCACTAAGAACTATTACTAAGCTTCTGTACCCAAGGATAGTGTTCTTCCACTTCAGCCACTTCTGGTTTTTTAAAGATAATTGCTTGTATTTTCATGATTGGATTGGCTTTGAAAGTAGTCATCAGGTCTCATACTTCCGAGTAGCTAGCTAAGCTTATTCACCCTCTAAGTACCTAGTTAAAATTCTGAATATCCTCTATGCTTTAATTCTCTTTTATTCTTTTCCTGAGGTGATAACAAGCCTAAGTCATATATATGTCTAATTGCTTTAAAAATACTGTTACTGCTTGGCACCAGGCCCTCCCATTGATACTCTTAACTACTTAGCAGGCTTGAGAACAGAACCCAGGCCAAAAGGTTAGTGGAATTCCTTTTCACTCTATAGCTGGGTACATTGGATCATTTCCACCATCCTTCACTATCTAGTTATTAAGATTGGAAGGACTGAGGACCCAGGCCAGTCAAGATAGCAGGCTAGACAAGTAGGTGTTCATCTCTGATGCCACTGATGATGGGAAGACTGAAAGGACAGATCAGGTGCATGTTCTTGTGGAAAGTAACACCTATCCTAAAATTAACCACTGATATGACACCAGCCTAGCAAGAAAAATATACCCCAGTTGAAATACTCACAATTTCCCACAACCAAACTAAGTATATACATGAACATTCAAGAACTTAGTACAATCTGTTCTTTGCTCTAATATCTGCTTCATCTGATTATCATATGATGTGACAGAATAGTGTTTCAATTAAACTTATGATAATTTAAAAAGTCCTAGAAAATTCTTTCTCACTTATTAAGTTCAAATGTATGGCATATTGTCTCATTTATTACATATTTGACTACCACTATAAATTAATCTTTTTTTGGGGGGGGGTCCGGTTGTGGGGCTTGAACTCTGGCCCTGGGAGCTGTCCCTCAGCTCTTCAGTTCAAGGCTAGCGCTCTACCACCTGAGTCACAGCACCACTTCTGGCTTTTTTCTTTTTGCTTATGTGGTGCTGAGAAATCGAACCCAGGGCCTCAGGCTTGCAAGGCAAGCGCTCTACTACTGAGCCACTTTCCCAGCCCCTTTAAATTATCTTATGATTATTATTAATAGTAATATATTCTGATTTATTACTTTACTTTGTAACAGTTTTTAAACTTTTTGCTTCTCTGCTGAGGTTGAAGTATGTAAATAGTATCATCAAAATATATTCCTTGGGTATTAAGGCAGTTTTTTACAAAGTTTTTAACCAATGGCTTCTAAGAATTCTTAATTGGTATATTATTTGGTTTATTTTTAATTTCAATTTAATTTCATTTTAATGGTGATGTACACAGGGGTTACAGTTACATAAATAAGGTAAAGTAATGAGTACATTTCTTAGGGAAGGAACATTGTTATCTCTTCCATCGATTTTTGTACACTCAAAACAAGCACTACTGGTGCTTTTGCTGTTGCTATTGATCCATGGGTACTTTTGCTTTCTTTGTTAATGCATTTTTATTATAAAATTGATATACAGAAGGTTTATACTTAATTAAGTGTACACTTCATTTTATATTCTAAATTTCAAATTTTGTGCTTAAATGTTTTCTTTTGTTTCTTTAGGATAATTCTTTTTTCAGAGGATTAGTTAATTTATTTTTGCATGATATTTACACATGTAAATTATTCAGACAAATGTTTTGCTTTTATAATATTTAATATGTGATTATTAAAATTTTTCTTAATTTTTATATGATTAATGATTTTAAATAAATTTATTTTTTACACTTACAAATATATTTGTCCAGGTAACAAATACTAACTGTACTTTCAAGAAGCACATACTTGGCTTCATTACTTGGTCACTTTTTGGAAATACTTTTACTTGAATTAAAAAAAAGTTTCAGCTCCGCATGGTGATTTGTGGCATCCATTTTCTAGCTATGGTGGGAACTGTAAATGGTATGTGTAATTTGGGAGTTACTGAAAAACGCTGTGTCCTTATTAGAAAACTATTCAGAGTGAAATGATTAGAGATATAACCATCATTAATGTTATATAGAGCACCTAGCTATCATATTCTAAATCTTGAGTTAAAATACCAGTAACATAAATTTTTTGTCAAAATAAAAGGATACATGTTTTTAAATGTTTATTATTCTAACTTATTGGCAAAGGTTCTCATGTCTTCCATTAATTTTCAGTTTACTTCATCTATTAAAATCCAAGTATATTATGACTATTTTATTTCTACTAAACTTGTAAATAGTACATGCAATATCATGATTTCATATATTAACACACTTTTACTATTTGCGATAATTTCCTCCGTTTAATATAATTATATCAATATTCCAAATGTGTGTATGTGGTGTATATGAGTGTGTTTATGTGGTTTTTGTATGTGTGTGCTTTGTGTGTACTTTGTAATGTTTGGGAGATCACACCATTTATTTACACATGCTAGGCCAATGTTTTACCACTGAGCTATGCTTCCTAATTATAATCCAAATAGTGTTTTACATAATGACTTTGAAACTTTATTTACTAATATGTTTTTGCAAAATTATAAATGATAAACTGTGATCCATATTCTATCCACTCTAGCAATTTTTATTGTTACTTAGAATATTCCCATTGCCTTTCCACTTCCAAACTCTTGTGTTTGTTATTGATAAAGGTTTTACTTTGCTTCTTTTCTCTCATCGTTCCTTTTCCCTTTAAAGTTTAACTATTCTTTATCTTATTTCTTTGGGAATTAATTATCATATTTCTATTACAAATTCTTAAAATTGTAACAGGTATATACAATGCTTCATTTTCTATTTTATTTTTTCCCATTTTCACTGACTTTTGGTCCAAACTATTAGATGGATTAAAAAGAAACTTGACTCAGGACACTTTATTTTTCTCCTTCTCTTCTCTGAACTCTTTCTGTTTTTTGAAACACAATAGCAATGACATATAGCTCCTACATGGTCCATCATTCCTTCCCCTCTCACTCTCCTCTGTTGTACAACTCAAGTTGTTAACATTCAGATTTATTATGTTACAGCATTATCTATATCTTAACTCATTCCTAAATTAATTTTAGTTGTTTCAAGTATTCTCTAAAGATATTTTTCTATATATAATATCTGGGGTCTTGTTTTGTACAAGGAACAAAATATGAGTGACTATCAAACATCTAGATATCTCTGTAGAATATTGGTTCACCTGCTCAATAAACTCGAATGTAAATTCAAGGAATACAGGTCAATCAGAACAATATTGTAAAATGGTGTAGCTTGAACCTTCATACTAACTTTGAAACTTATTACCATGTTTAGTAGTGAAGACAAAATAGTTCTACTATAAGAGCAGACACATAGAAGAATGTAACAGGTTTGTCAAAAAAATTCTTAGTTTTATGGTCAATAGATTTTGAAATCTATCCTATGACTTTATGAAATAAAAATAGAATCTAAGATGTGTGTTTTTGCACTATTGTCTCTCAAGATTTAAAAAATGATCTTAGACTACTACCTCAATCCTTTTTTGTTTTGTTTTGTATTTTGTCATTCATGGGGCTTGAACTCTGGGCTTAGGTGCTGTCCGTGTGCTTTTCAGCTCAACTTGAGTGCCCTACCGCTTGAGCCACAGCACCAGATCTGGTTTTCTAGTGGTTTATTGGATATAAGATTCTCTGGACGTTCCTGCCCGGGATGGCTTTAAACTGTGATCCTCAGATCTCAGACTCCTCTGTAGCTAGGATTACAGTTATGAGCCTCAGGCACCTGTCCTACCTCCATCCTTATACTAAAATTTAAAATAAAAAAAAAGATTGTCAAACTAAATGTGAGATGTGAAAACTTATAAAACATAAATGTAAAAATTCATGACATTGCATCAGTAAAGGTTTCTAAAAATTTGACTTGGAAAGCATTAGTGGCTAAAGAAAAGCAAGAATAAACGGATTATATCAAGTGATAACCTTTCATAATTCAAAGGACACTATAACCAAAGTTAAAACATATACAATTAAAACATATTGAACAGATACAGGTAAGATATTTGTTAATGCTACAGTGTTAATGTTATAATGAGTCTGAATCTTAAGTATTTTTATATCTTCTAATTCTATGTAAATTTTTCCTGAATAGGATAATTCTTTAAAGAACATATGTAAATTAACAGTCAATAGGAGGAGCATATGAAATAAGCTCCTCTTTATTATCTAAGAAAAAAGAAAAAGAAAACTCACTACTATGACCCTAATATAAAAAGATGACACAAAATATAGTAATGCATTTGTGGAGAAATTGATAACCTCTACATAGCAGAATGATTTGTATAATACTGCGATCCTTTTAGCAAGCAAGATTCAAGTGTTCATAAGGTCAAAGAGAATTGTAGATGATCCAGCCATTACACTTCTATGTATGTATTAAAGAGAAGTAAAAAACTTGTTTGGACAGGGAATGTAGTTCATTGACAGTGCACTTGAATAGTATGTGTGAGACCCTGGAAATAATCCCCAAAAACAAATTTTGAAAAGACACACTATAGAGGATGTATGCTGGACAAATTCCTGTAACACAATTTTATATCTACTTTAATGTCTGTTCTAAAATTTACATCATTTCTATTAGAAGAAATGCAAGTTTGTTAAAATTAGGCTTGGAAAACCTATTATTGTACAATTTACTTCCGAAGCACTGAAATGTATACAATAAAAGGAGATTATATATTGCATGTGAATTTCATGTCAGCAAAAAAAGAAAACTATTGTTAAAAATACTTCACACAAATTGCAGAATACCTAAAAAGATGTTTTCAATGTTGGCTAAAATTCTTTGTAAACTACAGTGTTTAAAACAAAGATGTGTTTTCTTTGGAATTTGAGTTTTTTTGGTCTGTTTTTTTTTGAGTTTATACAGAGATAACTCAATCAAAAATTGCATGTGATAACTGTAATATCTAGGAATTATGCATCACTTATAAGTAATTGATAACCTTTTCTGGAAGAAACTTAGCATAAGAAACTTAGACCCAAATCTATGCATCTGTATTTTATGAAATTCATATGTTATTTGCTCAAACCAATTGCTTTTCTCTACTTCGCTAGGAAAAATATTATTCTCAAGGTAAGAGCCAAAAGCAGTGAAAAGAAACAAAATACATAATCATCTTGATTTATTTGTGAAAATATCAAATGAAATAAAAAAATTCCACTCAAGCGACTCCAATATTAGTACCTATGAATCTGTTCCTGAATGCCAATATCAATTTAATTTTTTAAATTTTAATTTCTACCAACATATAAAAACTAGAACAAGAAAATAAATATAGTCTGAGAGCAAACCAGCCTTGGACTAATATTCTTAATTGTTTTGAAATTACAAAAGAATTTATACTAAGAAGAAAATGATTTTTTCCTATGGAAATCAATTAAGAATGTTTAGTATTTATTATAACTCAAATACCAAACAAGAGTATTTTATATAATCATTACAAATATCATTTTATTACTATAGTAAAATAGAATAAAATACCAGTCCCAATGTATTATCATTATTCTTAATTCCTAATCATTACCCTAAATATCTTAAACAAACTAAATAGTCATGTCTTTAACATAAAAGTAAATATTCTATACTTTTTACTCAACATTTTTCAGGGGCATATATTCATGTTTCTAAGAAATGTTCACAGCAGTTAAAAGGTGCTTTCGTGAAATTAATGTGATATATTTTGTTGTTGTTGTTATTGTTTGCAAGGCCTGTGCATTATCGCTAAGCCCTTTTATGCTCAAAGCCAGCATTCTACAACTTGAGGCACAGAGCTAATTTCCGTTTTTAGTGGTTAATTAGAGATAAGAATCTAACAAGTACTTTTAATTGGGGGGGTCCAGTCGTGGGGCCTGAGCTGTGGCCTGGGCGCTGTCCCTCAGCTCTTCAGCTCAAGACTAGCACACAACTACTTGAGCCACAGCGCCACTTTCAGCTTTTTTCTTTTTGCTTATGTGGTGCTGAGGAATCAAACCCAGGGCCTCATGCATGCAAGGCAAGCGCTCTACCCCTAAGCATTCTTACCAGCCCTAGACTACGTTTTCTAATTATATGAGCTTTTTAAATTGGCACATCTCTAGTGGTAGATTATGAAGTAATGGTTGGTCAAGTGGAGGGTATTTTCAAATGATGACAGGAAGTGACTACTACTAAATATTGGAGTATTTTGAGAAGGCAGTGATGATAAAATGTTCTAGAACTGAAGGTGATGTTCATAGTCCAACACTTAGACATTCTATGAATCATTGTACTTTATCAAAGAATTGCAGATTTCATTTACATTAACCTTAGGATAAATTTTAGAATAGTAGTAGGTGAACCCGAGTGATAATTTAGAATTTAAAATCAGAGAGTTCTGTAATAAATGAGTTTAGTATGTTGATGAATAAGACTATCAATAAAATATTATCTGTAACATATCCTCTGAGTGATGATGTGTGACATTGCTAGCCAGTGAATATTCTACAAAATTATGTAAATTGAGGGATGAAATAGGATTGAGAGGAATGAGGGATAATAAACCTCAAGGTGCATTGCATTATCCATGAAATGTGTCTTAGTAGTGGACTGTTTGCTTTGCATGTATGAAGCACAGGGTCTGATTCCTCAGTACTACATAAACAAAAAGAGCTGGAATTGGCACTGTGACACAAGTCGTAGAGTGCTAGCATGAGGAAAAGAATTGCAAGATATTGCCAAGGCCCTGAGTTCAAGCCCCACGATTAGCCAAAAATAAAAAAGGTGCCTTGTATTAAGCCAGGCTCTAGAGGCTCATGCTTGTTTTCCTATACACTCAGGAGGCTCATGATGGAAGTTTGAAGCCAACCCTGGCAGAAAAGTCTGTGAGATTCTTATCTCCAATTAAATGTCAGAAAAATCTGAAATTGCTGCTGTGCCTCAAGTGATAGAGTTCTAGTGTTCATCCAAAGGAGCTCAGGGACAACACCCAGACCCAGAGTTCAAACCTCAGGAGTGAAAAAAGAAAAAAAAAACTCACTTTAAACTATTCATAAACTGCTTTGTCAAACAGCAATTCTCATTTCAACTACTTAAAATTAATTTAAAAATATGATAAGAATAAAATACGAATCATTTTGGGAACAAGACATAGAATTGAAAGGTTGTTTACAGGGGACAAAGTAAATTTTATATCAGGCACTTTGAGTTGAAATTTGTTCTTCAGTCTTCTTCCATTTATGAAAGTGATATTACTGCCAGTTATGGATAAATTTCCTTGAGGAACAAATTGTATTCTGCTTTCTTTTCATAGGAAACCATACAGGTGATTTTTTTTGTCTCTTTTTTTTTTTAATTGTGAAAATACCTTACATAGGGGTTACAATTACATGGGCAAGGTAAAGAGTACATTTCTTTTCAAGCATTGTTGCCTCCTCCTTTGTTTTCCTTTCCCAACCCTTCCCATCTCCCTCTCATCCCCCCAGGAAAGTTGTACATTTCAGTTTTGGAAATAAAATCTTGTACATCTCATTGTTCCAATGGGTCCATCTGTATCCCTATTTAAAACAAGCTCTGTTTTCCCTCACCTCCACAAATTATACCAACATCAAATACAGTGAAAACATGGGATATACTGAGGGGGATGGATATACAAAGCAACAAAAAAATCATCTTATAGTTATGTTAGGAACAATCACAAGAAAGAAAAACAATTGAATCCTTATCTTGGGGTTCATTTAGACTAACATCAACTTAACTGACCATTTCTGCTGGTCTCAGACATAAATTAGTTACTGCAAATAAGGGAACCATTGGACTTACATTTCTTTGGGCCGGGCTTACTTCACTTAATTTAATTTTTTCCAAGTCTTTCCACTTCCTAGCAAATGGGGCAATGCCATTCTTTCTGATGGGGGCATAGAATTCCATTTTTTTTATATATACCATGTTTCCTTGATACATTCATCTACTGAGGGGCATCTGGGTTGGTTCCATATATTACCTTTGTTAAATAAATCTGCGATAAACATGGTTGTGCTTATAGCTTTGTTTGTGAACATTTGGGTAAATGACCAAAAGTGGGATTGCTGGGTCATAGGTGTGCTCTATGTGGAGTCTTTTGAGGAACCTCCATACTACTTCCCAAAGTGGTTGAACAAGTTTACACTCCCACCAAGAATGCAGCAAGGTTCCCTTCTCTCCACATCCCCTGCCGCATCTGTTCTTATTAGAGTTCTTGATAGCCATTCTAACTGGGTGAGGTGGTATCACAATGTTGTTTTTATTTGCATTTCTTTTATGGCTAGGGAGGTTGAGTATTTCTTCATATGTCTATTGGCCATCCTTCTTTCTTCTTCAGAGAAGTTTCTCTTTAAGACTTTAGCTCGATAGTTTTTGTCCTTCCCCTCCACAAATTATACCAACATCAAATACAGTGAGAGCAGAGGTTATACCATGGGGGAGAGACATTAGTGGTTATATCAAAAAATGAACTTTACAACTTTGGTGGGGGGGGGAGTTGGGTGGGGTAAAGATTGGGTTGGGGGAGGTAGGAGGACTATGGGAATGGATGGGAAGGGGAAACAAACAGGAGGAAACAATGCTTGAAAGAAAGGTACCGTTATCTTGCCCATGTAATTGTAAATCCTCTGTACGGTATTCTCATAACAAAAAAAAAAAAAGAAAGAAAATAATAACCCCCCCAAAAAAGAAATGTACTCATTACCTTGTTCATGTAACTGTAAACCCTCTTTACAGAATTTTCACAATAAAAACCAATTTTAAAAAAAAAGAAAAAAAAGACTAGCTCACTTATTTATTGGGCAGTTGTTTCTTTGAAGATTTGTTGTTGGGGAATTCTATTTTTTTGAGTTCCAAGTATATTTTAGATATGAGACCGTTGTCCATTGTATGGCTATTGAAGATCTCCCAATCCGTGGGCTTTCTCTTGATCTTGCTAGCTAGGTTCTTTGCCATGCAGAAGCTCTGCAATTTCATGCAATCCCATTTGT
The DNA here is from genome assembly GCF_024711535.1 of Dipodomys merriami. Classification (NCBI taxonomy): domain Eukaryota; kingdom Metazoa; phylum Chordata; class Mammalia; order Rodentia; family Heteromyidae; genus Dipodomys; species Dipodomys merriami. Next base: position 30,440 of record NW_027206076.1, read on the forward strand.
CCAACATTTATTTGAATTGTTGTGTTTCTGGGTATCTATTAAGAAAATTTCGGCCTGTGCCAAGGAGACCTAGGGTAGCTCATATTCTCTCCTCTAATGTTTTCAGAATTTCTGCTTTGACCCCTAGGTCTTTGAACCATTTGTAGTTGATTCTGCTGCAGGGTGATATATAAGGATCTAGCTTTAGCTGTTTACAAGTAGTTAACCAATTTTGCCACCACCATTTACTGAAGAGGCTGTCTTTCTTCCATTCTAGTTTTTTAGCTCCCTTACTGAGGATTAAGTGCTTATATGTCTGTGAGTTCATTTCTGAGTTTTCATATCTATTCCATTGGTCCTGAGGTCTGTTCTTCTGTCAGTACCAAGCTGTTTTGATTACTATGCCTTTGTAGTAGTGTTTGAAATTTGGTATTTATATTCCTCTTGCAGTGATCTTTCTGTTGAGGATCGTTTTAGTTATTCGGGGTCTTTTATTGTTCCATATGATTTTTGGGATTTCCTTTTCTATTTCGTGGAAGAATAAGTTTGGAATTTTGATAGGTGTCGCATTGAATTTGTATATAGCCTTGGGAGGTATCGCCATTTTCAAGATGTTGATCCTTCCAAACCAGGAGCATGGGAGGTTTTTCCAACTTCCTATATTCTGTTTTGTTGCATTTTTCAGGTTTTTTTTTTTTTTTTTTGGGGGGGGGTGGGGTCTAGTCGTGGGGCCTGAACTCTGGGTCTGGGCACTGTCCCTCAGCTCTTCAGCTCAAGGCTAGCATTCTACCACTTGAGCCACAGCGCCACTTCTGGCTTTTTTCTTTTTGCTTATGTGGTGCTGAGGAATTGAACCCAGGGCCTCAGGCATGCAAGGCAAGCGCCCTACCACTGAGCCACCTTCCCAGCCCCCGATTTTTCAGGTTTTTAAAGTTTTCGTCATAAAGATTTTCACTTCTGAGGTTCCGAGAAGATGGCCGAGGAGAAGCTAGAGTCTAAGCAAGCTCTCACATAGAAAGCAGTTTTAGAGTTCCAGGGAAGAGTCCTAAGCCAGAGAATCACACCAAGTGTGCCATCACAGGACAGAGAGTTAGGCCAGAGAGGAGAAACCAAGGCAAGGAGACACATCTGAGCTCTTGCCGGCTGCCGCCATGGCAGCAGCTACAGTGGTGGTGGCGGCCACTGCCATACCTGAGCCACAGAGAGTAGGGGACGAAGGAGCCAGATGCAGTGGGTGAGTGGATTCTACTCAACACCAGCAAGAACTGATAAGGAGCGAATATCTTCATCCTGCAGGTCACAGACCAGAGACGACCCAGGAACCAAGACTCGGCGTAAGCAGAAGCCTGACGTCCTTACTCCTTCTCTGGGAGCAAAGGAGGGAAGGCCACCCCTCCCCACCTCAGCACCGGAGATCTCCATCTTGGATACCGACAAAGCTCAGAGGAGCTGCTAGCTCCAACTCAGGCCTTGGAATAAAACTAGTCATTTAGCAGGTCACAAAAACTTAACGGCGGCATGACCTGACAGACTCAGCTCCACCTAAGGAAAAGTCACCCAGCTCGGGCGCCAGCCCTAGGAGTGGGTTTCTTCACTGGGTAATCAGAGCCAGAGGCTGCCCCTCCCTCTAGCAGTCTTGACAATCAATTGAAAATAAGTAAACAGAAACCCTGAGAATGGCTCCAGGCTGGGCTCTGTGAGTTTTTCACAAACTAGCCCCCCGGAAAAGCTGCTGTCTGTTGAAAGGCCTCAACTCTACCCAGAACCTAGCCCCATCACTGAATCCCCCTCTTTTGTGATACTCAAAGCAGATCTGCCTCCCAATGAACTAGCCTGGGAGGAGGATCGCCAAATCCTGGGTAAAGCAGAGTATTTTTCTGCGTGTTCAAACAAACTGACTTAAGAAACCAACCAAGCCACAGGACTACAAGAGACCAGAGACTCCAACAAGAGGCTGGTTAGGGACACAAGGGAGATACAGAATTTATCCCACCCTTACAAAAAAAATCAAAGAAATTTTTTTCTCTTCTTCTTCTTCTTCTTCTTCTTCTTCTTCTTCTTCTTCTTCTTCTTCTTCTTCTTCTTCTTCTTCTTCTTCTTCTTCTTCTTCTTCTTCTTCTCCTTCTTCTCCTTCTTCTCCTTCTTCTCCTTCTTCTCCTCCTTCTCCTCCTTCTTCTCCTTCTTCTCCTTCTTCTTCTCCTTCTTCTCCTTCTTCTCCTTCTTCTCCTTCTTCTTCTCCTTCTTCTCCTTCTTCTCCTTCTCCTCCTCCTTCCCCTTCTCCTTCTCCTTCTCCTTCTCCTTCTCCTTCTTCTTCTCCTTCTCCTTTTCTTTCTCCTTCTCCTTCTTCTCCTCCTCCTCCTCCTCCTTCTCCTCCTCCTTCTCCTTCTTCTCCTTCTCCTTCTTCTTCTTCTTCTTCTTCTCCTTCTTCTTCTTCTTCTTCTTCTTCTTCTTCTTCTTCTTCTTCTTCTTCTTCTTCTTCTTCTTCTTCTTCTTCTTCTTCTTCTTCTTCTTCTTCTTCTTCTTCTTCTTCTTCTTCTTCTTCTTCTTCTTCTTTTTCTTTTTGGTACCTCATATAAAATTTTTTTTCTGTTCTAAAATTTTTTAATCTTTAATTTTTGCCTTTTTAAAAATAAATTGTTTTCCAGATGTTTTTTCCTCTTATAATTGCTATTTTAGGGATATGTGAGTGTGTGTTTTCCTTTTTTTTTGTTTTCTTTCTCTTTTTTTTTCTTTTTAAATTATCTTTTTGTTTTTTGTATAGCTCTACTGAACTTCAGGGTTTTTTTCTTCCTTTCTTATCCTTTTCACCTTCTCCTCTCTTTCGTTCTTCTATATGTGACATAATTCTTGTCCTGCACATCCTCAGATAAACACGAAGTTGACTATTAGACCCTATCCCCCATTGTGTACACACTTAATCCACAAATTTATAACTCAATTCAAAACCTCTGAGACATAAATTCCTTAATAGCAGCTCTACCTCTTTATACCTATATAATATTTTAAGCATATTTATTTTTAAGTTTTTCACATCTCATTTATATCCCTCCCCTTTTCTCAATATATTCACGTTGTCTCTAAATAGATTGTTATCTTATCTACATAATATTGTTAATTTTTACTTTTCTATGTTTCTTGCCAATTTTCTTTTCCCTTTTGCCTTCTTCTTTTTTTCTCTCTACTTTCATCCTACCCATCCTATTTCCTCCTTTGAGATTAGGACTTATTTAACTCTCCCTGAGACTCCCCACATCAATCTATTCCTATTTTTTACCCACATCTCTCCCTAACCATAATAATTTCTGGTCTTCCAAATTCTTCTTTGAGGTTCATAGTCCATTAATATATAGTTTTTTGATGTTGAATAGATGTATCTGTTGAACTAGATTGTATCTCTATACTATTGACTATGCATATTCAGACTTTGGTTAATGCTTGCCTTAAGATAGTGTTCTAAGACAAAACTGGTGCTATTTTCATCTCAAATGGGCAGAGTAAGCCCAAAAAACACAAGGAAAATGGCAAATCCGGGTATCTCAATTCCCAATCTTGATAATCAGGGGAGAGAACTGATAATGAATAATCCAGAGGAGAGTTCCCAAATAACTCTACAAACACTGCTGGCAAACATGATAAATGAAAAGATTGAAAGCATACAAAGGACTTTGTACGAACGTGATAGGGAGAGGGAGGAGGCAATCCAAAAGTTTATAGGAATATCATAAGTGTGAGGAAGCTACTCAAAAACTGATACAGAAATTGCATGAGCAGCTTTAGAATACTCAAAGACAAAGGCAGGAATGGCGTGAGCAGGCTGAGAACATTCAAAGAGAACTACAGGAATCCCACGAATGGGAGGAAGCTAATCAAAGAATAATAAAGGAATTGAGTGAGCAGGAAGAGAATACACAAAGATCACTAAGGCATTAATGGAATCCATAAACAAAGAGTTGAAGGAAGTCAGGAAGACCGCAAAGGGAATGCTGAATGGAACTATACAGAAGGAATGGGAATCCAAGGAAACCATAACCAATCAACTAAGTAATTTTAGAATAAACACTGAACACCAAATTAAGGAAGTAAACAAGTTCAGACAAGATCTAAAACAAAGCTTCAACAGAGTTTGAAGCCATGAAACCTGACCAATTAGAAGGAAAAGAGATAAAAAGCAAAGTAGAAAGTTTGATAATAGGTGAGACCATGCAGAGGATTGAATCTTAGGGATTGAAAACAGGCTAGATATTATAGAGAAAGAACAAACACTAATCCAAGACAATTATCTACGAAGAATACTGTACCCAGCTAAACTCTCTTTCATAACTGAAGGCCAAATAAAAATTTTCCATACCAAAAAAAAATTGAAATGATACATCTCCACCAAAACACCCTACAGAAAGTTATTAAAGATGTTCTACACATAGAAAACCAACAGGATCACAATCAAGGCCAAGAAACTGCACCCAAACTGAGAATCCAAGAACCATAGGAATAACCCAGTTTTCACAGCCCCCAAGAAGGTGGATAACATGGCAGGAACTCACAAATACCTCTCAGTCCTATCTCTTAACGTTAACGGACTGAACTCTTCAATTAATCGACATAGACTGTCTAGTTGGATGAAAAAACAAAACCCTTTTATCTGCTACCTTCAAGAGTCACATCGTGCCCTTAAAAACAAACACATTTTCAATGTGAAAGGCTGGAACGAAATCTACCAAGCAAACCGCCCCCATAAACAGGCAGGAGTTGCAATCCTAATGTCAGATAAAATAGACTTCAAATTAAAATTCGTGAAAAGAGATAAAGAAGATCACTTCATACTAATTAAGGGATCTCTCCTTCAGGAGGATATTACAATTCTAAATATTTACTCGCCAAACAATGGATCACCCAAATTTGTGCAAGAAACACTATTTCCCCTCAAATCCCATATTGATCCAAAGACATTAATTGTTGGGGATTTTAACACACCACTCTTCCCACTAGATAGATCAACTCGGCAAACACTCAACAGAGAAACTGCAGATCTAAACAGCTGCATAGATCAACTAGATTTAACAGATATATACCGAATATTTCACCCAGCAGTATCAGAATACACGTTTTTCTCAGCAGTACATAGAACATTTTCTAAAATAGACCGCATTTTAGGCCACAAAACAAACTTGTCTAAATTCAGAAGCATTGAAGTTATACCTTGCATTCTCCCTGACCACAAGGTAATAAAATTAGAACTCAACACCAAAAGCAACCAAAGAAAGTCAGGTATCACATGGAAGCTGAACAACACACTGCTGAATCATGAGTGGGTCATGGAAGAGATTAGAAAGGAAATTCAAATGTTCATGCTATTCAACAAAAATGAACACACAAATTACCAGCTCCTCTGGGACACAGCAAAGGTAGTACTCAAAGGAAAGTTTATAGCTCTGAGCTCCTAGATCAACAAATTGGAGAGATCTGAAACCAACAATTTAATGACACATCTAAACCTCCTTGAAAAAGAGCAGCAAGATAAACCCCAATCCAGCAGACAGAAAGAAATAATTAAAATTAAATCAGAATTAAATGAATTAGAATCCAAAAAAACTATAGAACGAATCAACAAAACAAAGAGTTGGTTCTTTGAAAAAATTAACAAAATTGACAGACCCTTAGCAAATCTTATCCGAAACAAAAGAGAGCACACCCAAATAAATAAATTCAGAGTTGAGAATGGAAACATCACCACGGAAACAATCAAGATTCAGAACATTATAAGGGAATATTTCTCAAAACTTTATGCTAATAAGTTTGGGAACTTGTCAGAAATGGACCTTTTCCTAGCAAATATTGACATGCCAAAACTAAACCAAGATGAGTTAAACCAGCTTAACAGGCCCATATCAAGCATTGCAATAGAAACAGCAATAAGAGACCTCCCAGCTAAGAAAAGTCCAGGACCAGATGGTTTTACAGCGGAATTCTTCAAGGCCTTCAAAGCAGAGCTCACACCAATACTCTTCCAACTCTTCAATGAAATTGAAAGAGAAAGTTCACTACCGAACACATACTATGAAGCCATCATAACCCTCATCCCAAAAGCAGGATGGGACTCATCAAATAAAGAGAACTATTGACCCATTTCTTTGATGAATATTGATGAAAAACTTCTCAACAAAACTTGGCCAATCGAGTTCAACAATTCATCCAAAAAATCATACACCACGATCAAACAGGATTCATTTCAGGGATGCAAAGCTGGTTCAATATACGCAAATGAATTAACATTATTCATTACATCAACAGGAGCAAGAATAAGAACCACATGGTTTTCTCAATAGATACAGATCCAACAACCATTTAAGAAGAAGGTTTTGAAAAAATTAGGAATCCATGGAACATTCCTCAATACAATAAAGGCTGTATATGACAAACCTACAGCCAGCATTATACTTCATGGTGAAAAAATAAAGCTATTTCCTCTTAACTCAGGAAGGACAAGGATGTCCACTCTTTCCACTTATCTTCAACCTAGTATTAGAATGCCTAGCTACAGCAATAAGACAAGATGCAGACATAAAGGGGATCCAAATAGGGAAAGAAGAAATAAAACTCTCCCTCTTTGCAGATGACATGATCTTGTATCTAAAGAATCCCACAGACTCCACTTCCAAACTACTCAAGCTGATTCAAAACTTTGGCAAAGTACCAGGGTATAAAATTAACCCCCAAAAACCAATGGCTGTTCTATATGCTAAAAAAGTGAAAAGTGTGGCTGAAATTAGGAATGCAACTCCATTTGTAATAGCGCCACAAAAAAAAAAACACCTAGGAATTAACTTAACCAAAGAAGTGAAGGACGTCTTTGATGAAAACTTTAAAATCTTGAAAAAGGAATTTAAAACAGAACTTAGAAAATGGCAAAACCTCCCATGCTCCTGGATTGAAAAGATTAACATCGTGAAAATGGCAAAACTTCCCAAGGCTATCTACAAATTCCATGCGATACCTATCAAAATTCCAGCCTCATTCTTCAAGAAAATAGAAGAGGCATTTCAAAAATTCATATGGAATAATAAAAGACCCCGAATACCAAAAACGCTCATCAACAGAAAGGACACTGCTGGAGGAATATCAATACCAAATTTCAAACTTCACTATAAAGCCATAGTAATCAAAACAGCTTGGTATTGGCATAAGAACAGACCTCAGGACCAATGGAATAGAATTGAAAACCCAGAAATGAACCTACAGACCTATAGCCATCTAATCTTCGATAAGGGAGCTAAAACAATAGCATGGATCAAAGACAGCCTTTTCATTAAATGGTGCTGGCAACATTGGTTAACTACTTGTAAAAAACTAAAGCTAGATCCTTATATATCACCCTGCACCAGAATCAACTCCAAATGGATCAAAGACCTCAAAGTCAAAGCAGATACTCTGAAAACATTACAGGATGGAATAGGAGAAACCCTAGGTCTCCTTGGCTCAGGCTGAAATTTTCTTAATAGAGTCCCAGAAACACAACAAATCAAAGAAAGGTTGGACAAATGGGATTGCATAAAATTGCAGAGCTTCAGCATGGCAAAGGACATAGCTAGCAAGATCAATAGAAAACCCACGGATTGGGAGCATATCTTCACTAGCCATACAACAGACAAGGGTCTCCTATCTAAAATATATTTCAAACAAAAAATTAGATCCCCCAACAACAAATCCTCAAAGAAACAACTGCCCAATAATTAAGTGGGCTAAAGACTTAAAGAGAAAATTCTCTGAAGAAGAAAGAAAGATGGCCAATAGACACATGAAGAAAAGCTCAACATCCCTAGCCATAAAAGAATTGCAAATATAAACAACATTGAGATACCACCTCACTCCAGTAAGAATGGCAAAAATCAAGAACTCTAACAACAGATGCTGGAGTGGATGTGGACAGAAGGGAACCTTACTTCATTGTTGGTGGGAATGTAAACTTGTTCAACCACTTTGGAAAGCAGAATGGAAGTTCCTCAAAAGACTCCACATAGAGCTCCCCTATGACCCAGCAATCCCACTTTTGGGCATTTACCGAAATGTTTACAAACAAGACCACACTAAAGCTACCAGCACAACTATGTTTATTGCAGCATTATTTACCATAGCTAAGATATGAAACCAGCCCAGACACCCCTCAGTAGATCAAGAAAATGTGGTATATATACACAATGGAATTCTATGCCTCCATCAGAAAGAATGACATTGCCCATTTGTTAGGAAATGGAAAAACTTGGAAAAAATTATATTAACTGAATTAAGCCAGGCCCAAAGAAACATAGGTCCCATGGTTTCCCTTATTTGCAATATCTTGTATATGTATGAGACAAGAGGAAAAGGTCAGATAAGGTGATGTTAGGAAAATGATCCCTTAGATATGTATTTTAATGTTTTTTTTCCTTTCATGCATTTTTTTCTAAAGCATTTCTAAGATTATCTCTTTCTTAGCTTTGTATGTCCCTTCCCCACAGTATAACCCCTGCTTTCACTATATTTGATGTCAGTATAACTTGTAGAGGAGATGGGGAAAAACAAGTCGTTTAAGGATACAGTTGGACCTGTTGCAACAATGAGAAGTACAGATTGTCTTGTCGAAAACGAGCTTTATAATGTTGTTGCTGGGGGGAGGGGAAGGCGTGGAGGATTGTGTGGGGGGATGGAGGTCGAGGCTGGGAAGGGATGTGAAGGGTAAACATAGGAGGAGGCTGCAATGCTTGATAAGAAATGTACGCATTAACCTGCCCATGTAATTGTAACCCTTCTGTAGTTTGTGTTCACAAAAAAAAAAGATTCTTCACTTCTTTTATTAAGTAAATTTCTACGTATTTTATATTTTGTGTGGCTATTTTGAATGCCGTTGCCTTCCTGATTTCACCCACGCTTTACTCAGTGTTGTCATACAGATAAGCCATTGATTATTGAGGATTAATTTTATACCCTGCTTCTTTGCCAAAGTTTTGAATCAGCTTCAGTAATTTGGAAGTGGAAGCTGTGGGATTCTTTAAATATAAAATCATGTCATCTGCAAAGAGTTTTACTGCATCTTTCTCCACTTGGAACCCCTTTGTGTTTCCATCTTGTCTTATTGCAGTAGCTAGGCATTCTTATACTAAGTTGAAAAGAAGTGGAGAGAATGGACATCCTTGACTCATTCCTGAGTTAAGAGGAAATGGCTTTATTTTTCCACCATTAAATATAATTAGGTTTGTCATATACAGCTTTTATTGTGTTGAGTAATGTTTCCTGGATTCCTAATTTTTTCAGACCCATCATCATAAAGGGTTTGGTGGATCTTGTCAAATGCTTTTTCTGCATCTGTTGAGATAACCATGTTGTTCTTATCCTTGCACTTTGTTGATGTGATGAGTTATATTAATTGATTATGTATATTGAACCAGCATTGCATCCCAGAAATGAAAACTGTTAGATTGTGATGTACGATTATTTGGATGAATTTTTGAAGTTCATTGACCAAAATTTTGTGGAGAAGTTTTGCGTCAATATTCATCAGAAAAATGGGTCTATAGTTCTCTTTATTTAATGAGTGCCTGCCTGTTTTTGGAATAAAGGTTCTTATGGCTTCATAGAATAAGTTCTGTAGTGAATTTTCCCTTTCAGTTTCATTGAAGAGTTGGATTATTGGTATGCGCTCTGCTTTGAAGGACTTGTAGAATTCCACTGTAAATCCATCTGGTCTTGGGCTTTCCTTCGATGGGAGGTCTCTTATTGCTGTTTCTATTTCAATACTTGATATGGGCCTGTTAATATGGTTTATCTCATTTTAGTTTATTTTTGGCATGTCCACATTTGCTAGGAAAAGGTCCATTTATGCCAAGTTCTCAAACTTATTAATATAAAGTTTTGAGAAGCATTCCCTTATAATGTTCTGAATCTTGTTGTTTCTGTGGTGATGTTTCCATTCTCATCTCTGAATTTATTTATTTGGGTGTGTTCTCTTCTTGTTCTTATAAGATTTGCTAACGGTCTTTCAGTTTACTTAATTTTTTCGAAGAACCAAATCTTTGTTTTGTGGATTCTTTCTATGGACTTTTTAAAAATGCTAATTCGTTTAATTCCTATTTAATTTTAAGTATTTGTTTCCATCTACTGGACTGGGGTTTATCTTGTTGCTTTTTTTCAAAGAGGTTCAAATATCTCATAAAATTGCTGGTTTCAGATCTCTCCAATTTGTTGATGTAGGAATTCAGAGCTATAAACTTGCCTCTGAGTACTGTCTTTGCTCTGTCCCAGAAGTGCTGGTAATTTGTGTTTTCATTTTTGTTGGTTATCATGAATATTTGAATTTACTTTCTATTCTCTTCCATGACACACTGGTGATTCAACACTATGTTGTTCAGCCTCCATATGTTACAGGACTTTTTTTGGTGGCCTTTGGTGTTGAGTTCTAATTTTATTCCCTTGTGATCTGAGAGAATGCACGGTAAAACTTCAATGTTTTTGAATTTGGACAAGTTTGCTTCATGACCTAAAATGGGGTCTATTTTGGAAACTGTTCGTTGTGAGGCTGAGAAAAATGTGTATACTGATGCTGCTGGGAGAAATATTCGGTAGATGTCTGTTAAATCTAGTTGATCCATGCAGTTGTTTAGATCTGCAGTTTCTCTGTTAAGTTTTGCTGACTTCATCTGTCTTGTGGGTATAGTGGTGACTTAAATTCTTCAACAATTAATGTCTTTGGATATATGTGAGCTTTGAGGGAAAGTAGTGTTTCTTGGATAAATCTGGGTGATCCGTTGTTTGCCAAATAGAGATTTAGAATTGTAATATACTCCTGAAGGTGAGATCCCTTAATTAGTACGTAGCAACCTTCTTTATGTCTTCTCACTAATTGTAATTTGAAGTCTAGTTTATCTGATATTAGGATTGCCACTCAAGCCTCTTTTTGGGGCCATTTGCTTGGTAGAATTTATTCCAGGCTTTCACTTTCAAAATGTGTTTTTTTGTATGAGCAAGTTGTGACTCCTGAAGGCAGCAGATAGAAGGATCTTGTTTTTTAATCCAAACTAAATAGTCTATCACTTAATTGGAGAGTAAGTCCGTTAATGTTGAGTGTTAGTACTGAGAGGTGTTTGGGAGTTCCTGCAATGTTATCCACCGTAGGTGCTGGAGCAACTAGATTCTTCCTATAGTTCTTGGATTCTCAGTTTGGGTGCAGTTTCTTGGTCTTTACTGTGGTCTTGTTGGTTTTCTGTGTAGGACATCGTTTAGTATCTTTCATTGGGCTGGTTTGATGGAGATATATTGTTTCAGGTTTTCTTTGCTATGGAAGGTTTTTATTTTTCCTTCGGTTATGAAGGAGAGCTTAGCTGGGCACAGTATGCTTGATTGATAGTTGTTCGTCTTTAGGACATGGCCTACATCATTCCAGGCTCTTGCTTTAATTGTCTCCGCTGAGAAATCTGAGGTGATGCTAATTGGTTTCCCTTTGTAAGTAGTTGATCTATTCTACTTGACAGCTTTAAGGATTTTTTCCTTGGAATTGATCCTGTGTGGATTATAATGTACTGGTGAGATATCCTGTCCTAGTTGGGTCTATTTGGGGTTCTACAAGTTTCTTGTATCTGAATAGGCCTATCTTTTTGCATGTTTGGGAAGTTCTTTGCTATGATCATGTTAGCCAAATTTCCTAGACCATTAAATTCTGTCTCTGGGGACTGGGAAAGTGGCTCAGTGTTAGAGCTCTGGCCTTGCATGCATGAGGCACTGGTTTTGGTTCCTCAGCACCATATAAGCAAAGAAAAAAAAAAGCCAGAAGTGGTGCTGTGGCTCAAGTGGTAGAGCGCTAGCCTTGAGCTGAAGAGCTGAGGGACATCGCCCAGGCCCACAGTTCAGGAACCCACGACCGGACTAAAAAAAAATTCTGTCTCTAGGTACTCCTCTACACACATTATCCGCAGAGTAGGCCTTCTGAGAGTGTCTTCCAAATGTTGAATAGATCTATCATATTTCTTGGATTTCCCTTGGATAGTTTATATTCTTTCTCTATAATAACCTGGCTGTCCTCAATCCCTCAGATTTGCTCCTCTGCATGGTCTAAACTATTGTCAAGACTTTCTACTTTGTTTTTTATTTCTTTTCCTTCTAATTGGTCAGCTTTGATGGCTTCAAATTCTTTGTTGGAGATTTGTATTAGATCTTGTATGAACTTCTTTACCTCCTTAATTTGGGGTTCAGTGTTTATTCTCAAATCACTTAGTTACCTGGTTATGGTTTCCCTGGACACACATTCTTTCTGTTGGGCTCCATTCAGCATTCCCTTTGTCGTCTCCCTGAATTCTTTCAGTATTCTGTTTATGGATTCCATGAATGCCTCTGTTGATCTTTTTGTATTGTCATCCCGCTCTCCCAAATCCTATATTACACTTTGATTAGCTTCCTCATGTTCATGCAATTCCTGTAGTTCTCTTTGACTGTTCTCAGTCTGCTCACGCAATTCCTTTATTTCTTTTTGACTGTGCTCAACCTGCTCACGCAATTCCTGTATCAATCTTTGAGTAGCTTCCTCACTCTCATGAGATTCCAGTATTAATCTTTGGGTTCCCTCTCTCTCCATATCACACTCACATTGAATCCTTTGCAGGTTTTCAATCTTTTTATTCATCATGTTTACCAGTAATGTTTGTGGAGATTTTTGGGAACTCTCTTCTGGATTATTCATTAACTATGCTGTCAACTAATTTTCATGAGTGGGAATAAGGATACCTGGACTTGCCATTTTCCTTGTGTTTTTCCTGCTTGTTCTGCCTATTTGGTATGAAAGTAACACCAATTTTTTGCTAGAACAAAATTTTAAGGAAAGCATCATCAAACTTCTGTAGTTTCACAGACAAAAGTCAGCAGATAAATCTAGTTCAACAGATACAATCTATTCAACATCAAAAAACTATGGCTTAATGAGCTAAGAACAGCAAAGAAGAATTTGGCAAACCACAAATTATTTATTTTAGTGAGAAATGTGGGCAAAAATTTAAATTTAAAAAGTGAAACACTTAAAAATTATGTGTTTAAAGATGATATTGAGAGGAGAAAAGGATAGGATGAGAGGAAAGGAGGGATAGAAAGGAGACATAAAAAACTATAAAATAAAAATTTTTTAAAGTAGTTACTTGAAAATTATATAGGTATAAAGAGATATAATCCTGCTCTTAAAGAATTTTAGCCTAAGAGGTTGTGAACTGAGTAATAAATTTCTGGATTAAGTATGTACCCAACGGGGTAAATATCTGGGGATGATCAGAATAGCAATTAAGTCTCACAGAAAAGAAAGGGAAAGAAATAAGTACCAGAAGGTCAGAAGAGATTTTTTTTAAAAGCCCCCCCACACACATTTACACTTAAAATAATAATGATGAGAAGAAAAAAATTAATAGAAAATATTATTTAAAAAATTAAAATTAAAGAAAGGTACAAAAAAGAGTTCTTTGATTTTTTTGGGGGGGGAGGGTAGAATGTGACAGTACTCTATTTCCCCTGTGTCCATAACCGGTCTCTTGGTGGAGTCTCTGGTCTGCTTGTGATGTTTGTTTTTCCTGTGGCTTGATTAGTTGCTTAAGTCAGTTTGTTTGAGCAGGCGGAAAATTGCTCGCCATTACCCAGAATTTTGTGATCTTCCTCCCAGGCTAGTTCAGTGGGAGGGAGATCTGCTTTGAGTATCACGAAAGAGGGAGATGGCTGTTTCTTCTAATTTTGAGATGCTGTAATTAGGCTAGATTCTGGGTAGGGTTGAAGCCTTTCAACAAACAGTAGCTTTTCCCTGAGGTGCTAGCTCCTGAGACACACAGAGCCCAGCCTGCAGCCATTCTCAGGGTTTATGTTTACTGAATTTCAATTGATTGTCTCAGCTGCTGTAGGGAGGGGCAGCCTTTGGCTCTGTTTTCCCAGTGAAGAAAGTCACTCCTGCAAGGGCGGGGCTGCTTTGCCTGGGCTGGGTGACTTCTCTTGGGTGGAACTGATCCTGGCAAGTCAGGTTCCTGTTATCTCCTAAATGGGTCTTGTTTTCTTCCAAGGCCTGAGTTGGAGATAGCTTTTCAAATGGGCCTCTGTTAGTATCAAAGTTGGAGATCTCCGGTGGTGGTCTTACCTCCTCAGCTCCCTGAGAAGGAGTGAGGATGTCAGCGTTCTAGTCATGTCAGAGTCTTGGTTCCTGGGCCATTTCTGGTTTGCGATCTGCAGTATGAAGATATCTGCTCCTTGTCAGTTCTTACTGGTATTGAGTAGAATCTGCTGTCCCACTGTGTCTGGCATCTTTGTCCTGGACTCTGTGTTATAGGTATGGCGGCTATGGCAGCTGCCACTGCTGCCACCGCCGCCACAACCGTGGCTACCAGCAAGTGATATGTCTCCTTGCCTGGATTTTCCTTCTCTGGCCAAACTCTCTGTACTGTGATGGGACACTTGGTGTGATTCTGTAGCCTAGGACTGTTCACTGGAACAGTAAAACTGCTTTCTATGTGAGAGCTTGTTTAGCCTCTAGCTTCGCCTCTACTCTCTCCCTCTGAACACATTTTTTGCCTCTTATTGAAGTATATCTGATATTTTAAAGTAGATTTGTCCAAATATAATATTAATTTAATCAATTATTTCATTAGGACAATGTTGGCCAGATTTATTTCCAGTAAATCTTATCCCTTAAAATAAATGAGAACATGCTGTGTCAGTCTCCTATTAATATGACAAAATACTTTATAAAATTAACTTCAAAGCAGGAAAGATTAATCTTGGTTTCTGATTTTATACATTTCAATTTACATTTCTTATCCTCATTGCTTTTGGTTGGTGGTGGTACAGTACACCACATCAGGAACATGTGATGGCGTATGTGTATTCAAGGAAGTGAGGAAGTTAAGAAAAGGAAGAATAGGAGTAGGACAGGGAGAAAGGGGAGGAGGGGAAGGAGAGGCAGAAGGAAAAGTAGAAGGAGACAGAGAAGTAAATGAAGGAAGAGGAAGAAAGGACTTTGATCTTAAATCTTCTTTGATCACAAGTTCTCAGTGACCTAATCTCTATAACTATGCCCACCTGAAAGGTTTCACCTCTTTATGGCAACATAGTGAAACCTAATTATTAATCCCAATCCTTTATTATTTCAGATTTAATTTCTGGGTACATATTTCAATACAATTGTGATAACTTCTGTTCCTAAATATAAGAGATGCTATTTGGCATAGAGGTGGTTTGCTTATACCATTGCTGGAGAGATGAATGAAATATTTTGAGCTCATATACATTTTATTTAGCAGATAAGGAGGCTCCTAGAGGTTTCATTTTGTGACCTTCAAAAATGACTATTTCATCTAACTCATAATGACTTGAATTTTTCATAATTTTATGGCATTTCCATTCAAGTATTTTTCATTGATAGTGAGGTTTTTTACTTCAAGTTGAAGGAAAAATAAATACTATCACGATCATTAATCAGAATTATTCTTTAAAGAGTAGGTATAATATGAATTTCCTACCATTCAAAAATTAGTCATATTCAAGTCTATAGGAATAATTGGATAAGTGATTAAATATCTTGATTTAGTTATCTTATACTGAGGTTGATTCAATTTCTAAAAATCACTGTTGACATAAAATACATCAAATTCAGTGTTTCTCTGAAATGACTTGTTAATCAAACCTCAGAAATACATGACTAGTAACAAAGATATTTATATACTCACAAAATGTATGAATCTACAAAACCTAAAAAAGTTTAGGTTTAAAAGAAGATAAAATCATGTGACCACAATATATAATATTTAATTTAATGAAAAATTGCTTCATTCAGCCTTACAGAGCCTTTTGATTTTAGCTTACATGAGAAATTTGATTAACGATTCCTTTTTTGCTTTTGAATAATAGAATATGTCAATTTGTTTAAAGATTCTGTCATTTAAACCTTTGAGTGCATATTTTTTCATAAAAATGAAAAATATTTTTCACAATGCAATTCAGGTTTAATAACAATATCTAAATGTTAATTTGTTAAATTGAGCCTCTAGAATTCAAATAATACAATTTATTTATTATTAGATATATTAAATCTGTGCTAAATATGGATGTCTCAAGCTTGCAATTCTCGCTACTCAATTAGCTGGGGTTCAAGTTCAGCCTTGCCAAGAAAGTTTGTGAGACACATCTCAATTAATCAAATACACACATCACAACACACACATACACACACACACACACACATACACACACACACAAAGCCAGAAATAGAATGGTGACTCAAATGATAGAGCAATACCCTTGAGGAAAAAAACAACAACTAAGAGATAGTTCTTGAGTTAAAATCACAAGAACAACACACACACAAACACACACACACACACGCACACATACAATATTATGTCTAAATGCTTACTTTAGTTTGAAGAAATAAACAATATAATGAAAAGTAATATTTGTTACATATCTTGGAACATTTGAGAAGTTGTTTTCAGTATAATTCGTCTTAAGATATATCATAGGTTATTAAATTTAATATTAATCTAGTTATTCTTTATAATTACTCATAACACCTTAGAGTACAACAGTTGGGATTTTTCTATAGCCATAAAAAATATTCTGAGTAAAAAGAAGAGAGGAATATAGGATGAAAGAAGCAAGAAAGAAGGAAAGGAAGAAAGAAAGAAAGAAAGAAAGAAAGAAAGAAAGAAAGAAAGAAAGAAAGAAAGAAAGAAAGAAAGAAAGAAAGAAAGAAAGAAAGAAAGGACGGAAGGAAGGAAGGAAGGAAGGAAGGAAGGAAGGAAGAAAGAAAGAAAGAATGAAAGGAAGGAAGGAAGAAAGGAAGTAGAGAAATTGAGAGAGAGGGAGGGATGGAGAGAAGGAAGGAGGAAGCAAAGAAGAAATGAAGGAAGGAAGGGAGGGAGAAAGGATGGGTCAAAACAATTTAATTCATAAAATCTATTTAGCCCAACATAACCTCCATTTAATTAATCCTTTAGTAAAGTCAAGTTTCCAATTTTCACTTCTTTGCATGTTCTCCATGCACGAATGTAACCAACAAATGAAGGATCATAAATATCCAGGTGAATCTGTTTGCATCTGTAGTAATATGTATGCAAATCTTTTTCTCATTTTTTATACATCATCAAATAACATTTGCAAACAATTTACATTTAGTTATAAATATTGTAAAAATTGATGAAACTGAAGGATGTCAATACATTATATAATGTGAATACAATTATTTTTAATGTTATTAATATTAAATTCTTCATGTTATATTAATTATAAAATTTTATTATGCATTTTATCAGATTAATTAGCATCCTCTGATTTTGGTTTCTGTGGGAGTCCTAATAGCTGACTGTAATTAAAATCAAAGGATATCTGTATTTCTTGGCACAAACGAATATTTCTGAAAGCAATTAACTCATCGGAGATTGTTGAAATAAGTTATCGGGTCCTTTAAATGCAGTATCATTTCATCTGTAAAAAGGGAAAGGTTTACTTCTTCCCTATTTGGATCCCCTTTATGTTTTTCTTTTTATTTACTTATTTATATTTTTATTGTGAGAATACCGTACCGAAGAGTTACAATTACATGGGCAGGATTACATGTACATTTCTTATCAAGCATTGTTGCCTCCTCTTTGTTTCTCCTTACCATACCTTCCCATACTCCCCCCACCCCACCCAAGCTTTACCCCACCCCCCACCAAAGTTGTAAAATTCGTTTTTCGACATAAAGACTTGTACATCTCATTTTGCAATGGGTCCACCTGTATCCCTAGTTAAATGATTTCTTTTTTTCCCTTCCCCTCCACAAATTATAGCAATATCAAATACTGTGAAAGCATGGATTATACCATGGGGGAGGGACATACAAAGCAACAAAGAAATCGTCTTATAAATATGTTAGAAACAATTGCAAGAAAGGAAAAAAATGATTTGAATACTTATGCTATTCTCTTGCCTATTGCTCTTGCTATAAAGTCCACTACTGTATTGAAGAGTAGTAGAGAGAGTGCACATCCTTTTCTCATTCCTGATTTTAATGTCTTCATGCTTCCACCGTTAGGTAAATGCTAATTATCTCTGCCATATACATACTATGTATTATATTGAGGAATGTTCCATGTATTTCTAGCTTCTCAGACCTTTTAATCATAAAGTTGTATTGGAGATTGTTAAAAGCTATTTCTACATCCCTGCAGACAATCATGTGTTTTTTCTTGTCCCTTCTTCTGCTGATGGTTTGTATGATGTTTATTGACAAGAATATTGAATCCAATTGTATCTTAGGATGAATCCTATTTGATGATACAATATAACTTTTTTATTAGTTGCTGAAATTGGTTGGTGAGAATTTTATTAAGAAGTTCTGCATCATTGCTTGTCAAAGAGTTGGGTTCATAGTTTTCTTTTTTTGGTGAGTCCCTATGTGATTTGGCGAAGAGTCTAATTCTAGCTTCATAGAATGTGTTTGATAATTCCATTTCCCTTTCTATTCCATTAAAGACTTAGATCTGTGTATTGTAAGTTCTATGCAGGCCTTAATTTCATTGAGTACATTCATTGAGTCCTAGATTTTTGTTGAATGGAATGTAGTTTATTGACATTTCATTTTCATTTCTTCTTATGTGTTACTCCTTGGTTCAGATTGAGTATAGGAAAGCATCTATTTCTCCAGGATTCTCCAGGAGATAGGCATAAGGTTTTCAAAGTTCTCTCTTATATCATTCTAAATTTTGCTTATATCTGTTGTTTGGTCTCATTTTTGTCTTTAATTTTCTTTATTTGGGTGAGTTCTCTTATTGCTTTGGGTATTTTTTATTATGAAGGAGATATACAGAGGACTGGGTTACAGTTACATAAGTAATGAGTACATTTTTAACAGTGTTTACATTTCCACCAATAGTGCAGTAATGTTCCTTTTTGGCCACATTCTCCACCAGGCCAGTAATGTTCATTTTTGGCCCCATTCCCCACCAGCCCAGCATCTGTTATTATTAATTTTCTTCATAATGGTCCTTCTAACTGGGGTGAAGTGGAATCTCAATGTTGCTTTGATTTGCAATTCTTTTATGGCCAGAAATGTTCCATAATTCTTCATGTGTCCATTGATCATTCATATTTCTTCTTCAGAGAGGTCTCTCTTTAAATCTTAAGCCCCCTTATATTATGAGGGTTGTAGTTCTTTAAGGATTTGTTTTTTGGGGAGGGTTAACTTTTGGGCCTCTAAGAATATTTGAGATATGAGGCCATTGCATGTTGCAGAGCAACTGAAGATCTTCTCCCAATCTGTGTGTTTTCTATCTACATAAGCTCTCTTTTTAGTCAGCTTTGGTAAGGGTTTGTCAAGTCTGTTAATTTATTGAAAAAATCAGGTCTGTTTTGTTGATCTTTGTCTTTATTTAGTTATTTTTGATTTAATTTTTTTATTTGTTTCTGTCTACTTGGCTTTGACCTTTTTCCTTTTTTCAAGGAGCTTGAGGTACATAATTAAAATATTGATTTGAGATTTCCGCAATTGCTTTATGTAGGCATTCAAACCTATAAATTTTCCACTAAGTACTGAATTTAATATGTCCCAGAGGAGCTGACATTTTGTGTGTTCATTTTTGTTTTATTCCAGAAACTTTCAGATTTCCATTCTAATCTCTTCAGTGCCCCACTGGTGATAAAGCAGTGTGTTGTTCACTCTTCATGGGTTTGATATTTTTTTGCTTTAGCTGTTTAATTCTAGGTTTATTCTGCTGTGGTCTGAAAAGATCCTCCTCTATCGGGGATGGTCGTCCTCTTCGACCGAGCTCGCAGCCTCTGGAGGGACGCAAATGTAGTGGTGAGGGAGGAAGGGGATAACTGCCTACCCAGCCAGATCAGCAGAATCAACCGTGGCGATCAATGGGGTGACAGATGTTGTGGCCAGATCGCCCTCACATCCTCATGTGGTGACTTGAAAAGGCAGCCTTGCAGCAGCACTGAACAACTGACAAAAAGAAATAAAAAGGAAAGACATCCAATAAAAGTTTGCATAAATTATAACCTATTACACTTTAAAAACAGTTTTACTTTCCTCTTGCCCTATATTTTGGCATGAGGCCCTCTGAATTAGCCAGAAATCTCCAGAATTTCTTCATACACAGTAATACAAATACATATAGCTTCTATTCTTTTTAAGGTTAAGGGTGATTGCATCTAGATCATTCCCATGTTTGATTCATGAAAAAGAAATCCTGAAGTGTATCTGTAAAACACCAAACTCAGGATTTGTTTTGATCTCCTCACTGGAGAAAAAGAATAAAATGACCGAGCAACAGGTATCACCCATATTGTCGTTGTGGTATCTCTCTCTCTGATTAGAAAATAATCCTGCAGATCACTTATGCAAAATATTTTCCAAGAATTCTTGTTGTTATATTGCATTTATCTTCCTCTTCCTGTCTCCCCTCCTGCTCTTTTCCCGAGGGTCCTGTTTCCCTTTTCCTTCTCTCCTCCCCTCGACTTTCTCCCTGTACCTTTTCTTCTTCCTCCTGCTATGCCCTTCCTCCTCTCTTGCCCCTTCTTCTTCCTTTCCTTTCCTCTTTCTCCTACACTTTCACTTTCTTCTATTTCTTCCTTTATGGTCCTGGGGGTTGGGCTCCATGCCTTGTGCTCACTGAGCAGATGCTCTCCTGCTCGCTACAGGCCTCCAGTCTGGACTTCATTTAAATGACACTCTATTTCTGATTTTTTTTAAGTATCAAACCAAGAAAGACTTTTGATTCAGGATGTAATTCATTGTACATATTCTACACAATAAATATATGCTACTTTATAAATTGTACCTAGTAGGTTTTGATTATGCTTTCGGCTTCACATAAACTCATCAGAAACAATCTGTTTGGAGGCAATCTAATGTGATTCTCCAAAATTAATGAACTGGTTACTTTACATATTGTACAAGCACTTCCATATTGTTCCCAGTTTAATGAATTGTCACTTTGTGGTAGCAGCCACACTAACACTAATCAAGGATTTCTGGGGAGAAGAAGAGTAAGTCCAGACAGGAAAATCCATGAGATCTGTATCGCAAATTAACTACTAAAAAGACAGAAGAAGACCTGTGGCTATGTGGTTTAGTCCCATCTTTGAACAGACTAAGATAACAAATAGACTCATGCCTGAGTTGAAAACCTGTGGGGGTACACACCACTCCCCCCCACACACACACATATTTCTCAGTTAGAGCAAGTAGAATATCTGTTCTCCCAGTAACATGTTTGAGTTACTATCCTATGTGTTTGGATGTATCATCAACTTACCTAATTTTAATAAATGACACCCTGTTCATTATTATTTAATCCTGGTTACAAGACACATTTTCATGCAAAAAATTGAGTTTGTTTTCAAAATCATGACTGTCTTGGTTTGTAAGAATGAAATAATTGTGCCTTTAATTCATTAGTTCATCAATTAGAAAAATAACCCTAACCCTAGAACCGATTGCCTTTGGTTTCAAAAACCACACAAATACATTAGATTTTATTCCTCCCATTTTTGTTTCTACTCATCTTTCTTAAAGTAGTTTGTAGTTTTATTCAATATCTTGCCATTTTTCTAACCTGAATCCTAACTGGAACATTTAGGCTAACCCTCACATTAATCATACCCTAATCCTAATATTATTATCAGTTTCCTATTTCATATTCATCCTAATTCTAACTTGACTTGTTATTTGAAGAGTTACTTCCAGTTTGACCCTAAATTTTCCATTTGCCTAATGCTAAAACTAAGACTAGCTGGAACTGAAACCTAATTTTCCACCTAATGAGAGTCCAATATTAATGTTTAAGAAAAATGCTCTAGTTTTTATTCATTCTATCGAAAACTCCAATTTGCACTATGGAAATGAATTTCAATTTGCCCTAATTCCCAAAAATTTCCTGAGTCTACCTCTAATGTTATCTTCTTCCCTAACCTGAACCATTATGTTATTTCTCCTCAAATTCTCTTATCATTAAAAATACTGTATTATCCGTTGATCTACCTTTCCTAAACTACTGTATCCTAAAACAGTTTCAGATTTACTTACCATCTAGTCCATTACTTAAAGCTAACTCTCAACTTAAACCTGGCTGGAAAACTCTCATTAATCATTACAAGAATGATCACTGAGAAATAAATATAATGATAATGCTCTAGTTACTATTCAGCCTGACATTTTTTGCTTCTATTTGTTAGTGAAAACTCAATTTTATACAAAAAATTCCTATTCATAACACTAATCATAATCAGAACAAAATGCTGACCCTGATCTTAATCCCAATTATATGTCAATACTTATACTCACAGAAGTACACTAGTTTTCACTAATCCTAACGATTCAAATAAGCCTTCCAAACATAGGTTTTCAATTTTTTCCCAATATCTTAGTCATTTTCTAACCCTAACTTAATCTTAACTGGAACACTGAGAATAAACATAAGCCTAATTGCAAGTAAATTCTAATATTAGTAGTAATACTCTAGTTGACAGTCACTCTAATTCTTACCAGGCTTATTCTAAAATTTACCTTCAATTTGAGCCCCATTTTTTCCTTCTCTGTAACCCTAAGCATGGCTGGAATCCAAACCATAACCTTGACACTAATGCTATCCCAATTCTAAAATTTATGAAAAATGCTCAATTTGTGTTATTCTAACTAAAATTCCACTTGTAATTCTTGAAATGAATTGCAGGTTTTCCAAAACCCTACAGATTTTCTCACTCTTATCTCTGAACCTATCTTATTCCATAAAAGGAATCATTGTACCCATTGATTTCAAATCCTAATATAATGAAATACATTGTACTTCCATTATCCCAGGATTTCCTGAATTCCTAGAAACTAAAATAAGTTCAAATTTACCTAACATTTTCCCCATTTCTGTATTTTTGTTTTGTTGGTCGTGGGGCCTGATCTCTGGACCTAGAGCCTATCCCTGAATTATAGGCATGGGCATGATCCCGGAGTTCTTCAGCTCAAGGTGTGCACTTTGCCACTTGAGCCAGATCACCACTTTCTGGTTTTCTGGTGCTTAATTGGAGATAAAATTCTCACAGACTTTCCTGCCGATCTGACTTTGAACTCTGATCTTCAGAAATCAGCCTCCTGAATAGCTAGGATAGCAGGCATGAGCCACCAGTTTAATCCATTTCTTTACTCTATCCTCAACCCCCTTTAACCAGAAACCTAATGCTAATCACAATCTGAATTAAAACCAAATGATTAATGTAAGGAAAATTGTCTCTATTTAATCAATCACACATTTTTTTTTTGCTTCTACTTCTTAGTTGAAAACTAAATTTTAGCCTAAAGCCTGTCCTTCCCTAACCCTAACCAGAACTAAAACAGTAACTCACATTAAACCAAATTATATCTGAATGTTTAAAGTAACACTGACACTGGTTTTCATTCATTGTAACTTTGATGTTATTCATTCTTCTTAAAATATGCTTCAGTTTTACACAATATCTTACATTTTTTTCTCATCTTAACACTAACTCTAACTGCAACACCTTGCCTAATCCTAAGCGTACATATAACTGATTTATAATGTTAATAGCAAGCCTCTATTACACATTTATCCTATCTCTTGCTCAGCGTGTAGGTCTAAAATTTAACTGTATTTTGAACCTAAATTATTATTATTATGATGATGATGATGATGATGATGATGATGATGATGATGATGATGATGATGATGATTTTAATTGTGAAAAAACCGTACAGAAGGGTTACAATTACATGGGCAAGGTAATGAGTACATTTTTTATCAAGCATTTTTGCCTCCTCCTTTGTTTCACCTTCCCATCCCTTCTCATCTTGACCCCCCAGCCAAAGTTGTAAAGTTCACTTTTCGACATAATGTCTTGTACATCTCATTGTTGCAATGGGGCCACCTGTATCCCTAAAATTATGCAGCAAAATATGTCTAAGAAATATATTTTTGAATAAGATGTTTCAATCCTTAGATAAAGTTCATTTTACTTTAATATAAAGTTATCTCCAAAAATAAATTCTGCAACAAACCTAATGTATGTTTTCTTGCACAAAATGCTGTGATTTCTAGTCTTATTATTCAATTTTAATTATATTTTATTTGTGACATAATCCCTACTTACATTTATTACAAATTTCTGTAATTATACAAATCATGCCTGTACACACTTATTTGCATACTCTAATATTCAACCAAAATTATCTTTTTTCCTGTCTCCCACAGGGAATGATGAGGTGCTGAAGTACATGGAATGGAAATTTGCAATGTGAGGATTGGATCATGAGCAATTTCTACTTGGATGAATAGGAATTCTTGTTTCTACAATACATTCTTACCATTTAATGACACAGAGAAAGCCACAAAATATGAAGTTCATATGAAGGAATTACATTCCTAAAAGATGTGGCAACCCGGCTCAAAAGTTCAGTCTTATCACCAGTTCTTTGTGCTTGCTGGCTGATCTATTTCTCTATCATATGTTTCATGTTGTTAAGTATATTAGTAATTCAGCTGTCAGTACATGGCAGGAGACTCCTAAAATCACAGCTATTGCTGTGTAATATTCCGAAGATTGGAAAAAGATTATATTGATCTCCAGTTCCTCCCTTTGGCCTTTAATATACTAATTAATTGTCAAAACAATCATGTAAGATGTTAGTTTATTTTCCCTTTTTAATTAGAGATTAAGCAAGTGTTTATCACAGTAAAAAGTGTTAGTGCTATCAGAGCTCTGATATGAACACCTTCTCCCTAACAAGTAATGCTCTATGGACTGTAAATATGGAAGCCACAATAAAATTCTCTCTCTCTCTCTCTCTCTCTCTCTCTCTCTCTCTCTCTCTCTCTCTCTCTCTCTCTCTCTCTCTCTCTCTCTCTCTCTCTCTCTCTCTCCCTCTCTCTCTCTCTTATTCTCTCTCTCTAAACACACACACACACACACACACACACACACACACCCCACACACAAAGCTGCCACCAAGACAAATGAGATATCAGTTCCATTCTTTTGTAATTGTAGTTGATTAGTGTTTCCTCCATAGGTTTTTCTTTACTTAAGGATCTTGCCTGGACCTGCATCTTTCCCTGAAATCAAGTACATTCAAGTCAAACTCCATGAATTCATACTACTACTCCAAAATACTAAAGTGTATTGGATGTAGAGACCAATAAAACACCCACCTTGTTATTTTAGTAAACATTGACATCATGAAAGTAGAGGAATATTGATCAGGAACTGAGGTAAGAGAACAAGATTATGTGGGAAAATGTAGAATACGGTATGTGTGTTAGAGATACACAATCAACTTCTGTAGACTATTGTATGGAAAACTTGTCATCCTATATTGAAAGCTCTATTTATATAAACAGTTATCCTGTTACTTTGCTTACCTATCACTTCTGATCACAAATCCTCTTATGAATGTTCATAGTAACTTTGAATATATCACAAGATTTGAATGTACTTATAATCTTAAGCAGACAGTCTGATACTACATCTTGCATTCTATGTGACAAACCATTATTTTTTGTTTCTCTATTTGCTGAATAAATGTATTGCTGGAAACAGGATATTGACATGAAATCTGGGTGTAATTTACATTTTGTAAATTTCAAAAATAATATAAACTTTGTATTGACTAATACTTTTTATAAAAATGAGTGATATTCATGAACACAATATTTTGGTGCCTTTAAGTAAATTGAGAATTGATGTGGTAGTTCTTGTGTCTAATTTACTTAACCACTAGATTGTTCATGTATGAACATGTTCATTGGACTTTTTTATTTTTACATATAAAGGAGTCCTCAAGGGTTTGCTTTAAACTGATAATGGGGTTGTGTCTTCCTATTCCAAACTTTATATATATTTCAGTAAAATACTAGAAACACATGACGTTTACCGGAGCAATATAAAAGATGAGAACATATTTCTAAAGTGATTTGATTTATTTATTAAAACACAGAAAAGAGTAAAATAGGTTCCTTGCTTGATACTGAATAAATTTCATATGAATGTAGCTCAAGATGAGACTCAGATAAATTCATATTAATATTACTGAGATTTACATCACAATATAAGCAATATAGGTATTCTATGGATGAAGAACGGAATTAAAAATAGCAGAGGAAAACAATTCAACATGCAGCTATTATGATTTTATAATGCTAATATGAAAGAAATGGAGCTTTTGCTTTTCTGAAGAAGAAAGTTAGGAAGCAATTTCAATGTAAAGCATCAGTTATAATGAGTCTAACGTCTTTTCCTCCAAGATTTCCAAGAGTACTATACTCATCTTCTGAAATGTGAATAAGTAATAATTTTAATTAGCCTTTGTTAATATTATTTTAATTGTGTAGCAAAAAGTTAAAATGTTTGCTCTCACTCCTTCAATATAGTAGCATACCTTTATACTTTACTGTCTCTTCATACAAGCCTGAAATCAGTACTTCAAAGTAACACAAACAGAAAAACAAAAATAACCTGATGCAACAATCACAAATCCTAAATTATGTGAAAAAGACCACAATAAAAATAAATAAATCTGGGCTGGGAAGGTGGATCAGTGTTAGAGCGCTTGCCTTGCTTGTCTGAGGCCCTAGGTTCAATTCCTCAGCACCACATAAGCAAAAAAGAAAAAAAAGGAAGTGGCACTCTGGCTCAAGTGGTAGAGTGCTAGCCTTGAGCTGAAGAGCTGAGGGACAGCACCCTGGCCCAGAGTTCAGGCCCCACGTCTGGACCCCCCCACAAAATAAGATAAATAAATAAATAAATCTGAGAAAGAGAGAAAACAATGACAGAAGAAAAACAGAAGATTACCCTAGCTCTCTCTAATGAAACAGAGATTTAGAGTCCTAGCAGGTACTAAAGGTCTAGAGGGTCACACCAAGTCAGCTATAATTATATATAGATATCCAATTCAAAAGGAGAGTTTATACTGTCTTCAGAGAAAACAAAAATCTATGAAAAGTTACCCAGAGAGGTAAGTGACTTCCGTGACTGTGTTGGCCAACATATTCAAAAGCACATCTGCAGTGTGGAAATAGGGCAACATGGAAAAAAGCAGGAACAAAAATGAACATCAGAGAAAGCCATATCCATCTACAGAGACAATTCACCATACCACTGGACAGTGTGAATTGTGGCTGGAACCACAAGTATTAACATCACATCATCTCACCTCTACTAGTTTCTACTCCTACACTTAATGGACTAGACAAAAACCTAATTCCAGAAAAGCAAATCACAACTGAAAACCAACACTTGGCAAATCAACCAAGAACACAGAGAGTCATGTATGAAGATCATAGATTCCACCAAAATAAAGCCTTCAAATGGACAGAACAAATCATGAAAATACAATAAAAATGATGTCAAGGGCTGGGAAGTTGGCTCAGTGGTAGAAGCGCTTGCCTTGCAAGCCTGAGGCCCTGGGTTCGATTCCTCAGCACCACATAAGCAAAAGGAAAAAAGCCGGAAGTGGTGCTGTGGCTCAAGTGGTAGAGCGCTAGCCTTGAGCTGGAGAGCTGAGGGACAGCGCCCAGGCCCAGAGTTCAGGCTCCACGACTGGACCCAAAAAAAAAAAAATGATGTCAAGGTAGTATAATTCACATAGTAAAGAACCTGGCATTGGAACAGACAAGGACCTTGAAGTTAGTTATCAAAATACATTACAAATACTGCTGAAAAATGTGATTAATGGAAAGATAGAAAACCTCTACAAAGAAAATTGTGAACAAGATGAGACCAACCGGGATTCTACTCAACACCAACAAGAACCGACAAGGAGCGAACATCTTCATCCTGCTGTTTGCAGACCAGAGACGACCCAGGATCCAAGACTCGGCGTGAGTACAAGCCGGACATCCTCACTCCTCAGGGAGCAGAGGAGGGAAGGCCACCCCTCCCCCCCCAGCACCAGTGATCTCCATCTTGGATACCAACAAAGCTCGGAGGAGCTGCTAGCTCCAGCTCAGGCCTTGGAATAAAATGAGTCATTTAGCATGTCACAAGAACTTAACGGCGAAGGAAGTCAGGGAGACCACAAAGGGAATGCTGAATGGAACCCAACAGAAGGAATGGGAGTCCAAAGAAACCATAACCAATCAACTAAGTGATTTGAGAACAAACACTGAACACCAAATTAAGGAAGTAAAGAAATTCATACAAGACCTAAAACAGAGCTTCAACAAAGAACTTGAAGCCATCAAAGCTGACCAATTAGAAGGAAAAGAGATAAAAAACTAAGTAGAGAGTCTTGACAGCAGGTTAGACCATGCAGAAGATCGAATCTCAGGGATTGAAGACAGCCTAGATATTATAGAGAAAGAACATACAACCATCCAAGACAAGTCCAAGAAATATGATAGGTCTACCCAACACCTGGAAGACACCATCAGAAGGCCCAATCTAAGGATAATGGGTGTAGAGGAGCACCTAGAAACAGAAGTTAATGGTCTAGGAAATTTGTTTAACAGGATCCTAGCAGAGAACTTCCCAAACATACAAAAAGATAGGCCTATTCAGATACAAGAAGCTTTTAGAACCCCAAATAGACCAGACCAGAATAGGACATCCCACCGTCACATTATAATCCACACAGGATCAACCCAGACCAAGGAAAAGATCCTTAAAGCTGTCAAGGAGAAAAGGTTAATCACCTATAAAGGGAAACCAATTAGAATTACCTCAGATTTCTCAGCAGAGACAATCAAAGCAAGAAGAGCCTGGAATGACGTATGCCATGCCCTAAAAACAAACAACTATCAACCAAGAATACTGTACCCAGCTAAACTCTCCTTCATAACTGAAGGCCAAATAAAAACTTTCCATAGCAAAGAAAAATTGAAACAATACATCTCCACCAAACCAGCCCTGCAAAAGATTCTTAAAGATGTCCTACACATAGAAAACCAACAAGAACGCAACAAAGGCCAAGAAACTGCACCCAAACTGAGAATCCAAGAACCTTAGGAAGAACCCAGTTTTCACAGCCCCCAAGAAGGTGGATAAAATGCAGGAACCCCCAAATATCTCTCAGTCCTATCTCTTAACGTTAACGGACTGAACTCTCCAATTAAGCGACATAGACTATCTAGTTGGATTAAAAAACAACACCCTTCTATCTGCTGCCTGCAGGAGTAACATCTTGCTCGTAAAAACAAACATATTTTCAAGGTTAAAGGCTGGAACAAAATCTACCAAGCAAACGGCCCTCATAAACAGGCGGGAGTTGCAATCCTAATATCAGATAAAATAGACTTCAAACTAAAATTCGTGAGAAGAGATAAAGAAGGACGCTATATACTAATTAAAGGATCTCTCCTTCAGGAGGATATTACAATTCTAAATATCTATTCGCCAAACAATGGAGCACCCAAATTTATCAAAGAAACACTACTTTCCCTCAAATCCCATATAGATCCAAAGACATTAATTGTTGGGGATTTTAACACACCACTCTCCCCACTAGATAGATCAACTGGGCAAAAACTCAACAGAGAAACCGCAGATCTAAACAGCTGCATAGATCAACTAGACTTAACAGACATTTACCGAACATTTCACCCAGCAGCAACAGAATACACCTTCTTCTCAGCAGCACATGGAACGTTTTCTAAAATAGACCACATTTTAGGCCACAAAGCAAACTTGTCTAAATTCAGAAACATTGAAGTTATACCTTGAATTCTCTTTGACCACAAGGGAATAAAATTAGATCTCAACACCAAAAGCCACCAAAGAAAGTCCAGTATCACATGGAGGCTGAACAACACACTGCTGAATCATGAGTGGGTCATGGAAGAGATTAGAAAGGAAATTCAAATGTTCATGCTATTCAACAAAAATGAACACACAAATTACCAGCTCCTCTGGGACACAGCAAAGGCAGTACTCAGAGGCAAGTTTATAGCTCTGAGCTCCTACATCAACAAATTGGAGAGATCGGAAACTAACAATTTAATGACACATCTAAACCTCCTTGAAAAAGAGCAGCAAGATAAACCCCAATCCAGTAGACGGAAAGAAATAATCAAAATTAAATCAGAATTAAATGAATTAGAATCCAAAAAAACTATAGAAAGAATCAACAAAACAAAGAGTTGGTTCTTCGAAAACTTAACAAAATTGACAGACCCTTAGCAAACCTTATCAGAAAAAGGAGAGAACACACCCAAATTAATAAACTCAGAGATGAGAATGGAAACATCACCACGGAAACAACCAAGATTCAGAAAATTATAAGGGAATACTTCTCAAAACTTTATGCTAATAAGTTTGAGAACTTGACAGAAATGGACCTTTTCCTAGCAAATATTGACATGCCAAAACTAAACCAAGATGAGTTAAACCAGCTTAACAGGCCCATATCAAGCATTGAAATAGAAACAGCAATAAGAGACCTCCCAGCTAAGAAAAGTCCAGGACCAGATGGTTTTACAGCGGAATTTTACAACGCCTTCAAAGCAGAGCTCACACCAATACTCCTCCAACTCTTCAATGAAATTGAAAGAGAAAGCTCACTACCGAACACATTCTATGAAGCCATCATAACCCTCATCCCAAAACCAGGCAGGGACTCATCAAAGAAAGAGAACTACAGACCCATTTCTTTGATGAACATTGATGCAAAATTTCTCAACAAAATTTTGGCCAATCGACTTCAACAATTCATCCAAAAAATCATACACCATGATCAAACAGGATTCATTTCAGGGATGCAAAGCTGGTTCAATATACGCAAATCAATTAATATTATTCATCACATCAACAGGAGCAAGAATAAGAACCACATGGTTATCTCAATAGATGCAGAAAAAGCATTTGACAAGATCCAACATCCCTTTAAGATGAAGGTTCTGGAAAAATTAGGAATCCATGGAACATTCCTCAATACAATAAAGGCTGTATATGACAAACCTACAGCCAGCATTATACTCAATGGTGAAAAACTAAAGCCATTTCCTCTTAACTCAGGAACAAGACAAGGATGCCCACTCTCTCCACTTCTCTTCAATCTTGTATTAGAATGCCTAGCTACAGCAATAAGACAAGATGCAGACATAAAGGGGATCCAAATAGGGAAAGAAGAAATAAAACTCTCCCTCTTTGCAGATGACATGATCTTGTATTTAAAGAATCCCATAGACTCCACTCCCAAATTACTCAAGCTGATTCAAATCTTTGGCAAAGTAGCAGGTTATAAAATTAACCCCCAAAAATCAATGGCTTTTCTATATGCCAACAATGAGAAAAGTGTGGCTGAAATTAGGAAAGCAACTCCATTTGTAATAGCCCCACAAAAAATAAAATACCTAGGAATTAACTTAACCAAAGAAGTGAAGGACCTCTATGATGAAAACTTTAAAATCTTGAAAAAGGAAATCAACACAGAACTTAAAAAATGGCAAAACCTCCCATGCTCCTGGATTGGCAAGATTAACATCGTGAAAATGGCAATACTTCCCAAGGCTATCTACAAATTCAACGCGATACCTATCAAAATTCCACCCTCATTCTTCAAGGAAATAGAGGAGGCAATCCAAAAATTCATATGGAACAATAAAAGACCCCGAATAGCAAAAACGCTCCTCAACGGAAAGAACACTGCTGGAGGAATACCAATACCAAATTTCTAACTCTACTATAAAGCCATAGTAATCAAAACAGCTTGGTATTGGCATAAGAACAGACCTCAGGACCAATGGAATAGAATTGAAACCCAGAAATGAACCTACAGACCTATAGCCATCTAATCTTCGATAAGGAAGCTAAAACAATAGAATGGAAGAAAGACAGCCTCTTCAGTAAATGGTGCTGGCAAAATTGGTTAACTACATGTATTAAACTAAAGCTAGATCCTTATATATCACCCTGCACCAGAATCAACTCCAAATGGATCAAAGACCTTGGAGTCAAAGCAGACACTCAGAAACCATTACAGGATGGAATCGGAGAAACCCTAGGTCTCCTTGGCTCAGGTCGAAATTTTCTGAATAGAGACCCGGAAGCACAACAAATCAAAGAAAGGTTGGACAAATGGGATTGCATAAGATTGCAGAGCTTCTGCAGGGCAAATGACATAGCTGGCAAGATCAATAGAAAGCCCACTGATTGGGAGAAGATCTTTACTAGCCATACAACGGACAAGGGTCTCATATCTAAAATATACTTGGAACTCAAAAAATTAAACCACCCAACAACAAATCCTCAAAGAAATAACTGCCCAATAAATAAGTGGGCGAAAGACTTAAAGAGAAGCTTCTCTGAAGAAGAAAGAAGGATGGCCAATAGACACATGAAGAAATGTTCAACATCCCTAGCCATAAAAGAAATGCAAATCAAAACAACATTGAGATATCACCTCACTCCAGTTAGAACAGCAAAAATCAAGAACTCTAACAACAACAGATGCTGGAGGGGATGTGGACAGAAAGGAACCTTACTTCATTGTTGGTGGGAATGTAAACTTGTTCAACCACTTTGGAAAGCAGTATGGAGGTTCCTCAAAAGACTTCACATAGATCTCCCCTATGATCCAGCAATCCCACTTTTGGGCATTTACCCAAATGTTTACAAACAAGACCACACTAAAGCTACCAGCACAACTATGTTTATTGCAGCATTATTTACCATAGCTAAGACATGGAACCAACCCAGATGCCCCTCAGTAGATGAATATATCAAGAAAATGTGGTATATATACACAATGGAATTCTATGCCTCCATCAGAAAGAATGACATTTCCCCATTTGTTAGGAAATGGAAAGGTTTGGAAAAAATTATATTAAGTGAAGTAAGCCAGGCCCAAAGAAGCATAGGTCCCATGGTTTCCCTTATTTGCAATATCTAGTATAGGTATGAGTCAAGTGGAAAAGGTCAGATAATGTGATGTTAGGAAAATGAACCCTTAAATATGTATTTTAATGTTTTCGTTTCTTTCATGCATGTGTTTCTAACGCATTTATAAGATTATTTCTTTGTTGCTTTGTATGTCCCTCCCCCACAGGGTAACCCACGCTTTCACTATATTTGATGTCAGTATAACATGTGGAGGAGATGGGGACAAACAAGTCATTTAAGGATTCAGGTGGACCTGTTGCAACACTGAGAAGTACAAAATGTCATGTCAAAACCAGCTTTACAATGTCGGTGTGGGGGGGGGGAGGGGGGTATAATTGGGTGGGGGGAGGGGGGTAATATTGGGTGGGGGGAGGGGGGTAAAATTGGGTGGGGGGAGGGGGGAGGCCGGGAAGGGAAGTGAAGGGTAAACAAAGGAGGAGGCTGCAATGCTTGGTAAGAAAAGTATGCATTATCCTGTCCATGTAATTGTAGCCCCTCTGTACAGTATTTTCCCAAATAAAATAAAATACAATTAAAAATAAAAGAATATTCACTAAAAGACAAATTTTACTGCAATAAATTGGTAAAAAGATCAAAAAAAAAAAGAATGTACAGAATGTAAGCGATCAAGAAAGTAACATAATCCCATGGGATACATAAAACTTTTAGAATGCGAGAGACAAAGATTTGAATTCCACCTCTGATCTATCACTTGCTCAATTCTCTCATATATAAGGTCGAAATAGTACATATCTTGCACAGAATGAACTAGGTAACACTTTTTAAAGTGTCTAATACTTAAAAACACATACTATTGCCTTAAATAGCATTATTACTCACTGATGAAGAGACCATAAAGGGTTTAATAGGCAAGTGAAACTCAAACCAAGTCTTAGAAAATGGGTTGAGAAAGGCATGGCAGGGAGAATGTTGTCATAAAATTTAATATATGTCCTATAAAGTTAAGGAAATCGAGGGGAAAGGTGGGGTTGAGAAGGAAACGGGAGAATGATGAAAGTAGTGACACTGCTATAGATGCATTGTATTCATAAACTGCTTTGTTGAATGGCAACTCTTTAGTATAACTACTTAATGATAATAAAATTTTAATTTTAGAAAAAAAAAAAGATGAGACCAACCAAAGATTAGCAAATTAATTCATGGAGACTACAAACAGAACGATAAATCAATTCTGAGAAGGCAAGGGAGTCCAAGAAAAAATAGATGCCTATTTAAAAGATATAAGAGAAGACACAGAAAACAACCCTTGATACTCCCCCACCCAAAGAAAATACGTGCAGAAAGTCCATATAGGACATAAAACAATGCTTTAATAAAGAGAAAGAACCCCTAAAAATGACCAATTAGAAGATGGGGAAATCAAAAACAAAGTAGAAAATCTCCATAGCAAATAGATGACATAGAAAGTAAAATCAGGGTCAAAGACAGAATAGGACTAATAGGAAAGAGGAGATAATCATTTAGAACAAATCCAAGAAATAAGAAATGATCTTGCAGAACTTCAAGACTCAGAAGATCAAATTTCGGGGAGATAGGTATCAAGGAAGAGAAGAGCAGGAAGCTAAATTGATGGGAAACAAATTACAGAATTCTAGCAGAGAACATGCCAAACATCCAAAGAGATAGGCTCATTCAGAGAAGAGAAGCCTTTAGAACACCTAACAGAGAATTCTAGAACTGAAAAATCCACCACCACATCGTAATCCATTAGAGGATCATTATGGATCAAGGAAAGGATTCTTACAGCTGCCAGAGCGAAAAGACTGATTCTTTATAAAGGATATACAGTCAGAATAAATACAGATTTCTTAGTTGATATGATAAAAAGGAGAGCCTGACATGATATATGACGAACATTAAAGGTAAACATCTACCAATTCATCCCAAGCCAAACACTCCTTTACATTTAAAGGATATATAAACATATTTCATGACAAAGAAAAATTGAAACAACCTATATCCAGCAAATCAGCTAGATAGAAGTTAATCAAATATATCGTACATAGAGAAGATCAAGGAGAACAGGAACTGGTTATATAAAATGCTCCCTACCAGAGAACAAGGTAAATATATTAACAGAAGATGAGGAACAGCTCCTAACAGCAGGGGTATAACATAGCAGGGCTTATCAGATATTTCTGTCTTAACTCTCAATATGAATGGATTTAAATTTCCAAATAGAAGACATAGATTAGATAGTAGTATCAAAAAAAAAAAACAAGAGACACCTTTTATTGACAAAAACAAACACGTACTCAAACTAAAAGGATAGAAGGAAAATTTTCAAGCAAATGGACACCATAAACAGGCCACAGTAGGATTACTAACATAAGGTAAAATAGAATTCAAATTAAAATTTGTAGGAAGAGACATTACATATTGATAAAGGCAAGTCTCAATTAGGAGATATAGCTAGTCTAAATATCAATGACCTGAATCCTGGAGCATTCCACTTCATCAACCAAATTCTACTTAACCAAAAAAGACATCTCAATACATCATTCCCATCTATGGATTGGTTATCCAGGAAAAACTCAACTAAGAAACTGCAGATCTAAATAACTTCATTGACCACCTAGCCCTAACAGACATCTACAGAATATACATTCAGCGTCAGAATATACATTCTTCACATCAGCTCATGGAAGATTCTCTGAAACAGAACATATCCTATGTCACACAGAAATTCTGTCCAAATTGAAAGAAAAATTATTTGAATTCCCATAGCTTGTCAGACCATAACAGAATAAACTTAGGATTAAACAGCTAAAACAAAAAAATGTCAAACCCATGAACAAAAAGATGCTGAATGACCAGTGCAACACTGAGGGATTAGAATGGAAATCTGAACTTTTCTAGAATTTATCAAAAAAACACACCAAGTACCAGCTCCTCGGGTATTTGTAGTAATTACAGGAGGATATATAGCTCAGAGTGCCTACATCAATAATTGAGGAAATCTCAAATTAATATTTTAATTATGTATCTCAAGCTCCTTGAAAACAGGAAGAAGCCCAAAACCCAAAGCAGTAGACAGAAATAAAAAAAAATCAGAAATAACTAAATATGGTCAAAATAAAACATAGAAAGAATCAACAAATCAGAGTTGGTTTTTTAAATAAATAGACTTGACAGATCCATACCAAATCTGACTAAGAAGAGAATTTATATAGATAGATAAAAAGCACGAAGGTTGGGAGAAGAACTTTAGTTGCTCTGCAATGCACAATTGCCTCAAATCTCAAATATATTTAGAGACGCAAAAGTTAACCCACCCAAAAAAAATTCTCAAAGAAACAACAACCCTCTTAATAAGTGCGCTAAAGAGAGACCTCTCTGAAGAAGAAATATGCATGGTCAAGAGACACATGATGCAATATGCAAAAATTCTGATCATAAAAGAAATGCAAATCAAAGCAACATTGACATTCCACCTCACCCTAGTCAGAATAACCATTATGAAGAAAATTAATAATAACAGATGCTGGCCTGGTGGAGATGTGGCCAAAAAGAAACATTACTACACTATAGGTGGAAATGTAAACTTGTTCAAATACTCTGTAATGAAGTACAGAGGTTCCTCAATAGAGCTCCCGTATCACCCAGCAATGATGGCTCAAGAAAATGTCATATATATTCACAATCAAACTCTATGCTTCTGTCAGAATGAATGACATTGACCCATTAGTAAGGAAATAGAATCACTTGGAAAACGTAAGTCAAACAAGCCAGACCCAAAGAATCATAGGCTAGAGGTTTGCAATCTTTTGGAAAAACTAGAATAGGTCTAGTATATTCACAATAGATCAATAGCAACGTGCATTTCACCATATAAAATGAAGCTTATTGAAATGAGCTCCAAGAAATGGATACAAGATGATTGAATAGTGAACTGTGTTTACTTATTTCTATTTAGTTTTTACCCTTTGGTTTATTCCCTGTAGTCGTTTGTTTTTATTTCTGTACCATTTGTCTTATACATAAATTAATGTGATTTGGGGAAGGGAAGGGAAATCACAGAAATGGTCAGACAAAGATTAACCAAAGCAACAGTAATATGCACTAGACACTATGTTAGAAATGACTTCATAACTTTGGGGTGTAGGATGTCACGGCTGGGGGAAGGAGGAAAAAATGAGGAAGGGGTAACGTTATTTAAAAATGTACTCATTACTTATGTAACTGTAACCCACCCCTCAGTATATCACAGTCATGATATAAAATCCAAAAACAAAATAAGAGAATTCACCCAAATAGAGAAAATTAGAGACAAAAATGAGACAACATAACAGATACAAGCAAAATTAAGAATGCTATAAGAGAGTACTTTGAAAACCTTATGTCAATCCCCCGGAGAATCCTGGAGAAATTGATGCTTTCCTATACTCGATCTGAACCAAGAAGTAACACATAAGAAGTAATGAAAATGACATGTCAATAAACAACTTCCCACTTCAGAAAAATCTAGGACTCAGTGAATTTATCATGAAACTAAGGCCTGCAAAGAACTTACAATAACTCAGATCTACTCTTCAATGGAATAGAAAGAGAAATGGAATTTTCAAAACACATTCTTTGAGGCTAGAATTAGACTCCTCCAAATCACATAGGAACTCCTAAGAAAGAGAACTATGAAGCCAAATCTTTGATAAACATTGATGCAGAACTCATTATTAGCACCTAAATCAAGGACTGTTACATCAAAACAAATGAGACCCTCTTTTGGAATAATTGTTTTCTCTTTTTATTACAAATCTTTGCTTGATTATTTCCTAATGTGATATTGGACCTCCTAATAGGGTGATGACATTTTCGTTCTCTTCAGCTTTCTCCCACATGTGGTCAAATATTTAAGAATTCAAAGATGTCCATTGCTAATTTATTAAGCTAACCTCTAAGGAAATGTGCATTTCTGGAATTTGGTCAGCTGTCTTGTTCTTACATGCACAGGAGTTCTTTGATTTATTTGTTCTACAAGGAATTATACTTTCTAATCTTTGTGTGATCAATTTTAGTCTCTCTGATCAGTCTTTCTGACCCTCTCTCTGGAGTCTCATTTCAGTCTGCCTCATAAAAAATATATTATTTATCAACAAAATGACTCTCAGCCTCTGTTTTTTCCCTGACCTCGTGTAGACTGTGATAGCAGCCCTGATAGAGGCCAGTGCTTACTGGAGTTTTTTGTTTGTTTGTTAGTTTGTGTGAGGTTTTTTTTTTTTTTTGTATTAGAGGTCTAGGACTACTATTCAAGGTAGTAGCTTCTCTGGATCCCAGTGATCCCCTGACCTAGATTCAACAGCTTTTTCTCCTAAAGATACAAAGGACAGATGACTAAATTCCTGTTTTAATTTTCTAAAAATGAGGAAATTTGGCATACTTGCAAAGCCATCAATAATCCTCTGTACCCACTTACAGAAATATTCTATCAAGATGGCTTTTCAAGGTTGACTGTAAAAATTTTTTATTTCCAAGTCACCACCATAAAGCAGATCATATTCCTCGGAGCAGACTTTTGGAAGGAAGGTTACCCTTCCTTCCTTCTCTTATAATACATCAAACCATAATATTCTGCAGTTGTTTCCAGCCTGGAGCACATTTTCCCAAAAATATTTTGTAGTGTAAAAGAGGAACAACTATCAAAATAAAGGTGAAAATACTTGTCTACTACAGACTGATTTATCTTGCTTATATATGTTGTTATTTTCATTACTTCAAACACAGGGATAAATTATATTGGGATTACACAAGTGGCAAAGGATTAATGGAATAAACATTCAGTTTACTTTCATATATCCAATATAATACACTTAACCCCTTAAGGAAAATTAAATCCAATTGTAGAAATAATGTCAGAAATATAAAATAAGCCTCAATATAAATAATCTGGCACACATATACCACCATCTACTCAGAAATTCAGTATCTGTATAAATACTTATTTGGTACAAGATAATAAAAATTTGATTAATGAATATGACTTCTAAGTATCATTCTAAATACTCCTCATATATATAATTGTATATAATTCTTAGATGTCACCTAGACAGGAATTTAACATGCATGTAGAAATCAAATTTCCACAACTTACGTGAGATTAGAGGAGTCATACCCTTCTGTATTGTGTGGTGTGAATTTTACCACAGTGTTGAACCTTTCCACGTAATACCAAGAGTCATGCGCAATAATTTATTATTTGATGTTAAGATGAGTGCTGAGTGTAGGATACACTTTGTATTAATACATTAATTCACACAAATGAAACGATGATGATATTTGTTTAAATTCTAATATTTCTCAATTTTACAATTCATGAAATATATTATTAAAATTAGTTTCACTTTTTCATTTCTATGAAAGCAGAAATTAAAATTATCTATTAAACATTCAATATTAAGATATCAATAATATACTATTATTAAAATGATATACTATTAAAATGTGATTTGAATTATAGTTCTAACGAATTGTAATGTAAACAACATTTAATAGAATTATTGGTAATATTTTTAAACTTACCAGCTTGTTATTGTTTCCTAATTGTGTCATTTTTATTCTTGGTCCAAGTCATCTATTCACCTTATTTGTTTAGTTTTCTATTTTATCTCTATTGGTTTGCTGATTATGCATTTTGTTTTTTCTTTTTAATGACTGACATGAGGATGAAAATCTGTATCTTAGCTTATTACTTCTGATGTTAAAGTCAAATTGCTGCTCTCCACAGCTGTTCTACACTTCTTTGTATAGTATAGAATTTCCCCTAATCCCATCGACTGTATTGCTGCTCTCATATATTTTATTTTATTTTTATTTAAATTTTATAGTCAAGGTAACGTACAGAAGGTTTATAGTTACATAAGTAAGCTAATGAATTCATTTCTTTTCTAACTTGTTACCCCTTCATCCATTTTTCTCCCTCTTCCCTCCCAATGCAACTTCCAAGATCATTTCCAACATATTCTTTTGTGAGTATCACTGTTGCATAGGTTCCCTCTTTGTCCTTTGTCTCACCATTTTGTTTTTTTTCATTTCCTTTCCCCAGTTCACATCAACATATTTACAATACCCAGGGTATCAAAATCAAAAACAGTGACTAAAGAGGATACACCTTAGGTGGGGAAAACACAAAATGATAAAAATAAATCACCTAGTACATTAAGAACAACAACAACAAAGAACATATCTTGGAGTTCATTTCACTTAAAATCACCTTATACGGTCATATGTACATAGCTATTGAACTATTCTGCTCATCTACTAAGATTATCCTTGATGTACACAATAATGCTCCCCTATTACCCAGTAATCCCACTTCTGGGCATTTAACCAAGTGACCACAAACAAGGCCACACTAAAGCTACGAACGCAATTATGTTTATCACAGTAATATTTTCCATAGCTAAGATATGGCATCTAATTTGAATTTCCCTTTCTTTATCAGAGGGTAATCAACTTGAATGTTATCCACCTATACAATATTTTCACAATATACTTGTCATTATTTTGAAAAAAACATATTTTAGTATTTTCTCATAGTAAAACAGAAAATAGTTTAATTCAATTGAAAGTTCTAACTTTCAAAACTGAATAATTGTTAACAGGACAGAATATATGTGTTCTTCAAAATTCCTGTAACTACTAATTATTCATTTTCAAATTTTGAACATTTCTTTCAAGAGACATTCAAAACAGTACCTTTTTGCATGTTATTTAATTCTGCAATAGATAGTTTCCAATGAGGTGTTACATATTGATAAGTCAACAGAAAATATAGCCACAGTTTATTAGAGGATAAAACTATGAAGTATTTATAAAAATTAATTCCTCAAAACTAAACATTTGTTCATCAGAGTAAGCTATTATTTCTATGACCATCAATCCTAAGCTTTTATGCCATAAAGTTATCCCACCCCAATAGTTTCCAACTTGTAAGGTGCACCTGAAAATTCCCTTAATTCACATCATGAATATCTTATGACTATTGTGAAAAAATTCTACGCTTCTGCTAATATGATGCACTTCCTATTGTGGAAAGAACACTACACTAAACTTTGCTGCAACATTCCCCCATCCACCGCCAGTGATATTCTTCAAATCAAAACACTTGCAAATAT
This sequence comes from Dipodomys merriami, assembly GCF_024711535.1. Classification (NCBI taxonomy): domain Eukaryota; kingdom Metazoa; phylum Chordata; class Mammalia; order Rodentia; family Heteromyidae; genus Dipodomys; species Dipodomys merriami. The sequence continues at coordinate 71,395 of NW_027206076.1, forward strand.
TATTTATATTTATACTTTTTTACCTATCATAGATATTCAGGAGGCTAAGATCTGAAGATTATGGTTCAAAGCCCATTCAGGCAGGAAGGTTCCTTAGATTCTTATCTCCATAATCTTCTCAGGAAAAGAGAGACTCAAGTTGCTCTGAGGTTGAGGTGGTATAGCACGAGCCTTGAGCACAAACAGCCTCAGAGAGAGTGGCCTGACACACAGTTCAAGTTCTAGGACAAACCAAAATAAAATAAAATAAAATAAAAACAAGCCCCAACTCTAGCATTTTTCTCATTGTATGCAGAGGCACATAATTTAAGAAATTGCTTAATGTGTTAGGAATAGATAGAAGAACCAAGAAGTCACACATTTACTCTCTTCATACCATGTTACACCAAAGCCTCAAAAATTGTTTTTTCTAAATGTATAAATAATATCATCCATTTGTTGGCAACTCTGTCTAGGTTATTCACATTATTTTATACATGAATCTTGGAATTATCTATTAACTAAGTTCTAATTATACCTTGCTTGAAAGAATATTTTAGGAAAATAGAATGTCAGAATCATTCGTGAATTTGTCAATTAAACCCTCTACTTAAAAAGAATTTTGTAGTATCCTATAGAATATGAAATTACTAACAAAAACGAAATATTTATTTTAAATCTAAATTCTAATTTAGCAAGCTCTACAAAATCTTACAGTAGATGAACTTTGCAATTTTTCCAGGCTTAAACTTTTGTAATCTGTTATCATTTCTTTGGAATCCAACAGAATGATGCTTACTTTTTCAAATTTTTGGTTAAAATCATAAGCTGTTTTCCATCTAGGAATGTTATGTAATGAAGAGAGCATTAAAAACCCAACTGAGTATTATTTTTAAGAATTTTTATTTTTTTCATATCTCCTTTCTATCCCTCCCCTTCTCTCATCCTATTCTTTTCTTCTCTCAATATCATCTCTAAACTTACATAATTTTTACGGGTTTTACTTATAAATTTAAATTTTTGTTTTTTCATTTTCCTTGTTTTTAAAAAATCTCTCTCCTATCATTCTGTCCAATCCATTTCCCTCTCTGAGATTAGGACTTGGTTAAATTCACTCTTCCTTTACCTCCCCAAATCTCTCTACTCCTATTTTTCCCATTTTTCCTAAACCTAATAATTTCTGGTTTGCCAAATTATTGTTTGCTTTTCTCATCCAATTAATCCATAGATGTTTGATGTTGAACAGATTGTATCTGTTGAATTAGATTGTATCTACAGCAACTATAGGACTTTGGTTGATCCTTGCCTTAAAATAGTGTTCTAACACAAGACTGGTGACTTGCATTTCAATAGGAAACTTGACTTCTCAAAACATAATGACAAAATTAGCCCAAACATCCAACTTTGTATGCCTTTCTTGTTGTTTGGTAAGTTTCATTGAGACAAAATTATACTACCTGGTCCAGGGAAGGTATCACTATGTAATTCCACTTTCTTACCACCTGTTTTAGTCTGAATGCTAGAATTCCAGGCTTTTTATCACATTGCCCTGCCATAATTTGTTGGTTTATTTAATCTAGAAACAGACTAGCAATTCTGAAATTCTCCAATGATCTTATCCACTAGACTGATTGCTCAGACTGTTTATGTACAATTTTTAAAGATGTTCTAACATTTGACACAGGATATGAACACTTTCAGATGCACCTGCAGGGGTCTCTGGTTCATTCCTCCATGGATCTGATCCATTCAATCATGATTACTTAACTCTCTTACTAGCTCTGTTCCCTACTATGTAATACTCTGAAACATTTTTGAAGAATGTTCATTTAATTTAGTCTTATTCGGGACATACTTTTATTGTTTTCTAACTTTTCTACATATTCTTAGAGTTGTTTCATTTGTGTATTTGTGTGTGCACCTATAACTGCCTCTGTGTGTATGTGTATGTATGTATGTATGTATGCAAAAGCCTCAAGCTCTTATTCAGCAATCTTGATCATGACTGATATTCCATCTCTTGATCCGTTCTTCCAAAGCAGTTTTGGATGGTTAATTATAGATAGTGTCTCAAACACTGTTCTGACCAGGCTGGATGCAAACTGAACTTCCCAGACGCCTTTACCTCCTTAAGTTTTATTATTTCCAGCATTATCAACTTTAAAACCAGATATATTTTTATGAGTGTGAAGTCGAAGCTCTAGCCCAGATTTTTAACTCAAGAATTCATATAAAATCAGGTGAACATACACACTACATATCCTGAGTATATATTGTTAGAAATGTGAGCTTAAGCTATGTGCCGTTGTCTCATGCCTATAATCTTAGCTACTCAGGAGGTTATGATCTGAGGATAGCAGTTCAAATCCAGCATGAGTAGGAAAGATTCTGAGGCATTTATCTCCAATTAAACACCAGAAAACTGGAAGTGGTGCTGTGGCTCAAGTGGTAGGCCACTAGCCTTAGGCTGAAGAGTGGAAAGACATCGCCTAGGCCCAGAATTCAAGACCCCCCCATGAAAAATCACAACCAAACAGTAATCTCTAGAGAGTATGAATATGACCTATCAAAATTTTAAGCAGTTAATGAAGGGCAGTCTTGGGAAAAGTAAACAAAGCTGTTCAAAGAGGGCAGTTTGGGGTAGGGGAAAATTTAGGACAGATTAAGTACATTGTCAAAGTTTATAAATCACCTACATCTACTGCAAATATTTTCATCTGCGAGTGCTCTTTGTCTGAACTGGACACTCCAGTCATGAGGCACACTTGATAGCTTGTGAAGATAGAATGGAAGAAACAAGATCAAGAACGCATTACTCTACTGTAGAGAAAACATTTCTCTATGTTTTCTCTCATCTGTCTTCATTACTCTTTTTTCATACTTTTAATAAACTCAAGTGATTTTGAATTATATCTTTCCTTCTTTGTTCTGGCAAAGTAATTGTTCAAAATATTTCACTAAATTTTATTTCCCATTATTTTCTATCATACTGTTTACTTGTCCAAGTGAGTCCATTAAACTTCCCCTTTGCAGTTGGTTGCCACAAAAACTCAAAATCTATGTTAATGAGGATAAGCTGTAATGCAAAACTTTGTCTCCAAAAAACCAGTCCAAGAACCTTTAATCACAAATATTTAGCTATAATGTTTTTCTTTTACCTTGAAAATCTTCTCGTGTCTAAAGTGCCCTCAAAAATAAATACTCTACCTTGAGAGCATTGGCACCCACCCCTGGGTATCTAGACAGGGAACAGACCTAAGAAAGGAGACCTCTAGTTTCAAAGGTGAATCATTTGGGGTTGAGGAACACCAGAGAACTCTTCATTTGTTTGTTTAGCTTTACTTGATAATGTAACCGAGTTCTTGAACGGCAGTAGATTAGAATAAATTTAGGGCATTTAATATTTAAAAAAAACAAAAATAAATAAATACTCCACCACTTTTTGCTTCAATCACTTCTGACCTCAAAGATATATTTTGCTAACAAGATGCTTAGAACAAACCGAAGAATACTCCACTTTTATCTTCTCTCTTAAGACTCTCCTTAGATACCATATCGAGAACAGTGAAGTTATTCTTTGCAGAATTATTTCAATAGATTATTTTTCTCATGGTCTTGCATTTGCTCAACAAGATGTATGGAGAAGAATAGAATTAAATCACCCATTCTGTGGATTACAGTGTCTGTTACAAAGGCAATACTTCTATGTCCTAGGTCTCTGTTCTCCTCTTAGCTCTTGACGGATTTCCAATTGATCACAGCTTCTTGGCTTCAGGTCTAGTAAAGCTGAAGGACTATAAGGTCTCCCCCACTGCTATATCTTCATGGTTTCTAATCTTTTTTTTTTTTTTTTGTAGGTCGTGGGCTTGAACTCTGGGCCTGAGTGCTGTCCCTCAACGGTTCAGCTCAAGGCAAGTGCTCTACCACTTGAGCTACAGCGCCACTTCCTATCTTCATGGTTTCTCTTTCAAAACTCTTTTATTTGGATGTGGAATCTATTTTCATGTCTTCAATTTGTTCTGCAATACACTGAGCCAAATAGACTCTGTAAAATCACTTTAGGTAGCAAAAACATTAAGACAATCTATATCAAAAAGTTTTGGCCTTCCTCCACTGCAGAAGCCAATACGCTTAGCTAGGGCTTCTAAGAATGCGTTTTCTTACCTTTTCACTTTTCTCAATTCTTTTCTGATCCCAAAAGTTTTTGGCTTATGTTATAAGAGAAGTCTTCATTATCTCATGTTAATAAAGATATTATATTTTTGAGCTACTTAGAAATGTGAAATCATTGGTTTGACGTATCCAATCAGATTTTTTTCTGTGTTTCACTGCTTCACGTGGAAAGACATTGTGGAAAATATTACAAACAGAAAAGTGTAAACCCAATACCTTCTTTCATTGTGGAAGACACTCTCTCCCTAAATAATTTGAACCAAATAATCTTTTTCAGAAAATTACTGTTTGGTATTTAAAGTCAATTCACAAATTTTCATTTCTTATTTTTTTAAAAACGTTGAGGTTAAATTCCACTACAACCTTGTTTTCACAAAGTAAGAGTATTTTTCCTGGTTAAGGACAATTCTCAAGGGAACCTACATGATTTACAGCAAGGTTTGTGAGGTTTGTTGGTTTGGTGTGAAAAAGAGCCATCTTCACCCACAATGCTCCCTCTCAGCTAAGTCTCTATGAATTTCTTTACATGAAAGCCTATTTTCCTAGGTAATTTTAAATTTTCTTAATAGGCTAAGTTGTTAGAAAGTTTGAACAATTAAAATTTACCTGTCATAAATTTTAAACTTTTTTGAAATTCCTTTATCAGAATCGCGAATTTACAATTCTAATTCCACCTTTAACATAAAAACAGTAAATATGTTTTTTCCTGATATACTGTCCATGAAACTATTATTTTCCAGTGGCTTTGTTATGCATGTATATGATCATATGAGCGGATGCTGAGCAAAATGAACTCCAAGATATGAAAACAGAGATATTTATTTGCAGATGTTGTTTCTAATGTACAATATGATTTCTATTTTCTTTGGGATTTTCCTCTATGGTTTATCTCCTGGTGTATTTGATTTTGGTACCCTGTGTATTGTGCATACATTTACATTAATTAGGAAGGGAACAGGAACAACAAAATGACGATACAGAGGACAAAGGGCAAACCAATGCAATAGGAATACACACAAGACAATAAGTTGGAAATGTACATTACAACTTGTGAGGGGTTTTGGGGTGAAGGAAAACTGAGAAAAATGAGAGAGGGGGGTAACAAGTTTGAAATGTTGTTTATTCACTAGCTTACAATTGCTGGAACCCCACTGCACATCAATTTGACATTAAAATTAAATTTAAAAAATAAGCTGCATGAAATAAAATTTCACTGTATTGGTATAGTAAATATTATTCTTTATATAGTAACTTTTTAAAAATCAGTACTGTTTGGCATCTAATTTGAATTAATTACCCATTTTTAATCAAAGGGCCATCAATTTGAATGTTGTCCAACTAGTTAATATTTTCACAATATACTTGCCAATATTTTGAAAAAGAATAAATTTAGTACTTTCTCATACTAAAACAGAAAACACTTTAATTCTACGGAAACCCAGAACTTTTAAATGTAAGTAAGTTTTTAAGAGGACAGAATATATGTGTTCCTCAAAATTCCTATGACTAAAACTACTCATTTTGAAATAATCAACATTCCATACCTGAGAGATTCAAAATAGTACTTGTTTGCATGTTATGAATTTCTTCAATAGATGCATTTTCCAATGGGGTGTTATAGATAGAGAAGTGAACAGAAAAATAGCCACATTCTGGTATAATATAAAACTATGAAACATCAGTTAAAATTAATACTTCAAGAGTAAGCAATTGTTTATCAGATTAAGCTATTATTTCTATGACCATCAATCCCAAGGTTTATGCAAAAAAGTCATCCTAGACCAACAGTTTCCAACTTGTAGGGTGCACCTCAAAATTCCCTTAATTCACATCACGAATAGCTTATATCTCCATTGTGAAAAAATACTACACCCCTGCTAATGTGATGCCCTCCGTGTTCTGGAAAAAGCATCACAATAAAATGGGTTGCATCATCATTTTTCCTCCACTGGTATTCTTGCAAATATTATTTATATTTATACTTTTTTAATTATCATAGATAAACAGGATGCTAATATCAGAAGGTTACATTTCAAACCCCACCCAGGCAGGAAGGTTCCCTAGATTCTTATCTCCAATAAACTTCTCAACAAAAGCCAGACACGAGTGGTACTGAGGTTGAAGTGGTAGGGCACGAGCCTTGAGAATAAACAGCCTCAGAGACAGTGTCGAGTCCCAGAGTTCAACCTCTAGGACAAACCAATAAAACAAAAGCAAAAGCAAAACAAACCCCAAACCTAGCATTTTTCTCATTTTATATAGAGACACGTAATTAAGGAAATTGCTTCCTGTGTTACATACAGGTAGAAGAAAGAAGAATTCACACAATTATTCTCTTCATAAAATGATATACCAAAGCCTCAAAAAATTTCTCTTTTTCTAAATTTATAAATTAATATCATCCATTGTTGGCAACTCTGTCTACATTATTCACATTATCGTTTCATACATGAACTGTTTGAAATATCTATTAACAGAGTTCTAATTATAACTCTCTTGAAAGTATATTCTAGGCAAATAGAATGCAAGAAACATTTGTAAATTTGTCAATTAAACACGCTACTTAAAAAGAATTTTGTAGTATCCTATAGAATATGAAATTACAAACAAAACCAAAATATATATTTTAAATCTAAACTTTAATTTAGCAAGATCTATAAAGTCCTACATTAGATGAACTTTACTATTCCTCCAGGCTTAAGCTGTTGTAATCCTTCATCCTTTCCTTGGAATCTAACAGAATGAAGATTACTTACTTTTTCAAATTTTGGATGGGAATCATGAGCCATTTTGCATCTAGAAATGTTCTGTGATGAAGAGAGCATTTACAAGCACAACTGAGGATTATATATGAGTTGCATTTCAATAGGAAACAACTTCTCAAAACATAATGACAAAATTAGCCCAAACTTCTAACTGCGTATTCCTTTCTTGTTTGGGTTCTTTTATTAAGACAAAATTATACTACCTGGTCCAGGGAAGGTATCACTATGTAATTACAGTTTCTAATCTCCAGTCAGTCTGAATGCTAGAATTCTAGGCTTGTATCACATTGACCCGCCATAGCTTCTTGGTTTATTTAATCTAGATACAGACTAGCAATTCTGAACTTCTCCAGTGATATCATCCACTAGACTGCTCAGACTGTTCTTGTACTATTTTAAAAGATGTTCTAACATTTCACAGAGGATATGATCATTTTCAGATACACCTGTGGGGTTTCTGATTCATTCCTCCATGGATCCGATCCCAGTCATAATGATTACTTGACTCTCTTACTATCTCTGGTCCCTATCTATGTAATATTCTTAAACTTTTTTGAAGAAACTTCAATTGAGGACTTTCTAACATTAAAAATTATCACTTGATTCTAGTCTTACTGAGGACATATTATATATTGTTTCCTAACTTTTCTACATATTCTGAGAATTGCTTCATTTTTGTATTTGTGTGTGCACATATAAGTGCCTCTGTGTTTATGTGTATGTTTGTATATATGTATGCAAAAGCCTCAAGCTCTTATTCAGCCATCTTGCTCATGACTGGTATTCCATCACTTGAGCCATTCTTCTAATACAGCTTTTGGCTGGCTAATTATAAATAGTGTCTCAAAGACTATTCTGTTCAGGCTGGATACTAACCTGAGCTGAATAGCAGAGGGACAGCGCCCAGGACAAGAGTTCAAGTGTCAAGACCACCACCAACGAAAAATATATAAGTAAAGGAAAGAAAAAAATGTGATCTTATTCACCACTTCATGGCTAGTATAATCCCTGCTCTCTCAAGATGGACTTTTTTTTCCAGTTAAGTCCATGCTCTTATATCTGACTTGCATTGTAAACAGAATTATTCTTCCATTCTACTTGCTACAAATTTGCATGGTTAACAAGCGTGATTTAGAAAGAGAGTGGCATTATACTTCGTGTTCAACGTAGGAGTAATGCTTTCCCTATATCACTCTTATAAATCTACACACTGGACTTGGCTTTATTGTTTCAATGTTGTCTTATTTGCAGAGTCTTCTATAGTGTATTGAACCATTATACTTAAACACAGAACTTCTCTTTCTCCTATTCCTGTTGTTTCTCCTTCTGTTAACTTATGTACACTTGGGAAATAATGTGCAGCACATACACTCATAAAAAATGATCTGAGAACCTTCTTCCCATTTAAAATTTGCCTTAATTTACAGAGCATTTACAAAGTTTGAACTTAATATACTCATGGATAATGTTTTATAAGCAATGTAAATGGTATTTTCTCTTTACTAAGTTGTCTCTGAAACACGTGTTACCTCAGGTCCAATGGTGTCCTTATGTTATTTCGGTGAAGCCAGAAAACATTCATTATACCTCAAGCAGCACCATTGATTGTTCCTGGAAGTAACTGTTACTGCATGTGGAAACTGATCCTAGGAGAGGAATGGAACACAGAGGATTGACAAAGTTCAAGTTAATTTATGTTTTCCTTTTTACTGTATAAGAAAAGGACAAAGATGGTGAAAAGGCAGTAGCGAAACACCAAAGCTCTCCCCAACCAAAAAGAGAGTTCCAGTTCCAATGCTTAATCTCCCCAAGAGACCGACAACAACAAAAGGCGAACACTCAGAGACAAACAGGAGATGGAAAATAACAAAAAAGAAAGAGAGGAAAAGAAGAATTTCAGAACAGAGAAGAGCAAAGACCCCTCCTCCAATATTCACTGGCCACATGGCAGCGTGCCAAGCCGTGGTCAGCAGGCGGGGTGTGGACTGCCGAGTCCCAGAGACACAGGGGGCTGGCTACAGATCACCCCCGCAGAAGCCGCCTGAGGTACCAGTTTACAGACCTGCTGATCACCACAAATAGAGAAACCTACCAGCTGGGAGTCTCCATGATCCCACCCCCACCCCTCACTCTCCATCCAAGCAGAGAGGCTCCATCCCTCCACAGCCACCCGGCACAGGAAGTGCAACAAAGGAAGGTGTCTTCAGATAGCACAGAAGCCACCTGAGGTACCAGTGTCAGACCTGCCGATTGTGACGACCCGGTTAGGGCCGCCCGGGTCCCAGAGACACAGAGGGCTGCCTGCTGATCACTCATGCAGAAGCTGCCTGAGGTACTGGTGTAAGACACGCCGATTGGGAAAACCTGGCAGGGACTGCCAGGGTCTCAGAGACACAGGGAGCTGCATGCAGATAACTCACGCAGAAGCTGCCTGAGTGTGGACACTATGGACCCGACAGCTTCGACAGAGGCAGAGACAGAAGAAAATTCCACAGAGCCACCACCACCCAGCCAAGCTCGCAACCATCCCCACTGAACTCGCCTTGCAACTGCAACTGACAACCTACACCACACAGAAACAACTAGCTCCAGGGTGAATACCCCACAGGAGACAGTGTATCCCTCAAGGGAGACCAGAGCTGGAGGGAATCCCAGACCCTGACCCAGACTCCCTACCCCAAAACCCGAACCACAGGACCCACTAAAACTAGGAACAGTTCAAGAGCTCCACCGGCTCTTGGAGCACACTCTGCTGGCCAGGCTAGAGCAAAGCACCCCAGGAAGGGAGCTTAAACACCCAAGCCAGGAACAGCGACCCTGGGTCAAGACAACCAACAATAGAAGAAATTTAAACTGTGTACCCCAGACTGCATAATCTACATGGTATACACAGCAGCACAGGCCTAACTGGCGTGCCCCAGGCAGGGAGCCAAAACCAGGCCTGGCAATCCAGTGCCTGAACAACATAACCAATTCCTCCCAACTGAGCATATGCCTCAGCAGAGGGATGAAAAACAGGGAACTGCACCCCTTGGGAAGCAAACCTGTGACAACAAAAGACCTGGAGGCTCAGGACAAGAGAAGCCCAAACTCCACCAAAACCCAACCCATATACTCTAGGCTGGGATTGGGCAACACAGGCCACCAGCACCTGATAGTAGGCAGGAGCTCAGGCTGGTAAGGTGGCTCAGCAGTAGAGTGATAGTCTTGGGTGCATGAGGCCCTGGATCTGATTCCTCAGCATCACATGAGCAGAAAGGGTCAGAAGTGTTGCTGTGGCTCAAATGGTAGGGTGCCAGCCTTGAGCTGAAGAGTTGAAGAGCTAAAGGACAGCACCCAAACCTAGAGTTCAAGCCCACAACCGGCCCCCCAAAAAACCAACCAACTAAACAAACAAAAACATCAGGAGCCCATAGCCGACTCCAGCATCTGGGAGAATGCATCCAGAGCATCCGATCTTGCCAAGAGCACCTGTAGGAGCAAACACGAGCAGTCTAGGGTGCTCAACCCTTCAAAATATGGGAATTGCCTGGGATCTACAGCAGAGAGCCGAGAATCCTATGTAGGACAGACCAGCAGCTGGAGGTAGGCCCCCAACAGAACCCAGATCAGGCACAGACTCTCTCTACCAATACAGAATCAGCAACCAAGCAAAGACAGACACACCAAAACAAAATTGCAGATTAGTCTCCAATAATCCCTGAACCCCCATGAGAAAATCACAGAGAAAAATTACAAGGTTTATCACTACCCAGGATAGCAAGCTATCCTCAATAGCCAGCAGCCATGCAGGGGAGAGCACCAGTGGGAGCAAAACAGGAATGGAAGACAAAAACTACATCCAAGGGTTGCTGGAGGCAATAACTCAAGAAATAAAGCGAGAAATAGAACAGAAGTTGAAAGAACACAAGAATGAGCTATCAAAAGAGATACAAGATATCAAACAGGAGATGCATGCAAAAATAGAGGCTGCACAAACCTCAGTAAGAAGTGAGATAAATGCCAAATTAGAGGTAGTACATACCTCATTAAGAACTGAGATCAATAGTTTGAGAACCAACATCGAATCCATAAAGGAATCCATTTCCTCCATGTACAATAGAAGCCACGGTCAACAGAGTGAACGAAATGGAATATAGAGTGTCAGATACAGAAGACAGAATACACCACCTGGACCAAAAAGTGACAGATATGTAAAAATCACTCAAATGAAGCCAAAGGGAAATTCAAGAGAAAGAAGATAATACCAAGAAATTTAACCTTCATATAATTGGAGTGGACGAAGGTGAGGAATTTCAGAGCAAGGGAATGCAACACCTATTCAACAAGATAATCGGTGAAAAATTCCCCCAACTCAAAAAAGAACATCTTACCTACATAACAGAAGCATATAGAACACCCAACAAGCAAGATCCCAGGAGAAAAATTTCTAGACACATTATAGTAAAAATGATAGATCTGAATAATAAAGAAACAATCTTGCATGCAGCAAAAATGAAGAAGGAGCTATACAACAATGGGAAAAAATTAGAATCACTGCAGATCTCTCCACACAAACACTGAATGCAAGATAGGCCTGGGAAAGTACCATATAAGCCCTGAGAGCCAATAACTGCCAACCCATACTGATATACCCAGCAAAGCTAGCATTCAAAACCGATGGAGAACGGAAAATTTTTAATAGCAAAGAAAAACTAAATGAATACATAAACATTAAGCCAGCATTACAAAGAATACTAAGAGAGGGGACACAACCTGAAGAAAGCAACAAGGAACTGGGACCTGCACCCAGACAGGCATTAATCAAAGTCTGACTGAGCAAGCACAGGCAGAAGGGAAAGAAGAAAAACTCAGGAAAACAGGGAATGACAGGGACAACAATGCATCTCTTTACACTTTCTCTTAATATTAATGGGCTTAATTAGCCAATCAAAAGAAAAAGAACTGCAGACTGGATCAGAAAACATGACCCATCCATCTTTTGTCTTCAGGAGACCCAACTCTCAGCCAAACATACAAACATATTCAAAGTAAAGGGTTGGAAAAGGATCTACCAATCAAATGCCCCCAGTAAGAAAGCACGTGTAGCTATCCTGATATATGACAAAATAAACTTTTCATTAAAATCAATACAGAAAGACAAGGACGGACACTACATATTAATACAGGGAACAATCCAAGAGTAAGTATTACCATCATCAACTTATATGCCCCAAATATTGATGCACCCAGATATGTTAAACAAACGCTCTCAAACTTACAGAATAAAATAGATCCCAATACGATAATACTAGGAGACTTTAACACAACACTCTCACCAAAGGACAGGTCTACCAACCAGAGGATTGGCAAAGAAGCTACTGAATTAAGTGTGGCCATATTTCAAATGGAATTAACTGACATCTACTGAGTATTTCACCCTAAAACAACACAGTACACATTCTTCTCAGCAGCTCATGGAACTTTCTCCAAAGTAGACCATATCATTGTTCATGCAAGGAACTTAAGCAAATACAAAGGGATCTACATAATCCCCTGTATCCTATCTGACCACAGTGGAATCAAGCTAGTTCTCAATAACAAAGCAAACTGCAGAAATTTCTCTAGTACATGGAAATTGAACAGCACCCTCCTTAGCAATGCCTGGGTAACAGAAGAGATCAGAGAAGAAATAAAACATTTCCTACAACTCAATGAAAACGAAAACACTTCACAAAGAAACTTATGGTACACAGCAAAAGCAGTCCTGAGGGACAAATTTATTGCCCTCAGTGCCCACATCAAGAGAATGGAGACAGAGCAAGTAAATAATCTCATGTTACAATTAAAATAGCTAGAAAAACAAGAAAAAATGGAACCTAAATTTAATATATAGAGCCAGATAACCAAATTAAGAGCAGAGATTAACCAATTAGAATATCAGAAAATGATAACCAAAATTAAACAAACAAAAAGCTTGTTCTTTGAAAAAATAAACAAAATTGATGGCCCATTGGCAAAATTAATTAAAAAAAGAAGAGAGGAAACCCATATTAACAGGATTAGGGATGCCACGGGAAAAAATCACAATACGTAACCAAGATATCCAAACAATCCTAACGGACTACTTTCAAAAGTTATAATCTCTAAAGGAAGAAAACCTGGCAGGAATGGATGCATTTTTAGAGAAATACAAGTTGTCCAAACTGAGCAAAGAATAAAGAAACCAATATCCTACAACAAGATACAGGAAGCTATCAAAATCTTCCAACAAAATAAGCCCAGGACCAGATGGATTCAAAGCAGAATTCTATAAGTCCTTTAAAGAAGAACTAATACCCATATTCCTCAAGCTCTTCAGAGAAACAGAGAAGGAGGGAGCTGGCCCAAACTCATCCCCAAACAAGGCAAAGACCCAACCAAAGGAGAATTACAGGCCAATTTCCTTGATGAACACAGATGCAAAGATCCTTAACAAGATTCTACCTAACAGAATCCAGAAACACATAAAAACATCATACATTATGACCAGGTACGCTTCATCCCAGAGTTGCAGGGATGGTTTAACATACGTAAGTCAATAAATATAATCCAACACATCAACAGAGCTAAGGTAAAGAATAAGATGATTATTGCCACAGATGCAGAAAAGGCCTTTGATAAAATTCCACATTCATTCATGCTAAAAGCTTTGGAGAAAATAGGAATAGAAGAAACATTTCTTAAAACAATAAAAGCCATTCATGACAGAACAATAACCAATATTATACTTAAAGGGGAAAAGCTACAACCAATTCTCCTGAAATCAGGAAGAAGGCAAGGATGCCCACTGTCTCCACTCCTCTTCAATATAGTCCTGGAACCCTCAGCCAGGGCTATAAGGCAAGAAGAAGACATTAAAGGGATCCCCATAGGGAAAGAAGAAGTTAAACTATCCCTTTTTGCAGACGACATGATATTATACCTTCAGGATCCCAAAAACTCCATCCCCAAACTCTTAGAAATTATAAATCACTTCAGCAAAGTAGCAGGATAAAAAATAAACCCACAAAAGTCAGTTGCCTTCCTGTACACTGACAATGTATAAGAAGAGAGGGAAATAAAGGGAGCAATCCCATTAACAATAACCTCCCCCAAAATAAAATATTTAGGAATTAACCTAACCAAAGATGTAAAAGAACTATTTAATGAAAACTATAAAAAGTTAAAGAAAAAAAATTGCAGGATACATTAGGAAATGTAAAGACCTCCCATGCTGTTGGATAGGCAGACAATATAGTGAAAATGGCAATACTGCCCAAATTAATATACAAATTCAATGCAATTCCTATTAAAATCCCAATGATGTACATCTCTGAAATAAAAAAAAAACAGTACAGAAATTCATATGGAACCACAAAATACCTAGAATAGCCAAAACAATTCTAGGGAATAAAGACAACATGGGAGGGATGTTTATGCCGCAATTCAAACTCTACTATAGAGCCATAATAACAAAGACAGCATGGTACTGGCACCAAAACAGACACAAAGACCAACAGAATAGAATAGAAGATCCAGAAATAAATCCACACGCCTACAGTCACCTGACATTTGGCAAAGGAACCAAAGAAATACAATGGAAGAAACACAGCCTCTTCAACCATTGGTGCTGGGAAAACTGGGTGGCCAAATGCAGAAAACTAAAAGTGGACCCCAGCCTATCACCATGCACCAACATCAACTCAAAATGGAGTAAAGACCTTAACATTAAACCTGAATCTCTGAAATCTCTGCAGGACAGAGTAGGAGAGACACTTGAACTAATAGACACAGGAAGGAACTTCCTGAAAAGAATCCCAGGGACACAACAAGTTGGAGAGAGATTCGACAAATGGGACTACCTTAAAATAAAAAGCTTCTGCACAGCTAAATCTATTGCAACCAAGCTAGAAAGACAAGCAACTAAATGGGAAAAAATATTTACCAGCAATATATCAGACAGGGGTTAACATCCAGTATATACTGGGAACTCAAGAAACTAATCCCACCCAAGCCTAACAAACCAATTACTAAATGGGCAAGGGAACTAAAAAGAGACTTCTCAGATGAAGAAATAAAAATGGCAAAGAAACACATGAGGAAATGTTCATCATCCCCGGTGGTGAAGGAAATGCAAATAAAGACAACTCTGAGATACCACCTTACTCCAGTCAGAATGTCTCACATCCACAAATCAGCCAACAACAAATGCTGGAGAGGATGTGGAGAAAGAGGAACCCTATTACACTGCTTGTGAGAATGTACACTTATAAAACCAGTTTGGAAAGCAATCTGGCTGGTCCTTAGAAAACTAAAATTGGACCTCCTTTATGACCCAGTCATACCACTTCTAGGCATCTACCCTGAACAAAGGAACCAATATACAAGGACACGTGCACCTCCATGTTCATTGCAGCACTGTTCTCAATAGCTAGGATATGGAAACAAACCAGATGCCCCACTACAGATGAATGGATCCAAAAATTGTGGTATCTAAAAACAATGAAATATTATGCAGCCGTTAGAAATGACAAAATAATGGCATTTGGAGGGAAATGGATGGAGCTAGAAGGAATCATGTTGAGCGAGGTAAGCCAAGAGCAAAGAGACAAATGGTACATGGTCTCCCTTATAAGTGAATGCTAAATCCCAAATGTTAGGTGATACAAAAAAATTAACAGGACTTAAGGAACAAAGAACTTCCACTCACCTGGTCAAACCACTACTAAATATCCCCATGCTGCTGATCACATGTATAGTGTATATGTGTACACCATTATATGTTATAGACTGTGATAGACAATTTTCTCCAGGAAGGTTAGAATGAACTTGTGACTTTAAATGAGCATCATTATTTCACAATACTGTGAAATTTGGGAAATTATGTAATCACTTAACCACAATTAAAAGAAAAAGAACCTCAGGGAAGGTAGGGATTGAAGGGATGGTAGGGGGAAACAATGGAGGGGGTAACAATACTCAATAGGAAGTGTACTCATTACCTTGCTCATGTAACTGTACCCCTCTCTAAAGTATCTTTACAATAAAAAATAAAAAAAGAAAAGAATCCGAAGGCTTGAAGGAAACTGTCCCTGACTTTTTCGAGTGTGTTTTTACTCATACATAACTTTTCTGTAAACTTCTAGTTGAGAATATTACAGAAAGAAATAATTTGCCGGGAAGTTCCGGGAAGATGGCGGAGGAGAAGTTGGAGGCTAAACAAGCTCTCACATAGAAAGCAGATTTAGAGTTCCAGTGAACAGTCCTAAGCCAGAGAATCACACCAAGTGTGCCATCACAGGACAGAGAGTTAGGCCAGAGAGGGAAAATCCAGGCAAGGAGACAGATGGGAGCACTTACGAGGAGATGCCACTGCTGCCGAAGCTGTGGCAGCGGCGGCCGTACCCACCATACCTCAGAGAGAGTCTGGGAGATGGAGCCAGAAAGAACTGACAAGGAGCAGACATCTTCATCCTGTAGTTCGCAGACCAGAGATGACCCAGGAACCAAGACTCGGCATGAGTATAAGCCTAACGTCCTCACTCCTTCTCAGGGAGCAGAGGAGGGAAGGCCACCCCTCATCCCCCAGTACCGGAGATCTCCCTCTTGAATAGTGACAAAGCTCAGTGGAGCTGCTAGCTCCAACTCAGGCATTGGAAGAAAACTAGAGTTATTTAGCAGGTCACAAGAACCTAAAGTGACCTGCCAGACTCAGCTCGACCCAAGGAAAAATCACTCAGCTCAGGCGCCAGCCCCAGGAATGGCTTTCTTCACTGGGTAATCAGAGCCAGAGGCTGCCCCTCCCTTTAGCAGCCTTGACAATCAAGTGAAATTTAGTAAACTTGAGAGTGGCTCCCTGCTGGGCTCTGTGAGTTTCTCACAAACTAACCCCTGGGAAAAGCTACTGTTTGCTGAAAGGCCTCAACACCAGCCAGAAGCTAGCCTCATCACAGCATCTCCAAACTTCAGGAAAAGCCATCTCCCTCTTTTGTGACACTCAAAGCAGATCTCCCTATCATTGAACTAGCCTGGGAAGAGGATCACAAAATCCTGGGTTAAGCACAGCATTTATCCTTCTGTTCAAACAAACTGACATAAGAAACCAACCAAGCGAAAGGAAATTCAAACACCACAAGCAGACCAGAAAATAAAACAAGAGGCTGGTTATGGACACAAGGGGGATACAGGATTTTTCCCACCCCTCCCAAAAAAAATCAAAAAAACTTTTTTTTAATTTTTTGCACTTTTTATAAAAAAGTTTTTCCTACTTCATAGCAGAGCTCACACCAATACTCGTCCAACTCTTCAACTAAATTGAAAGAGAAATTTCACTACTGAACATATTTTATGAAGCCATCATAACCCTTATCCGAAAACCAGGCAGGGACTCATCAAAGAAAGAAAACTATGAACCCATTTCTTTGATGAACACTGATGCAAAACTTCTCAACAAAATTTTCGACAATTAACACAATGATCAAACAGGATTCATTTCAGGGATGTAAAGCTGGTTCTATATATGCAAATCAATTAATATTATTCATCACATCAACAGGAGCAAAGATAAGAACCACATGTTTATCTCAATAGATGCAGAAAAAGCATTCGACAAGATCCAACACCCCTTTATGATGAAGGTTCTGGAAAAATTAGGAATCCATGGAACATTCCTCAATACAATAAAGGCTGTATATGACAAACCTACAGCCAGCATTATACTCAATGGTGAAAAACTAAAGCCATTTCCTCTTAACTCAGGAACAAGACAAGGATGCCCACTCTCTCCACTTCTCTTCAATCTAGTATTAGAATGCCTAGCTACAGCAATAAGACAAGATGCAGACATAAAGGGGATCCAAATAGGGAAAGAAGAAATAAAACTCTCCCTCTTTGCAGATGACATGATCTTGTATTTAAAGAATCCCATAGACTCCACTCCCACATTACTCAAGCTGATTCAAAACTTTGGCAAAGAAGCAAGGTATAAAATTAAACCCGCCAAATCAATGACTCTTCTGCATGCCAACAATGAGAAAAGTGGGGCTGAAATTAGGAAAGCAACTCCATTTGTAATAACCGCGCAAAAATAAGATACCTAGGAATTAACATAACCAAAGAAGTGAAGGACCTCTATGATGAAAACTTTAAAAACTTGAAAAAGGAAATCAAAACAGAACTTAGAAAATGGCAAAACCTCCCATGCTCCTGGATTGGAAAGATTAACATCGTGAAAATGGCAATACTTCTCAAGGCTATCTACAAATTCAATGCGATACCTATCAAAATTCCAACCTCATTCTCCAAGGAAATAGAAGAGTGAATCCAAAAATTCATATGGAACAATAAAAGACCCAGAATAGCAAAAACGCTCATCAACAGAAAGAACACTGCTGGAGGAATATCAATACCAAATTTCAATCTCCATTATAAAGCCATAGTAATCAAAACAACTTGGTACTGGCACAAGAACAGACCTCAGGACCAATGGAAAAGAAATGAAAACCCAGACATCAACCTACAGACCTATAGTCATCTAATATTTGATAAGGAAGCTAAAAAAATAGAATGGAAGAAAGACAGCCTCTTCAGGAAGTGGTGCTGGCAAAATTGGTTAACTACTTATAGAAAATTAATGCTAGATCCTTATATATCATCCTGCATCAGAATCAACTCCAAATGGATGAAAGACCTCATAGTCAAAGCAGACACTCTGAAAGCATTACAGGATGGAATAGGAGAAAACCTAGGTCTCCTTGGCCCAGGCCCAAATTTTCTTAATAGAGACCCGGAAACACAACAAATCAAAGAAAGGTTGGACAAATGGGATTGCTTGAAGTTGCAGAGCTTCTGCATGGCAAAGGACATAGCTAGCAAGATCAGTAGAAAGCCCACAGATTGGGAGAAGATCTTCACTAGCCATAAAACGGACAAGGGTCTCATATTCAAAATATACTTGGAACTCAAAAAATTAAATCTGCCAACAACAAATCCTCAAAGAAACAACTGCCCTATAAATAATTGGGCGAAAGACTTAAAGAGAAACTTCTCTGAAGAAGAAAGATGGATGGCCAACAGACACATGAAGAAATTCTCAACCTCCTTAGCCATAAAAGTAATGCAAATCAAAACATTAAGATACCACCTCACCTCAGTTAGAATAGCAAAAATCAAGAACTCTAATAATAACATGCTGGAGTGGATGTGGCCAGATGGGAAACTTACTTCATTGTTGGTGGGAGTGTAAACTTATTCAACCACTTTGGAAAGTAGTGTGGAGGTTCCTCAAAAGACTCCACATAGAGCTCCCCTATGACCCATCAATCTCACTTTTGGGCATTTACCCACATATTTACAAACAAGACCTCACTAAAGCTACCAGCACAACTATGTTTATTGCAGCATTATTTACCATAGCTAAGATATGGAACCAACCCAGATGCCCTTCAGTCGATGAATGGATCAAGAAGATGTTCAATATATACACAATGGAATTCTATGCCTCCATCAGAAAGAATGACATTGCCCCATTTGTTAGGAAATGGAAAGACTTGGAAACAATTATATTAAGTGAAGAAAGCCAAGCCCAAAGAAACATATGTCCCATGGTTTCCCTTATTTGTAAAATCTAGTATATGTATGAGTCAAGCAGAAAAGTTCAGATAAGGTAATGTTAGGAAAATGAACCCTAAGATATGTATTTAAATGTTATTTTTTTCTTTCATGCATTTGTTTCTAATGCATTCATAAGATTATTTCTTTGTAGCTTTTTATGTCCCTCCCCCACATTATAAATCCTGCTTTCACTGTATTTAATGTAGGTATAATTTGTGGAGGGGAAAGGGGAAAAATTCGTTTAAATAAGGATACAGGTGGACCCATTGCAACACTGAGAAATACAAATTGTCACGTCGAAAACGAAGTTTACAACTTTGGTTGGAGTGGGAGGATTAGGTGGGGAGTGGGGGGAGGCTGGGAAGTGATGAGAAGGGGAAACATATCAAAGGAGGAGGCTACAATGCTTGATAAGAAATGTACTCACTATCTTCCCCATGTAATTTTAACCCCTCTGTTCATTATTTTCACAATAAAAAATAAAAAAAGAAATAATGTGCCATTTGAAGGGGAGCATAAAACAAAAGGAAATAACTTTGTTTTAAACATGTTCTAGTCTAGGGACTAGGAACGTGGCTCAGTGATCGAGCACTTGCCTTGCATGCATGAGGCCCGGGTTGGATTCTTTAGCGCCACATAAGCAAATATAAGCCAGAAATGGTGCTATTGCTCAATTGTTAGTGGGCTAGCCTTGAGTTGAAGAGCTGAGTTACAGCGCCCCGGCCCAGAATTCAGGCCCATGACTGAACTCCCCCCCCCCAAATAAAAAAAACTTCTACTGCAAAGAAACAAAGCCATGGAGGTTTTAAAGTCTTATCGATGTATATTTCACCCCTGAGATGATTCCCTTGTTGCAGGTGTCAGTTATCAATTCCTTTAATTTAGTCCTGAGTTCTCCAGAGCAAGAAGCATTCCAAAGAAGCATTCAGTGATTATGATCAGGAAAAGGAGCCTCATCTCAGATCAGTACTCCTTTAAGGAGGGTTCCAATGAAATATCTGGGTTTTTTTTATTTGCTTGTTTGTTAAGTTTGTGTTGGTTCTGGGGCTTGAACCCAGATGCTGGACCCTGTCCCTGAACAGTTTTCTTTCCTGCCCACCAGACCCAAATCTAGTATTCTACTTCTTGAACCAAAACTCCACTTCTGTCTTTTTTTGCTGTGTAATTACAGATAAGACTTTGACAGACTCTCTTGCCAGGGTTGGCTTTGAAGTAAGATAATAAGAAAGCTAAGTGACATCAACTGTATAGACTTCTCTTTTCAAACATGAAATATTAGGTGAAGTTTATTTTAAAGCTAATATTAGACAATTTTTTTTCTTTTTTATTGTGAGAATACCGTTCAGAAGTGTTACAATTACATTGGCAACATAACAAGTACATTTCTATTCAAGCATTGTTTCCTCCTCTTTGTTTCCCCATCCCATCACTTCCCGTACTACCCCCCTCCCCACTCCCGGTCTTCCCCCCCCCAACACACCAAAGTTGTAAATTTCTTCTTTCGACGTTACGACTTGTACATCTCATTGTTGCAATGGGTCCACCTGTATCCCTAGTTAAATGATTTATTATTAGAGAATATGTCCAGCAAATAATCCATCACATTACCCAGCAAAATTAGTTCTACTGAATCATTTTGGAATTATTTGTATTGCTTGGGAGGATTATTGATCTTTTCGTTCCTTTTGGGGAAACTTAAAGTCATGTTTCACCTTTTTTATTGGTTGTGGGACTTGAACTCTGATCCTGGGTGCTGACCCTAAGCTCTTCAGTTCAACTTGAAGGTACTACCACTTTAGTTACATTACCACTTCTGGGTTTCTGGTGGTAAACTGAAGATTAGGGTCTCATGGACTTTCCAGAGCAGGCTGACTTTGAACCACAATCCTCTGGTCTCAGCCTCCTGAGTGGCTAGGATTACAGGTGCAAACAACCAGCACCTGGCTCATATTTGCATTTATGTGCACTGAATAACACTGTGTTGACAAAGAATGGAAATTGTAACCAAATGATGACATTGCAGCTTTTCAGAAAAATTGAGATAGCAATAAATATGTCCTTCATTTCCATTTTCTTACATTAATGACTCATGAGCTCTGGGACCCTTATATTAGCATCCTCTGACATCTGTATAGGTGAAGTTAGTATCAGGAAATGTTCATAGAGAAATATAGAAAGACTGTGATTTTTAGAAAGCAAAGGAGATCATCTATGAAAGAACAGCATAGAAGGAGATACATTTATCACACAGAGATTAATAACTAGCCTAAGAAATTTAGAATACTAAAGACAATGAGGAAAAGCTTAGTTGACAACAAGTTCTTCAATAACCAAAAATAGTTCTCTAGAACAGTTTCTGGTATACCTTATTTACTATCATTTATTCTTTACATCTGCAGTTATTCTTTATCTTCTGTCACAACACTTAATTAGCTTCTGCCTTTATGGTGCCATAGCTGACCAAAAGTTTCAAAATCACACATAGACTACCCTATTCTTTGTGATTAGCAGTGACGACACAAAATCCTGGAATTGTTGAATTTCCAGAATTAATCTTAACCTGACATCTAAGCACATTCCTGGCATTAATAGCTATGACTTAATGAACAAAACTTTTTTCAACACAGTATAAGTACATGAATTAGGGACTATTGTCAAGTGTCAGTATGGAAGGAGCAATTATATATTACAAGTATGGGTTCTTTATTTTGCATTTACTAACTAAATGTTTTTGTTTTGTTTTGTTTTGTTTTTGTTTCGCCAGTCCAGAGGCTTAAACTCAGGGGTAGGGAATTATTCCTCAGTTTTTTTCTTTTTTTCTTTTTTTTTTTTTTTGCTCAAAGCTAGCACTCTATCACTTGAGGCACAGCACCACTTCCAGAATTTTTCTTTTTATGTGTTTACTGAGGAATTGAACCCAGGGTTTCATGCATGATAGGCAATCACTGTACTATGAAGCCACATTCCAGGAGCCCTAAATGACTTTCTTAAGATGGCATTACATTTTTATTCAGTAAATATGTATCATAATTATGGCCAGGTGCTAGAAATGATGGTGAAAGCAATACAATACAATAAGTCCAGTGAGGCTGGATGGACAATGAAGAACTGTCATGGTCTAGCCAAGGCACAGAGGGGCTTATCTCATGGAGCTGTTTCAACAGGCTGAGCAAGACAGCACCTCACCTACTGCCCACCTCCAGAATGAGAGGGCCACCTTGGGTTCTAGTCACATGGGGATGCCGAACCCCCTCCTCTAGCACCCATTCAACCAGTTCATGTGAAAGAGGGAGAGAAAAAAGTCACAATTACAATTAAGAAGTTTGCTGGTGGCTTAGAACTCTAATCCTAACTACACAGGAGGCTGAGATACGAAGATCATGGTTCATAGCTGCCCCGGCAGGAAAGTCTATGAGACTCTTGTATCCAAAGAACTACCAGAAAACCGGAAATGGTGCTGTGGGATCAAGTGGTAGAGTGCTAGCCTTTTGCTGAGGAGCTCAGGAACAGTGCCCAGACCGAGATTTCAAGCCCCACGACTGACAACAAGTGGACTTCCTACCACCAGAAGTCTACTGAATAACAATCATTGTCTTAGGGAGCATGGTAGTGAAGTCAGGCTGAGCTTCCTGTGAAGTTGAAGTCATAAGTACGTCACCTGGCTTCTTTGTGCCTCCGTTTCCCTAAGCTGCAAAACTCCACAGAATGAAGGATCCCCTTCCATATGGGGATAGGGTAATGATGAAAGAGAGCCATGTTTTGTTTCATAATCCCACATTTGTTGCACGATTAATAGAAGGCCCCATCTGAGCCCTTTCCGGGTATCTTCTTGTCATTTGCTCACAGAACTGCAGAGAACCTTATCTGAAGGCTGCTCCCTATGTGCCTAGCCATTTTCCAGAGATCCCTCTGCATAAATCCCTTGTTTCCTAACAACTATCCTGTGAGGAAAATGAGGTCTGATGGTTGCAGCCCTACCCAGAGCTTCACCTATGGTCAATAATCGGCTGCTGTGGACTAAAAGTTGGGGATAAGCCATCTAAATTGAAGACTGAGCATGTTGCTACATGTCTACCATCCCAACTACAGATGACCAGGCCTGGAGGAGCATACCTGTCACAGAGAGGAGGACCTCGATCCAGCCCAGCCAGAGCATATATTAAGTCTTTGTTTCAGAAATGTCCAAGACAGAAAGTTGGCTCCTCAGAGCCAGGGAGAGGAAACAAGCAGGGGTCATGGTGCCCCCAGAGGGGGTTCTGACCTCCGTCGGGGTGGTTTGGGGGCAGCCACTCACCTGTGCTGCTGGGAGAAGCTGCTGGAGGCTGCTCCAGGTGGGGCCTGCAGTGATGGCAGTGGTATGTGGACAAATGGGCCCAAAGTAGAGAACCAGGTCCAGGGATCAGGCTGGGGCTTTAATCGGGCTGGCAGCGCAACATTGCCTGATATTTGATATCTCAAAACTTGGGAAAAGGGGAAAGCGGCTGGGGCACAGGCAGGCTTCTCAATTTCCTACTATACTCTGAAGTCTCCTTGAGCTTCTTCCTCACCACTCAAACACTTCACCTTCCTCAACTGCTGGTGGTGGTGTAAACTAACAGTGGGAATCCTGGTGCTACTAGGCAGCATGGAATATGGGTGTGGCCACCATTCTTGTATCCCATTGGTCAGAAAGAACCATGAAAGAATGGGGGTGTGGCCGGAATCCTGTGATGCAAGCAGCATGGGCAGAGTCAAGAAATTATCATCTCCCCAGCCCTTTTCCCAGGGAAGAATGTCAATTCAGTTGGAGACAAGAGGGTGACCAGCTTTAACCGGATGGCTGCACAGATTATTGTGCATGTCTGTTTGTTGTCAGTCCTGGACCTTGAACTCAGGATCTGGGCACAGTGTGTGAGCTACTTTTGCTCAAGCCTGGCCCTCAAAACTGGAGCCACAGCACTTCTGGCTTTGTTGTCAAAAAGTTGGAAAGGGGTCTCAAGGATTTTCCTGCCTAGGATGACATCAACCATGATCCTCCAATCACAGCCTTGTAAGTATCAAGGAGGACTGCTGAGAGCCACTGGTTCCTGCTTAATCATTGGTCTTGCTGATGTTCTTGGACAAACAGGTTAGTTCCCTATCCTTGGGTTTAAGTGGTGGGAGCTGTAGCCCACAGTTCGAATCCTGGTCCTCCCACCTCCAAATGGCAGGAGATCCAAAAAACTTACTCTTATCCATATGATTACCAGTGGAATGTGATGTGTGCCATCATTGAATGAGCAGTTCTTGAATGATTCCAGTATAAAATTATACACAATTATAGGACACTGATCTATGTTAGTTAATATTTTATTGAGCATTTAAACAATCACATTAATAAAACGGAGGCATAATGAAATAACTAAGAAGATGCCATTTTTCTGCCAGGAGTGGTTTTGGAACTCATGGTCTTGGTAACTCTGATGCACTATGTGGGAAGGGAAAGCTGGTTTCCTTGACGTCAAGAAATTCAAGTCTGTTCCTTAGGTCTGATATAGACCCCCACCACTAGAAAACATCCTATTCATGTACAATTTACATATATTATTTATATTTGTAAGCATATATTGACTATATTTCATTCAGTGCAGTTATTTAATTTTTTGTTTTATTCATGCATTGCATTAAACATTTATTTTATTGACTATTATGTCACATAAAACATTGATTACATGCGTCTGGGAAGGTAGCTTAGTGGTAGAGTGCTTGCCTTGAATGCATGAGGCACTGGGTTCGATTCCTCATAGGCAAAATGAAAAAAGGCAGAAGTGGCGCTCTGGCTCAAGTGGTAGAGTGCTAGCCTTGAGCTGAAGACCTGAGGGACAGAGCCCAGGCCCAGAATTCAGGCCCCACGATCAGACCCCCTCCCAAAAAAAGAATTTATTATATTAATTACATAGGACATATGTCTGCATATGTATTCCACTTCATACCTGACACCCAGGATTTTCACAGAAAACCAAAACATGTGTCACCATCAGCCTCTTTCCCCACAATTCATTTTTTGGCAGTGCTGGCATCTGAACTGATGGCCTACAAGCCTACAAGGCCCAATTAATGAATGGGTGAGTGTCAGCACTCCATCCTTGGGCAAATTGAGCTGACAGGCTGTTCCCAGGACCTGATATCAAGCCCCAGGCGTTAACAAAAAAATAACATTCATATGCAGTTGGCAGTACGTTAATAAAGATATATCTTTATCAAGTGTAAGATATATCTATATATTATTCAGTTATATAGATTACATTCCTACCAATTCCTGGGTTTTAATTATGCATCCATGTAATTAATATTATTGTTTTCATCCTTAATGAAATCAGTGTCCTGAAATTATTGTGTTCCTGTAAGTAATAATATTCTTTTAATGCTTCATAAATATTACATAAAGTCTATCAGCCTCCTGAAATGATGCTGTCTAATTTTATAGGATCATCATTCACGATCAACTCATACAACCGTGGCATTGAAAACATTCCATTGTTATTCCTATGGATGGGGGACCATTTTCTTAATATCACCTGCCATTGGTTGGAGTCAAGACGGGGACTTGAAATCAGGGACTATGTTGCCACATGGGCCTGTGGCCTCCACAATAGTCTGGCAGCATTCCGCAATGCAAAATGAAGTACCCTTTGCAACAGTGTCATTCAGACCCATGAGGGTCACCGTGCAAAGGAAGAAAGCATAAAAAGGCCACATTTTTTCTGTGCATTGCTTTCCATGCAAGGCCTGGGGGTCTAGGATCCCAGGAGCAGCTCTAGGTCTAGTGCCTGCACCCCTATGGTGATCGAAGCTGAGCAGAGTTGCTACAACCTGAGTTCAAGCCCCATATTGAGAAAAGTAAAAATTTTTTAAAAAGCTCCTTGGCTTGCAATTCGTGCCGTTTACTCTTCTATGCTTTGGACTTGAACTCAGGATGTGGGTAAATCTGCAGCAATGTGGATGAAGGGGAAGATCACCGTACTTGAAGATAAGAAAGTCAGGCATGTTCACTAGTCCTGAATTCAAGCACAAGCCCTGGAAAACATACTAATTATATACATTGTAAAGATAGGATTTATATTTACCTCTAGATGTTCAGTCCATAGATGTTTGATGTGGTTGTTCCTTGTATTTTTTGTTTTATTCATTTATTTACCATTGATTGTACTATGATGAAAACCATTCTGTTTATTTCATTGATGACATCCTATCACAGAGCGTCTAGATTTGTAGAAATGTTCTCCACCATGCCAGGATTCTCAGGATCACCCAGGATATTCAGAAAAAAGGAAAACAAGTTTCACACTTGGCTTCTTACTCCACGATCCACTTGTTGGTAGTGCTGGGATCTGAACTCAGGGCCTAGTAGGACTAATTGGCCAATAAGTCAAGGTGATCACACTATCCTGTGAGCAACTAAGGAGCTAAGCCAGTCCCAGGATCTGACATTGATCCCCAAAGTGGTCCACTATAGTCATAAATTCATAATTTAAACATACAATCTATATTGACATACATCTGTCAACAGCATATTGTGTTTAGTGAACTTCTCCTTATTTTGTATCTACATCATGGAGGTATTGTGTATTTTACTAAGTATGGTGACAGGTATAACTGTGCTGACATGGATGACGAAAGGTTCCCATGGTTATAGGGTTGTCTATGAATTCTCCTTCCTAGTTGATACTCAGGACTTTCAAAGGAGAAGAAAACGTGTGCAACAACTGGCTTCTGACATCAGGATGAATCTTTTGTCAGTGCTAGGATTTGAACTCAGGTGTGGGTAGCTCTGTTGCACTGTTGGTGAAGTTGAAGCTCACCATCCTTGAAAACTAGAATGTCAGACCTGCTCCAGGGCCTGATTTGAAGCCCAGCACTGGACAAAATTACAAGCCCACCTTTTTAAAACATAGGACCTCTCTTTACCTACAGGTGTGGTATGCATCTTGCATTCAGTGTAATTATTCTTTTTATTTTGTGTCTTATTTATTGATGTATTGTGCATTTTATTGAGTATGGTGACAGATATAACTGTGCTGACATGGATGACAACCTATTCCCATGGCTATAGAGTTGCCTATATAGCATTTTCCATCCTCAATGACACCCAGGACATGCACAGAACACGAAAACCCGTGCAACCCTAGGCTTTTCACATCAGAATGAATCTTTTGGCAGTGCTGGAATTTGAACTCAAGGCCTTGCAGGCTCAATTGGTTAATGGGTCATGGTAAGCACACCAGCCTGTGAGCCTCTAAGGAGCTAGGCCATTCCCGGGACCTGAGATTGATCCCTGGTGGGGGCCAATATAGTCATAAATTCATAATTAAACAGAGGATCTATATTTCCAAACATGGGTGGGTGGCATCTTGCGTTTGGTGTAGTCATTCTCTTTATTTTGTGTCTTATTCACTGATGTATTGTGTATGTTCTTAAGTATAGGTTGACAGATATAACTGTGGTGAACTGGATGACAACCTATTCCCATTAGAGTTGCCTATACCTTCTCCATCTAGCAGAGACCCAGAATTTGTGCAACACAGGAAAACACGTGTAACAACTGTCTTCTCACATCAGGGTGAATTTTTGGCAGTGTTGGGACTCAAACTCGGGGCTTAAGAGGCCCAACTTCACAGTGGGCCCACGTGATCACACCAGACTGTGAGCCAGTAAGGAAGCTGGGATGTTCCCAGGAACTGAGATCGAGCCCTAGAGAGGCCAAAATAGTCCTCAATGCATCATTGAAATATGGGATATATATTCACAGTCGTATGTGGACTGCATCATGCATTGAGTGTACTTATTGTCTTTATTTTGTAAGCTATTCATGAATGTATTTTGTATTTTCTTGCGTATATGATGACAGGTATAACTGGGCTAATATGTATAACAACTTATTCCCATGACCACAGGGTGGCTCATGCATTCGCCATCCTAGCAGGGACCCAGTACTTGCACAGGAAATGAAACAGGTGCAACGATTGGCTTCTGGCATCAAGATGAATCTTTTGGCAGGTCTGGGATCTGAACTCAGGCCTAGCAGGCACCATTGGTGAATGGTTCCACATGAGCAGATAAGCCTGTTAGCAACGAAGGAGCTACGCCTTCCCAGTACCTTCCCAGTACCTTCCCAGTACCTGAGTTTGAGCCCCCCTGGGGGGAGAGTGGTGAGCACAATAGTCACCCATCCATAAGCTGAAAGTAGTATGCAAATAAGTAGATAGAGTAGGATTGATGGTGACCTGTGATGGAATCCAATCGGTGTGACTACTGATTCTTGGATCTTTCCTGATGCCTCCATTTCATGACTGTGATTATTATTGTCACGCTTCATCAACTCTCCTTTACAAATAACCTATACCCCATGAGTCTTGCCTATCATTTCCTACTTGCATCATGCACAAATTACTCATTCAAGGATGAGATAGATTGCATTCCATGACTCTTCCTAGGTCCAGAAATGAGTATCTCCGGATCTCCCGCCATTCCCTCTTCAAAAGGGGGCTGAATTCAAGCCTCATGCCTGGAAAAGATACTCCTTATATATATTTTAACGATGGGATTTATACTTCCATACAGATGTTCAGTCCATATTGTGTTTGGTGTGGTTATTCATTTTATTTCTTGTTTTATTCATTTATTTACCATTTATTTTATTGACTCTGATGACATCTATACCATTTATTACATTGTTTACATCCTATCACATAAAATACAGATTTTAGATATGTTCTCTATCATGTCTGGCAGTGTGAGGATCTGAACTCGTTGTCTAGCAGGCCCAATTCATGAATGGGTGAGTTTCAGCATGGCAGCCTCTAGACAATGAAGCTGTCAGGTGTTTGCCCAGCACTGAGATCAACCCCAAGGTTTGGCCAAAACAGCAATACATGGATAGGCAGACGGTGGTATACAAATAAATATATATTGGTAAAGAGTGCCAGAGCCGTCTATCTATGATTGAATGACAACTACTACGTTCCTACCAATTCTTAGGTATTTATTATCCCACCATTGAAGGAATATTATCCTTTTCCTGCTTAATAACATTAAGGCCAATCAGCATTCTAGGATTATTGAATCCAATTTTAGACAAGACCGATGCATGAACTCCTCTTTTAATCAGTATTCCTATGCATAGGAATGAGTCTCTTGTGATCTCCTGCCATTGGTATCAGGACTGGGATTTGAACCCAGGGCATATGTTGACAGGTTGGCCTATGGCTTCACTGATAGCCCACCAGCCATCAGCAAGGGTAGGTCAGGTCCACCTTGCAGCCATGTCATTCTGACCCAGGATGGTTACCGTCCAAAGAAAAAATTCATAAATCCCCAGCACTCTACAGCTTGCCACTTTTTGTGCTTTCCAGGTTTTTTTTCTACCTGCAAGAACTCTGGGCCTAGGATCTCAGGGTCGGCTATGGGAGATCCAAGCTGAGGCAGAGTTTAAACGAACTGAGTTCAAGCCCCATGGTTGTAAAAAAAAAAAAAAAGAATAAAGAAAAAACATTATTTAAGTAAATTAAAAAAAATAAAGCTCCCTGGTTTGGAATTTCTGCCAGATTTCTTTCCTAGCCTGGGATTTGAACTCAGGGTCTTGGTAAACTTGTAGCAATGTGAGGGAAGAGTTGCTACAGGTTGAGGTCAAAACCAACCAAAAATGAAAAACTAAGTCACTGACCTCGGCAGGCGGAGGTAGTTGTGGAGATGGGAGGCAAGGGATGGTAGGCAGAAAAAAAAGGAGCAATCAACAATGCTCAATTGGAAACGTACTCATTACCTTGCTCCTGTAACTATAACCCCTCTGTAAAACATTTTTGCAATAAAAAAGTACAAAAAAGAGAAACAATATAGTTCTCAGAGAAGCACTTTAGAGGTAAGGAAAGTATGTCTGAATAGCTGTACAAAATTCTACACTGCTTTTTTAAAAATGTTCAGTATGGAACTGAGTAAACATGATTGCTTCCATTAAAAAAAGTAAGTCACTATTGAAACTGGGGCCAGTATTTCTGCCATTGCTAGGATTTGAACTCACCATCCAGGTAACTCTTACACCATGGGTGAAGGCGAAGCTCACTGTCTTTGAGGAAAAGAAATTCAGGCTAGGGTTCCCAGGGCCTGAATGAAGGCCCTGCAATTGAAAAGATATTTCTATACATGTGTAATATTTGATATACACTTATGTATGTTAATTTCATATTATGATTTTATTATTGATTTTGTATTTTATTTTTCTTTGATTCATTAATTGATTATTGTATTTAGCATATTATTCACATAATATTTATTACATTTTGCACAGCTATAATAAAATTCTATACAACAATTTAGGACATTGACTCATTTTTCATTAATATTTTATTAAGTGTTGAAACATAATACATAATTAAATGGATGCATTGGTCACAGTTTTCACATGTTTAGAGACTCTACCAAGTATGAGCTTTGTCCAATCTTTGGACTTCTTCCTATTGGGATTTCTTTAGATGATTTATAGTTAGAAACCTTTTCCTGAGGATAGGCAAGTGAGAGGTAAAACTGAAAGGATTTAGCTAGAAATGTGGCTTAGTGGTAATTAGCTCGCTTAGCATGCATGTATGCCAGGGTTTGAATCCTCAGTGCCACATACTCAGAAAAAGGTAGAAACTGTGGAGTGGCTCAAGTGGCTAGCCTTGAGATAAAGGAACTCAGAGACAGTACCTAGGCCCTAAGACCAAGCCCCAGGACTGTCCAAAACCATAGACCAGATGCCAGTGTCTTACACATGGAACTCTAGCTTCTCAGGAGGCTGAGAGGTGAAGATCACAGTTCAAAGACAGCTTAGCCAAGGAAAGCCTGTTAGACTCCTATCTCCAGTGAACCACCCAAAGATCCCATGTGGTGCTACTACTCAAGTGGTAGAGTGTTCAGCTTGACCTGAGGGGCTAAGGGACAGTGCCCAGGCTTGAGTTCAAGACACACTATTGGGAAAAAAGTGAGGGTTAATCCAGGTACTTTTCCTATTTGCTAATTATGAGATCATTCTTTGGAAAATGAACACTGATGTATACCAGAATTGGAGTCAGAGCTTAAGGTTCAAGTGTAACACATCCATATGTCCAGCCTCTCAGAGTCTAGCATTGTAATCTTGTGTCCAACAGGGTTCTGAAAGGTCCAATGTTGAAAGGCTTAATATGCTCCCCAAGCCCATTGTGATAGCAGATGACTTGTACTGTCAAGGTCATTACAGCTCTGAGTCAGGCAGAGCACCAGTAGTTCAGGCCTGTCACCCTAGCTCAGGAGACTGAGGTTTGAGGATCACAAGGTGAAGCCAGCCAGGGCAGGAAACTCTATGAAACTCTGACTTCCACTTCTGAAAGGTCAGATGTTCAAGAGCTTCCTTTGTTTCCCTTGGTGATGAGAAGTACTTGCACTCTAAATGTTCTTAGAATTCTTGAGCTATAGAAGCAGGAAAGAAATATTGACCCACCTTGGGTTCACATGAAATTCTCAGGCTCCAAACCCTAGCCCCGTTAGCAGAAAGAACTCCAGTGTAACACTGTAATTGAAGGACAGAAAACAGTTTCAAAACCAGGCTAGGTTGAGAGACCAGGCCTACAGTATTGGGAGGCAGAATGTACACATTCAACAGATAAGTGAGCAGTAAAACCACTTCATATATTCCAGGAAATGCCAGCAATGGGAGGAAACCTAAAACACTTGTTAGAGTTACACCAGGGTCAGGCTTTTCTCAGCCTCTTCAAACAATGACTAATTAACATTCTTCCCACAAGTGAAGGGAGAATCAGGCTATCTTAGGTTACCAATAGAGCCAGTTTAGTCTGGGAGAGGGGAGGAACAGAGTAGAAAAACCCTGCTCTCTGGTCTTAGGGAGTGGGTTTTTGACTATCCATCTGTGAGATTTGAAGGCCCTCCTTCTACCTCTGCCAGTCCTTTCTCCTTCCTTCATTCTCCACATAATTACTTCAAATCCCCAGACCAACTAGAGTAAGGGTGGTTTCTCTTCTTTCTCCAAGCATCTGAGTTAGAACCTGGCTCTGCCCAATTGGCTCTAGTTCCCTTGGCCGCCTGAGAAGTGGGAAAGAGAGAGACTTCTTGCTCTCTGGTTGTGTGAAGGCAATGCTGGTGTCCTGTCACACTGCAGAAGGCCTAATGACTGGGAATTGTTCCCTTCTTTCCTTCTGAAATCCAAGACTAGATTCATCTATCATCTTCCTATCTATCTATCTATCTATCTATCTATCTATCTATCTATCTATCTATCTATCTATCTATCTATCTATCTATCTATCTATCTATCTTTCTATCTATCCTATGTCTGTCTATCTATCTACCTACCTACCATTCTACCTAGGTATCTCTTTGCCAGTTCTTGGGTTGAACTCAAGGCCTGGGCACAGTCTGTAGCACTCTACTACTTGAGTCACAGCCCCAATTGTGGCTTGTTCTGTGTATGTGCTACCGAGGAATCATACCCAGGGCTTCTTGCATGCTAGGCAAGCACTCTTTCAGTAATCCACATTCCCAGCTCCCTCATCTTTTCCTTAATGGTAGTTTTTTAGGAAAGTATGTTGCCATTTTACCTCCCCAAGTTTAATTTTCTGAATACTGGATACTTCTATGAAAACTGGTCTTCTTTTCCCCTGCCAAGTTTGTTATGGTTCCTGCATTGGCCTCATAACAAAATGTAAATAAAGGCTCCTGAGAGCGTCAGTGTATCATATAAGGACACAGGCCTGGAACCCTGGAAGAGTAAAACCATGTGCCTGAAATGAAGAGAATGATGCAGTATATGAAAGGAGCATATCTGAAATATAAATCAGTAAATAAATGGAGAAGCACTGCATAAGGTCTGTTTGCATTCAGGGAGGTAATATACAGACATAAGTAGGTAGGGCACTGATACATAAAATTGGCCTTCTCTTTTTGAAAATTTTTTGTGGACATCCCAGGGCTTAACCTCAGGGCCCAATGCATTCCTCAGCTGTTTTTCCCAAAGCTGAGGCTTTATCACTGCCACAGCTCCACTTTCAGCCATCTGGTCATTAATTGGACATAAGCGCCTCCCAGACTTTCCTGCCTGGTTTGGCTTGTGTCTCCTTCTCGGCTTTCTCTCTCAAAGCTGGAACTCTGGCCTCTGGACCACTGTTCCACTTCTGGTTTTCTGGTTGTTTCTTGGAGATAAGAGTTTCACATAATTCTTGCTCAGGCTGAATTTGAACGGTGATCTCCCAAACAGGATTCAAGCAGCTTTCCTCAGGGATACACCAAGGAGTCCGTCCACACAAACCCTTAGGCTAAATCTCAAGAGGCACTAGAGAAAAAGAGATACATGAAGATGCTTCTAGTGGGTTCTAGATACTTAAGGTTGTAGACACACAACACTCATAATTACTAGATATTTTATAGACAAAAGGAGTAATGCAGACAGTATGAGGATCGCTCCAGCTTTTGGTCTTATCATCTTGAGACAGCAAATTCACTGCAGCTCAATGCTAAGTGACAGAATTGACATGTCCTGTGGACATTTGCTCCCAAATCCTGTGACACTCATTTGTCACTTTTGGCTTCAAACATGTGACCCAGAGGAGAAGATGAGGAGAGAAAATCTTTCCCAGGTAAAGCAGTTCTAAAGAACATTGGGTAGTTAATTTATAAATTCAAACCATTGGAATGGCCCTGCTAAGAAGTCAGATTGTCCAGATTAAAAATGAAGAAGAAAAGAAAGAAGGTGCCAGTGGCTTCTCACTGTAATCCCAGCTCCTCAGAGGGTGAGATGTAGAGAATCTGAATTTGATTCCAGCCAGATTAAGAAAGTCCATGACACTTATTTCTAAGAGATCACAGAAAAACCCAGAAGTGGGGATGTGACTCAAGAGTAATGCATTACCCTTGAGCAAAATGAGCTCAGGGACAAGTTCTAGGCTCATAGCTCCACCACAAGACTTGCCTCCTCAAAAAGAGCCTGTACTTCCATGTCTTTGGGTATGTATGGATGTATTCCTATAGGTAAAACTCCAGAGTAGCTATGATGAATGGCACCAAACTAGGTAATGTATATTCAATAAAATGATTTCACAACAGAGACTGTTTTCATGATAGTGCATGTTCTGGGGCTCCCCTCACCGTTCCCAGTTTAACCTGAGGGTTTCTCTGCATCCCAGGCCTGCTGGAAGAAGTGTCTCTCATTGTCTGGACAGGCAAACAAAAGGCCTCAGTCCTGTACAACTGTTTAGCAAACAACTCCGTCCGGGTCAGATAGTGAGGATGAGTGTGGGTGGGCTCTGAAGTTCAGTAGAAATAGGTCTCTTTGTACCCTAAACTATTTCCCCAGTGCTCTGGTTTGACAGGAAGCCTTCATATGTGCCACCTTCTGTGACAGGCCACGTCCTGTGCACTTATCCTGGTTTTGTGAGACTATATTCCAGTGTTCAGATACAGTGCTCAGTATAATTCAAGAGTCCTTCTGGAGGACAAGTAGGGCATTGAACCTAATGAAAGATTTCATTGCCTATGATGATGGGCCTATGATTCCTCTCTTAGGTTTCAGGAAGCTTTGGAAATCCAAGCACATATCAGGTATCACAAAGCTTCCTGTCATCTAGGGCTGGTGAACCTCATCAGGTTTTGAAACATTTGACCTCTCCTAGTTGGGCCCTGGGTGTCTAGGTTTTGGGGTTGAACACAGGGCCTGGGTGCTGACCATGAGCTCAGTGCAGAAGCCTGGTGCTTTACCATTTTGTGTAACAGCATCACTTCTTGTCTGTGTATATGTGAGTGTGTGTGTGTGTGTGTGTGTGTGTGTGTGTGTGTGCACGCACAAGTGGGAGAGGGCACATAGGCACATACACGATTCTTGGTGGTTGAACTCAGGACCTGAGCACTGTACCTAGTTTCTCTTTTTTAAGTATAGTCCTCTCCTACTTGAGCCACAGAGCCACTTCAGGCCTTTTTTTATGGTTGTGGTCCTGAGAAATCAAACCCACGTTTCATATTTGCAAAGCACTCTAACATTCCCAGCCCTCTACTTCAAGTTTGTTTGTTTCTGTCTTTTTTATTGTTGTAGAAGATGATGTCTGGGTCTGGGTGCTGTCCTTGAGCTCTTCAGCTCAAGTCTTGTGCTCTACCACTTGAGCCAAATGCCACTTCAGCTTTTCTGGTGGTCCATTGGAGCTAAGTGTCTCAAGGACTTTCCTGCTCATGCTGGCTTTGAACCATGATCCTCAGATCTCATCCTCCTGAATAGCGTGGATGACAGACATGAGTGACAAGCACCTAGCTTCCACTTCAGGTTTCTTAGTAGTGAATTGGAGATAATAGGCTCATGAGACCTTTTGTGTATGGGATAGTTTGGAACCTAGGTCCTCAGATCTCAGCTTCCTGAGAAAGCAGGATGAGAGACCTCCGCTATAGACCCCTAGAACTATTGCCTCTCCATGTAATTAATATTATTGTTTTCATCCTTAATGAATTATTAATTAAATCAACCACAGTTCCGAAACTACTGCATCCATGTAATAAATACTATTCTTTGAATATGTCAAACATATTCATTAAAATCCATTTGCCTCCTAAAATCACTCTATTTATATAGTAGTATTTAGAAACAACTTATTCAACCTTGCCATTCATAATCTTCCGTCGGTATTCCTATGAATAGGAAGGAGATTCTTAGGATTTCCCACCTTTGGAAGGGGTCACGACCGGGCTTCAAACATAGGACCTATGTTGCCATGTTGGCCTATGGCTTCCTTGGTAGTCCGCCAGCCTTCAGCAATGCCAGGTTACCAACATTTTTCAGCAGTGTTATTCAGACATGATGGATACCTTGCAAGCAAACAAATGTAAAACCGGCAGCCATTTGCAAGTTGCCAGTTTTTTTTGTTCTATGTCGCATTAATTATTGATTTTCTTGTCAGACTTTGGGGCCCAGGAACCCAGGTTCGGCTGTGGGTCCAGTGGCTACACCCCAGCCTAGAGTAATCAAAACTGAGGCAGAATTGCCACAACATGAGTTCAAGCCCTGTGCTTGACAAAATAAAAATACCTACAAACATACATCCATACATCCATACATCCATACATCTATCCATCCATCCATCCATCCATCCATCCATCCATCCATACATACATACATACATACATACATACATTAAAAATATTTTAAAAATTATGAGGCTCCTTGGCTTGGAATTCACACCATTTTTTCTGCCAGGCCTGGGAATTGAACTCAGTGTCTGGGTAAATCTGCAGCACTGTGAGGGATGGGGAAGATCACCCTTCTGGAAGACAAGAAATTCAGGCTTGTTCCTAGGGCCTGAATTCAAGTCCTAGCACTCGAAAAATTAATATTCGTATATATTTTAAATACAAGATTTATATTTACCTACATATATTTACTGCATATTGCGGTTAGTGTATTAATTTTATTTTGTGTTTTAATTATTTCTTATGTACTTTAGTGAGTATGACTACACTTATAACATTTTTTTGCATCCTATTACATAAGACATAGATGTGCCTATGTATTCTACATCATTCCTGAGTCCCAGAAATTTCACAGATAAGGAAAACAAGTGGGACAATTGGCTCTCCGCCAGGATTAAGTTTTTGGCAGTTTTGTGACTTAAACTCAGTCCCTAGCAGGCCCACTTCATGAATGGGTAAATGTTAGCACACCAGTCTGATGCAAGAGAAGTTGGCGGGCAAATTTGAGGACCTGAGATCAAGCCCTAGGAATGGCCAATATAAAAACAGATAGATGTTTAGATTGCAGTGTGTGTGTGTGTATGTGTATGTGTATTTACAAATGTGTATGCATCTATAAATGTATACAGAGAGAGACAGATAGACATTTATGCAGACTCTAATGTATAACCCTATATAAAGGATGATCCCTTTATCTTATTTCTATATATTATATTACTACCAATTATTTAGTATAAAATTATGCCTCCATTAATCAATTATAGAAGAAGACTTATAAAGTATTAATCAATGACCTATATTTATTGAATACAATCTTAAACTGTAATGACTAGCTAATTAGTAATTCAGTTAATACATTTCAAACATTCTATTAGTGTTCCTATATATAGGAATAAGTTTCCTAGGATCTTCAGCCATGTGTAGGTGGCAGTCCCAGGATTGAAATCCCAGGATTGAACTCAGAGCCTAGGTGTCTAGGTTGGGCTCAGGCTTCACTGAGAGCCCTAAGCCTTCATCAATGCAAGCTCACATACAATTATCAAGCTAAGTCATTGAGGCCCAGGAGGGTCACAGTGCTAAGGAAACAAAGGTAAAACTGTTATGTAAAACTTCCTGATTTTTCCTCCTACATTTTTGTTTGCTTGTTGTATTTTTGCCAGCGCTGAGAGTTGAACTCGGGTCTTAGAATCCCTGGATTATCTGTGGGTGTAAATGTTGCACCCCAGCCTAGGGTAATCATGGTTTAAGACACAATAAAATGCTTCCTTGAGCAAAAGGAGCTCAGTGAAAATGTCTAGGCTCACAGTTCAAGTCTCAGTACGTGCCACAAAAAAAGAGCCAGTAACTCCATATGTCTGTGTATGTATGCCTGTATTTATATCAGTGAACATCACAGTCTCTATGAAGAAATGTAGCCAGCTAGGAAATTTGCTTTGAATAGAATGATTTCATAGTACAGCGAGTGCTTTCAAGACAGTGCATGTTCTGGGGCTCCCCTTATTGTTCCCAGTGTAGCCTGAGGGGTTCTCCATACCCCAGCTGCTGAAGGAAGTCTGCTTCATTGTTGGAACAGGCAGACAAAAAGCCTGACTCCTGTACTGCTGTGTAACAAACAATTCATCCAGGCCAATTATTGAGGATGTGTACGGACAGGCTCTGAAGGTCAGGAGAAAAAGGCCTCTTTATACCCCAAGCTATCTCTCTCCCCAGTGCTCTGTTTTTTTTTGGTTTTGATTTTGTTTTTTGGTCGGTAATGGGGCTTGAACTCTGGGCTTGGGCACTGTCCCTGCACTCTTCAGCTCAAGGCGAGCGCTCTACCACTGGAGCTGCAGAGCCACTTTCGGTTTTCTAGTGGTTTATTGGAGATAGGAGTCTCATAGTCTTTCCTGCCCAAACTGGTTTTGAACCGTGATCCTCAGATCTCAGCCTCCTGAGTAGCTAGGATTAGAAGCGTGAGCCACCAGCGCCAACCCCAGTGCTCTGATTTGACAAGAAGCCTTCATTTGTGCAACTTCAATGGCAGGCCAAGTTCCTGCACTCATCCTATCATTGTAAGATTGTGTTTCAGTGTTAAACCAAACTGCTAAAATTAATTCAAGAGTCCTTCTGGCAGATAATTAGGGATCTGAACCTAATGAAATGATTCATTATTGGCAATGGTACCTCCGTGTGTGTGTGTGTGTGTGTGTGTGTGTGTGTGTGTGTGTGTGTGTGTGTGTGTGTGTGTGTGTGTGTGCTTGAACTCAGGACCTAACCACTGTACCTGAGTTTCTCCTGTCCAAGGACAGCACTCTACCACTTGATTAACACAGCCACTTCAGCCTTTTTTTTCTAGGGATGTGGATCAAACCCAGGGTTTCACACATGTAAAGCAGTTTACCCCTAAGAAACAATCGCAGCTCTCCACTACAAGTTTCTTTTTTTTTCTTGTAAGTTGGAGGAGTTCAAATCTGGGCCTGGGTGTTGTCTCTGAGCTCTTCAGCTCATGTCTAGTGCACTGCAACTTGAGCTACAGCATCTCTTTAGGTTTTCTGATGGTTTATTGGATATAACCATCTCAAGGAATTTCCTCCCCAGGCTGGCTTTTGTCCGTGATCTGGGATAATTTTTTTTAACTCCATAATTTAGTGACTTTAATTTCGAGAGCAGAAATAAACAAACTTTTTGAAAATGTCATTAGAATATTTTAAAATCACTTTCAAAAGTATTTTTAAAAGGTACTTTAAATGTCCTTGGATAGAGATGTGCTCATTTCCAGATACAAACATCTCTCTGGCATCATTACATCAAGACTAAAGGAGCATCAGAGCCACGCAACCACCAAGGGGAAAAGGTACCAAGATCCTCAGCTTCCTGAGCAGGCAGGATGATAGATCTCAGCTAAAGAGACCTAAGCCGTGACACTTTGCTGCAAGGGGGTACTTGGCTCCACATAGTAGAACGTTAGCCATGAACCCAAGAAGAAAGCCAACACCTAGGCTCTGAGTTCAAGGTTCATGATATAGAAAACTAAACCAAAACAATTGTCTATAGGAGACAAGGCAATAGAGCTCAGTATATACATAAATTTGGCCCTGCTTTGGGGACATATCTGAGCCTCGACTTTCTCATCTGCACAATCATCTTACTTATGTAGATCTTATAAGGACCAGATGAAAGAATACAACTCGTGAAGGACTCAGCACATAGTACCCTGTGAATGACTCAGCACACAATACCCCATGAACGACCCAGTACCCCGTGAAGGACTCAACACCCAACACCCCAGGACAGACTCATAACATGGCTGTATCCCACAAACTGTCATTAGAATTAGGGTACTTATCACCATTCTTTCAGATACAGATCACAAACTGCACAAGTATTCACATCTAACAGTTTAGAGGAGTCTTTTTTTGTGGGGAGGGCCATCAGCCTAGGAGATTTCACTCATAGGTTGGAGGTACTGTCCTAAGACCTTTTCCTCAAGGCTAGAGCTCTACCACTTTGAGGCACAGCTCAGAGTCTAGCAGATTTCCTGGCAGGGCTGAGTTTTCAACCCACCAGAGTCTGATCTCACCCTCTGAGCAGCTAGGGGTGAGCCAGCAGTGTCTGGTTCCATGATGCTGGGTTGCAGCTGTTGACCTCTGTCTAAGTCAATTTAGATGACAGCCATCAGCTTCAGACTACCAGCTTGATCTTTGAGGAGGTATTTGAAATCATGGCCTTCTATTCTTGCAGTTAGAACATTCTAACTTGTTTCTGGTGCCAGTCCTGGGCCTTGAATATGGGCCTGGACACAGTCCCTAAGCTTTCATGCTCAAAGCACTACTTCTGGCTTTTTCTGTGCATATGATAGTGTGGAATCGAACCCAGGGCTTCATACATACTAGGCGAGCACTCTACTACTGAGCCCCAGGAATGACAAGTGTAGAAATATATATAGATATAGATATAGATAGATAGATAGATAGATTGTTACATACATATATATAAGCATATATGTATGTATGTATATATGTATGTATGTATGTATGTATATATGTATGTATAAAACAAGACAGAGATGTCTGTATATTATTTAATTATATATATGATATTACTACCAATTATTGATAAATTATCCCTTAATTTATTTAAGTATTATGGTTGAATACATAACAAAGTATTAATTGTAAATTAGTCAATGTACTATAATTATTGTGTATAATTTTATCATGTAATCATACACTAGTAATGTAATTGTTACTTTACAACATTCCATTCATATGGATGTATATTGGAATACTTTTCTTAGGATCTCCCGCCGTTGATAGGTGGCAGTCCTGGGATTCGCACGCTGGGCCTAGGTTGCTGGTTTTGGCTACGGCTTCCCTGATAACCCACCAAAGTTCAACAGTGCAAGGTCATGTACACTTTACGGCCCCTGATATTTAGACCCAGGATGGTTGTAAAGGAAAAAGCAATGTAAAACTGCTTTCTGGAACTTCCCAGTTTTATCCTTCTCCTTTTTTTCCCGGCACTATATTTTTTCTTTTTTTTCTGTTTGGGGCCAGAACTCTGGGTCTGGGTGCTGTTCCCCAACTCTTCAGCTCAAGGCTATTGCTCTATCACTTGAGCCATAACACTGCTTCCTGCTTTTTTCTGCTTATGTGGTGCTGAGGAATCGAAACCAGGGTCTTATGCATGCAAGGCAAGCAATCTATAACTGAGCCACCTTCCCAGCACTTCTCCATTTTTTTTTGCCAGTCCCAAGATTTGAACTTGGGTCCTAGGATCTCAGGAAGGACTGTGGGTCCAGATGCTGCACACCAGCCCAGGATGATCAAAGCTGAGGCAGAGTTGCCCGAGCTGAGCTCAAGCCCTAATCCTGGCCAAAAGAAATTAAGGCCCTTGTTGGAATTTTGATCATTTTTCTGGCAGGCCTGTGATTTGAATTCAGAGTCTAGGTAAATCTGTGGCACTGTGGGGGAAGAGGAAGCTCACCATCATTGAAGACAAGAATTTCAGCCCAGTTTCCAGTGCCCAAATTCAAGCTCCAGCACTGATAAAAATAATATTCATATATGAGATATATTTACATACATGGGGTTACTCCATATGACATTTATTACCCTTATGTTTTATTTTAGTTTATTACATATATACCATTTATTATATTTATTACATATCATCACATGGATATATTTGCATGTGGATTATACATCATACTAAGACCCAGGACTTTCACAGAGAAGGAAAAAAAGTATGTGTCAAAATTTGCTTCTTACTCCACATATAATATTTTGGCCATGTTGGTATTTGAACTCACAGCCCATAATGCCGAACTTGTGAACGGGTCAGTTGTAGAACAAAAGCCTTTGGCAAACTGAGCTACCAGCCAGTTCTGAGACCCTGGGAACAAGCCATAATTGTGACTTATATATATAGATATAGATGTAGATGTAGGTATAGATATAGATGGTTAGATAACTGGTTAGATAGATGTGTAGTTTGCAATATATATAAGAGAGAGACAATAAGAGGATATTAAATTATATATATTGTGAATTATTATTAAAT
Source organism: Dipodomys merriami (assembly GCF_024711535.1). Lineage (NCBI taxonomy): Eukaryota > Metazoa > Chordata > Mammalia > Rodentia > Heteromyidae > Dipodomys > Dipodomys merriami. The sequence goes on from NW_027206076.1 coordinate 113,673, forward strand.
TATGCCTCCACTTAATGAAGTATCATGGTTGAATATTTATTAAAGCATTAATGTAAAATTAGTCAGTATTCTTTAATTGGGATAATCATACTACGGTGCTAGAATGGAAGACATAATCCACTACTTTTTTATATATCCATATGAATGGAATGTTGTAAAGTAACAATTACATTAGTAGTGTATGATTACATTATAAAATTTTACACAATAATTATAGTACAATGACTAATTTGCAATTAATACTTTGTTATGTATTCAACCATAATACTTAAAGTAAGGGATAATTTATCAACAATTGTTAGTAATGTATATATAATTAAATAATATACATGAACTAACTACAAATTTAATTGTTATTTTTATGACATTCCATTAAGCATTCACATGAATAGGAAAGCTTTTCTCAAGATCTCCCTCCATGTGTAGGTGGGAGTCCTGGCATTTGAACTCCAGGTCTGGGTAGTTTACGTCGAAATGCAAACCATTAGAATGACACTGTGAAGATTTCATTTTGTCACAATGAAAAAAAAGAACAAGAAGAAAAGAAAGCCAGGTGTCAAAGGTTCCTGCCTGTAATCCTAGTTCTTCAGGAGTCTGAGCGGTAGAGAATGCCCGTTTGAATTCAGCCAGGACAGGAAAGTCTACAGCACTCTAACTTCTGAGGGATCACAGGAATAAAAGATCGCCATGAATGGGGTTGTGAATAAAGGGCAGAGGGCTACCTTTGAGCAAAATGAGCTCAGAGACAGTGCTTAGGCTCCTAATACAACCCCCGTACCTGCCAAAAAATAAACACACACACAAGTAACTCCATGTCTCCCCTTGTATGTATGCATGCATTTCTATCTGTGAATGTCCAGAGTCCCTATGATGAAAGGCACACAGCTAGGAAATTTGCTTTAAATAGAATGATTTCATAGCACAGAGAGTGTTTACAAGACAGTGCATGTTCCGGGACTCTCCTCACTGTTTCCAGAGTAGCCTGAGGTTTTCTCCACACCCCAGGCTGCTGGAGAAAATCTGCTTCATTGTTGGAACAGGCAGACAAAAAGCCTCACTCCTGTACAGCTGTGTAACAAACAACTCCATCCAGGACAATTAATGAGGAGGAGTGTGGGCAGGCTCTGAAGGCTAGGAGAAAAATTCCTCTTTGTACCCCAAGCTATCACTCTCCCCAGTATTTCATTTTGACAGAAAGCCTTCATTTGTGCCACCTCCCGTGGCAGGCCAAGTTCCCTGTACTTATCGTGTGTTTGTTATACTATGTTCCAGTGTTGAAATAACCTACTACAATTAATTCAACGGTCCTTCTGACAGAAAATAAGGGAGCTGAACCTAATACAATGATTCATTATTGGCAACAGTGCCTTCCTAGATTTCTGCAAGCTTGCTAAATCCAACCATATGTCTAATATCACAATGCTTCCAAGCTCATCAGGTTTTGAAACCTTTGACCTCTCCTAAATGGGCCCTGGGTGGCTGGGTTTTGGGGTTGAACACGGGGCCTGGGTGCTGACCATGAGCTCAGAATTTTACCATTTGGTATCACAGCTTCAATTCTGGTATCTGTGTGTGTGTGTGTGTGTGTGTGTGTGTGTGTGTGTGTGTGTGTGTGTGTGTGTGTGTGTGTGTGTGTATGTGTGTGTGTGTGCATGTGTGTGTGTGCAAACACTTGTCCTGGAGCTTGAACTCAGGACCTGAACACTGTACCTGAGTTACTCCTGTGCAAGGATAGCACTCTACCAATTGAGCCACACAGCTACTTCAAGCTTTTTTCTAGTGATGTTTTACTAAGGAATCAAACCCAAGGATTCATACCTGCAAAGCACTCTACCCCTAAGACACATCCCAGAACTGCACTTCAAGTTTCTTTCTTTCTTTTCTTGAAAGTTGGAGGAATTGAAGTCTAGGCCTGGGAGCTATCCTTGAGCTCTTCATTTAAAGCCAAGCAACCTATCACTTGAGCTACAGCACACCTGCAGGATTTTGGTAGTTCACTGAAGAGAAGCCTCTCAAGGAATTTCCTCCCAGCCTGGCTTTGGACTGTGATCCTCAGCTCTCAGGCTCTTGAGTGGCTAGGATGACAGGTGCAAGTCACCAGCGTCCAGCTTCCACTTCAAATTTCTAAGTGGTGAATAGGAGACAATAGACTTATGGGACCTTTTGTGTCTGGGAGAGTTTGGAATGGAGATCATCATATCTAAGCTTCCTGAGTAGGAAGGATGACAAACCTCAGCTACAGATACCTAGACTGTAACACTCTGTTGCAAGGAGGTTCTTGGCTCCACGTGGTAAGGTGCTAGCCATGAGCCCAACAGGGAATGGTCAGTGGCTAGGCCCTGAGTTCTAGGTTAATGACTGAGAAAAATAAACCAAAACAATTATCTGATGGAGACAACTCACTAGAGTTCGGTACATACATAATTTTGGCCCTGACATGGGGACATATCTGAGCCTCAAGTTTCTCATCTACACAATCATCTTACTTGTGGAGCTCTTATAAGAAACAGATGAAAAAATGCACCCTGTGAAGGACTCAGCCCACAGCACCTCCTGAAGGACTCATCACATAGCTCTATCCCACACACTGTCATTAGAATTAGGGTGTTTTCATCAGTATTATCATTCTTTGAGAAACACATCCCAAGCCACACAAAGTTCACATCTAATGATTTAGAGGGGTGGCTTTTTGGGGGGGAGGTGGAGTCAGACACAGGGATTGCACTGGAAGGTTAGGGGTACTGTCCTAAGATAGTTAGCTCAAGGTTAGAGCTCTATCACTTTGAGCCACAGCTCAGAGTTTTGCAGACCTCCTGCCAGGGTGGGTTTTAAACCCACCAGTGTCAGATCTTAGCCTCCAAGTATATTGGATGACAGGGGTGAGCAAGCCAGCAGCATCTGGTTCTGTGGAGCTGGGTTGCAGCAGTTTACCTCTGACTAATTCAGGTTAGATGGCAGCTGTCAGCACCAGACTCAAGGCTTGCTCTGTGATGAGGTATTTGCAGTGCTATCCTTATGTAGTTGCAGTCAGAACATTCCATATTTTATTGGTACCATTCCTGTGTCTTGAATAAGAGACTAGACACAGTCCCTCAGCTTTCATGCTCAAAGCTAGTGCTCGGCTACTTGAGCAACAGTACAACTTCTGGATTTCTGTGTGCACATGGTAGTGAGGAATCCAGGGCTTTGTACATACTAGGCGAGCATTCTACAACTGAGCCCTAGGAGTGACAAGTGTATAAACAGATAAATGTGTAGATTCGTAGATAGACAGACAGACAGACAGACAGACAGACAGACAGACAGACAGACAGATAGATGGATAGATAGATAGATAGATAGATAGATAGATAGATAGATAGATAGATAGATAGATAGATAGATAGATGTAGATGCATAAAACAAGAAAGAGATGTCTGTATACTATGAAATTGCATATACAATATTACTCACCATTATTGGCAATTAAATTATTCCTTCCTTTTCAAAGTATCATGATTGAATACATAATAAAGTACTAATTGAAAATTGTTGTGTATAATTTTATAATATAATCATGCACTACTAATTTAATTGTTACATTTATAGCATTCCATTTGTATGGATTTATACCAATTATTAGTTATTAAATTATGCCTCCATGTAATACTTAGAAAAGCGTTAATTAAAAATTAGTCAATATCCTTCCATTAGGGGAATCATAGCATGGATCTAGAATGGAAGATATTAATCCAATAATTTTTGTGTGGCATGAATTAGAATAGAATAGAATCATGAATTAACTGAAAATTTATTTATTACTTGTATAACATTCCATTATCATTCACATGAATAGGAATGAGTCTGTTAGAATCTCCTTCCATTTGTGGGTGGCAGTCCTAGCATTCGAACTCCAGGCCTGGGTAGTTTACTTCGGATGCAAACCATTGGATTGACACCGTGAAGATTTCAGATTGTTACAATTACAAAAAAGAACAATAAGGAGAAACGAAACCCAGGAGCCAGGGGCTTTTGCCTGTAATACTAGCTCCTCAGGAGGCTGAGATGTAGAGAATGCCAATTTGAATTCAGCCAGGGCAGGAAAGCCCGCCACACTCTAATTTCTAAGAGATCACAGGAAAGGAAAACATGAATGGGGCTGTGGCTTAAGGGCAGAGTACTACACATGAGCAAAAGGAGCTCAGGGACAGGGCCTAAGCTCATAGTACAAACCCAGAACTGCCCCCTCCCCCCTAAAAGGAGGCAATAATTCCATGTTTCTGTGTATGGATGATGATGGATGGATGATGGATATTCAGCAGGTTGCCCATGCCCAGCCCCCCAACCTGGGCAAGCATGGAAAAGCCCTCAGAGAGTACTAAGTCTGAGCCAGCAGCTTGAACAAAGCATCCTTCTCTGCCATTTAATAACTGAAGTCTTATGTTCTGGCTGAGGTGTCCCATCGGGATACATAGCACACAGTCACTGCCTCCAAGGAGACCACAGTTCCTACATTGTAGGAGTTTTCGAAGGTTCTGGCTCCAAATTCTCTATCCCTCTGCAGGATGTGAGCCTAGACCTCTGGGGCCTGGTGGCTATCACTAATTAATCATTCCTCATTGCTAAGTCATAGGCTCGTCCCAAATCTTGGCAAAAATATGAAATAGTAAGCTATTTCTATACCAAAAGAGGTATGCCAATAAATCCCACTCTCATAGAAGTGGGATTTGGGCTGCGAATATGGCTTAGTGGTAGCGTGCTTACCTAGTATGCACTAAGTCCTGGGTTCAATTCCTCAGTACCACAGAAAGAGAAAAAGCCAAAAGTGGCACTGTGGCTTAATTGTAGAGTGCTAGCCTTGAGTAAATAAGCTCAGGAACCTGCACAGAACCTGAGTTCAAGCCCCAAGACTGTCAAAAAAATGAGCCTGGTGAGACATATTTTTTCTGGGACTCAGAGGAGGGCCGAGGATATAGGTAAGCAGTAGGGTAGAGGGCAGGTGCTGGTGGCTCACCCCTGTAAGCTACTCAGGAGGCTGAGATCTGAGAATCCCCATTGCAAGCAGGAAAGTCTATATGAGACACTATTCTCCAATTAAAAACCCAAAAAGCCAGAAGTAGAACTGTGGTTCAAGTAGTAGAAGGCTAGACTTGATCATAAAAGCTCAGGGATAGGATAGCATCCAGGCCATGAATTCAAACCCCAGGAATGGTACACACACACACACACACACACACACACACACACACACACACACACACACACACACACAATCACACACACCATGATAGAGCATTTGCCAGTCAGCCTGCACAAGTTCCATTTCTAGCAACTCAATATTTAAAAAGAGGAAGAAGGGAAGGAAACACTTGCTCCAGGAGGTGATATAACCAGGGCCAAATACCACAGGACTTCTAAGATGTGGACAGAGAGCCTCAGGCAGAAGTACAGCATGGGCAAAGGTCCTGAGGAATGCTGTAGAGCAGGTGTTATGGGTAGAATGAAGGTTCTGTTACTACAGAAAAGTCTGGCAGGACGTTCAATGCTGGGTCAATGTTTGTACTTGCGTCACAGGGCAGAGGATGGGGTCCCAGAATTAGGCCCAGGGGGAAGATCAACTTGACTTTTCACCATGGACCCCAGCCATTTCCTGTGGCTAGAAGCCTATTTTTTAGAGCTCCTGACCCTTAGACCTCCTTTGCATGGAGGAGTCAGGGAAAACGCAGGGAAGGACCCTTGCTTAAGAAAAGGTTCTAGCCCAATGCCAGCAATAGCTCAACCCCTGTAAATCCTAGCTACTTAGGAAACTGAAATCAGAGATCATGGGTCAAGCCATCTCAGGGGAGGAAAGCTAGTGAAACTCTTCTTCCTGATTAACTACCAAGAGCCAGAAGTGGAGCTGTGGGTCAAGTGGCAGAGTGCTAACTTTGAGGGAAAAAGTTAAGAGACCAGAGCCCAGACTCTGAGTTAAAGCCCCAGTACTGGCACGAAAAAATAAAGAAAAGCTTTCAGGAGCTCCTAGTACAGTGTGGTGAAAGGCCAGATCAGCCGGGCACTGGTGACTTACGCCTGTCTTCCTAGCTCCTCAGGAGGCTGAGATGTGAGGATTGCGGTTCCAAGCCAGCCCAGGGAAGAAAGTCTTGGAGACTCTGACCTCCAAGGAACCTCCAGAAAACCAGAAGGGCTCTGTAGCTCAAGTGGTAAGCTGAAGAGCTGGGGGACAGCGTCCAGGCCCAGAGTTCAAGCCCATGACCAACCCTTGGTCTGCTTGGACCTCGCTCTGTGGCTCTAGGCAGAGTACTTTCCAGTGGGCCCCTGAGGGTCTCCCAATGTCTAGGTGTCGTACAAGTCTTGGGAGCAGTCTGTTTGGAGGCCATTGCCTACAGAGCTGGCCACACTACCAGAGAAGGGTAGAGTCTTGGGGCATGGAGAACATCAGAATGGCATGTCATGGGTGCAATGTGGATCTGAGCAGTAGTAAATCCATGTCTCAGACCATGGTTCTGGGCCAGGAGGGGCAAGAGCTGCAACATGTCACACCAGGTAATGCCTGCTCTTGGCCTAGGGTGGAACAGATCTGCTCTGGCATCAGCACACAGGGTGAGCAAGAGTCAGCTTAGCCATGGTCACTTCCCTCAATTGAACTCTAGAGGATTATGGCAAGGGGCCGCATGTCCCCCATCTGGCCACCAGGTAGCAGGAGTCTCCCTCTATAGGCATTGTCCCTGCGAGTTGTGTTTACTCTTGCTTCACTGGGGCCACCATCATGCTTCAAAGCCACCCTGGACAGGAAAGTCCTTGAGACTCTTACCTACAATTAACCATCAAAAAGCAAGTGGGGCTGTGGCTCAAGTGGCAGAGCACTAGGCTTGAGCAAGAAAACTCAGGAATAGAGCCTAGGCCCTGAATTCACACACACACACACAAACACACACACACACACACGCACGCACGCACGCACGCACGCACGCACACACACACACACACACACACCACATGCATGCAAAATAAGAGATTTTGACACTGCTATCTTTGGATATTCTCTACCTTTTCACAACTAAGCCTGATGGCTGTTGGCCATCAGGTGTTTGATGCATCCAACACCATCTGGCATCTTTAATTTTGGGGAACAGGATGGCTAGAAGGTCAGTCTTCCCCATCCCAGCTCCTTGATTGGGTCATGGTCTATCCAGGCCCTTTTTGGCTCCTTTTACAGACTTGCCAAGATGCCTTCAAAAGGCATCACATGCTGGGCACTGGTGGCTCATATCTGTCATCTGAGATACTCAGGAAGCTGAGATCTGGAGGATCATGGTGCCAAGACTGCCTGGGCAGGAAAGTATGTGAGACTCTTATCCTCAATGAATCATCAGAAAACAAGAAGAGTCCCTGTGGCTCAAGTGATAGAGTGCCAGCCTTGAGAAAAAGACCTCAGGGACAGCACTCAGGGACAACAACAACAAGGAGAGGCATTGCATGTTGGCTTTGGGATTGGCATGGGCCAAATATAATTGGAATTTTCAACTGCTCCAAGACAAAGCAGTACCTCCTTTAGTACCATGCTTCTCCATCTTTTCTCACACTCTGGCCTTGGCCCTACTTTGGGTCAGCATGGATTTGGCTTGATGGGAGGGCTCCAAGGAGGAAGATCCCAGAGCAATTGCCCCAGCTCCTTCCCCTGCTCACCCTGCTGCTTTTGTCCTTTGCCATAGACCTTCTTCCTGGAATCTATGCATGAGGTCATCACCGACACCATTGTGGCGGGGCAGTCAGAGGTGGAAGTTGGTCTGGGACTAGGAGCTGCTACCCTGTGTGTGGGCTAAGGACAAATCTGATCTTTATTTCATCCTGAGTTTGAAGTGATAGGGAGACAGTGTAGACTCCACATTGAATCAGGTAATATTGGAGTCTAGAAGACCACTTGTGTGGGGTAGGCTGTGGGGCTCAGGGCACTATTCTTCTTGGTACTCCTCTCTCAGGACTCCCTCTCCCTCTCTCATCCCTAAATGGTAGAAGAGAAACTTCAACTAAGGAGGTCAAAGAGACAGGGGAGTATTTCTCTGTGAACCATACTTGTGCTTCATATTCATCCTAGCCTCTCCTTCCTATTTATCTGAGGAATGGCCATATGGGTTTGGGAGGGGGGAGAATCATCCTAGCTGAGAATGTGGCTCAGTGGTAGAGTGGTCGCCTAGCATGCCTGACACCCTGGGTTCAATTCCACACAGAAAAAGCTGAAAGGGGAGGTGGGGCTCAATGGGTAGAGTGCCAGCTTTGATAAAAAAAAAAGAGCTCAGGGAAAGTAGCTAGGCCCTGAGTTCAAGCCCCAGGACTGGGAGAACAAATCTTTGTTGTAGGCTTTTCTTCCCCTTGAAAACAATTTATTGTTTGGGATAAGCATAACATGGGTCTCTTCCCTGGCCACCAATGGGCCATTAGATGTCCCTTGAATTGGGGCTGCTTCCCGGCAGCCTCTGCCCTACCTGACCTGAAGTATACCCTTCCCATCTCACAGCAGATGGAGGCCTGAGAGAAGGCCACCTGGCCACCCACTTCTGGTGGCTGCCTTGGCTTTTGAGAGTCAGTATTTCTCATAGCGAGTCATCATCCACATCAGTCTACGGAAGAATAGGAGGGAGTGCTCCTTGCCCAAGTCCATGAGCTCTAGGCTGCTCTGGGTGTGGGTCATCTGCTGTAGAACGTGCTCTGTGGGGGAGTCATCTACGAGGTAGTGAACCCCGACCACTACTCTGGCAGTGTCCAAGTTGTCTTAAAGTTGCAATTCTTCAAAACCTTTGTGCTCCTCACTCATTTCACCCACCCTGGAGCCTGAGGCATCTGGAGCAGTGGGGGGGAGGGCTCAGCCTGTGCTGGCATCTGGAGCCCACTGTCCACTCCTTCCCCTGCGAGGAGTAACAGCAGCTCCTGCAGCTCTTTCTTCTTCTCCATCTTCTCCTGTGTGAGCCGGCACACACGCTTGGCTTTCTCTTGACACAGCTCATCCAGGACGAACATTTGCTCCTTACATGCCACAAGGGACTCCTTGACATTTGTGGATGTGTGCTGCCAACAACTTGCTGCATTGATTGTGGAGCTCATCCGCGGGACTATGGATGTCCACTTCATCATACAAGTCGTGGACGAGGCAGATTTTCTTCTCGGACACCCACGTGTCCCAATTCCCATCCCCAAGCCGGCTGTGGTGGCAGCTCACGGGGCGGGGGTGCCTGTGCCTCCAGCTCTGTCAGACACTGAGCTGCAGGATTGGCCATGCAACTGCACTGGGGTCACTGCTACTGCAGCAGGAGTTTCCTCCTGTGGATCTCAGCCTCTGAGAGCACTTGCAGAGCCACAGCCTTGTAGGTCTGGGGCATGTCTCCATCCTCTGCGATGCTCACTTTGTGGAGGAGTCACCTCCTCAACTATTGCTTCCCCTCCCCAGTGAAAGCCAGGCTCAGCTGGGCCTGCAGGTGCTCCTCCTGTGGTCTGGTCACTTCTAGGAACTTGGGAGTATCCTGCCACTTTGGGGGCACCACGTGCTTCCCCCAGTTGGTCGGGCCTGCACTTGCTTCAGCTGCTCTAGCAGCTGGCTCTGCCTCTGCAAGTGCTGCTGCAGGGCCTCCTTCTTGGAGTTCAGCTGCTCATTGGAGGCAATGTGTTGCTCACAGGTGGCTCTGAGCTCCAGAATGCTGGTGAGCTCCTCCTTCTCATAGCTCACCTTGTGGAGAGCATCCCTCAGCAGGGCCTGCTCTATCTATGGGTCACACACACATGCGCATCGTGGGGTCTCGGGGATCTACTGCCAATCCTTGGCCTTCTCATCCAGTCTCCATATTTGCTCCCGCTGCTCCACATTCTGGAGCCCGAGCCTCTGGTTTTCCTGGACCTGGATGTGAAGTTGTTCCTCCAGGTTTTTCAACTCCATCTGCATGCAGTAGGCCTGGGCCTGCAACTGCCACTCGGCCTGAGATGGTCCTGTGGAGGGCCGAGGCTCTGCCTGCATCCTTCTCAGTTGCTCCAGCTCATTCTCTAAGGCTAGCACCTGCCTCGCCCTTTGCTCCTTCTCCTCTGACAGTTGGTTCAACTGCTTGGTCAGCCACTGAGCCTCCTCCTTCCATGTGGACCTCTCAATGCTCAGGCTCTCCATCAAGGTGTCTCTTTCCAGAATTGCTGAAGTCACCATCCAGCTCAGGTTTTCCAGTAGTCTCTTTACCTCACGCCCCACCAGCACTTGTTGAAACTTGCAGATTCTGTTTTTCCTGTTGCTCTTCTTTGTCCAGATCGCTTCCAGCTTCTCCTGCAACTCTGTGTTCAATTGCTCCAGGTCATTGAAGCTTCTGGTCTTTTCCTTGAGTTGAAATGTCACATCATTCAGCTGTATGAAGAACATTTCTGTCTCCTTCTGTGCAGCAGCGACTGCTATCTCCAGCTCCAACACTTTACACCCTGTGGCCTGCAGGTGGCTGGTGAGAGCTTCTTGCTCCATTTCTCTGTCGTTGGCCTCCTGCTTCACTAGCCCAGTGCAAATTGTAAATTGCTTTCTGCTAAAACCAACCTCTGTATGGGTGGCTTTTGGATGTCTAGCTCTGTTTTTGGTACTTCGTGCACCTGGGCTATCTTGTCCCTCTGTTTCTCCCGTCGATCCTGCAGGTCAGTCTTTTCCAGCTTCAGTGGTTGGATCTTGGCACAGCATACCTGGTTTCTTCTTTTGCTGTGGTCCAGGGCAGGCACCATCTAAAGATCCTTGGTGCTATAGGGACCCTTGACACTCTGGACCCTGGTGACTATGACTGTGTCCAAAGGCAAGGGAGTCCCGCAGTCAGCATCACCTTTGGCTGGACCCTCTGGTGAATCACCTTCCCTACTGGTGTTTGTCTTGAAGACCTCCCCTTTTTTCGTGTTCTTTGTTTTCTTGAATGTTGCAGGTCTGATGGGAGAATTCTTCTGCCGGTATTCTGGTTTCTTGCCCACAGCTCTCATGGATTCTTGTTTCAGACATCTGAGCTCTGGTATGGGAAAGATGGGCTGACCACATTCCTAGGCTCTGGGAAATCCTCTATTCTCCCACTCACTGACTAGGACGTCAATTTCGACTCTGCTCCAAAGTGGACTAGAGTTCTTGCTCACCACTCAGTAACCTCTACCTTCCTCAACTGCTAGTGGTGGTGTCAACCAACAGAGGGAATCCTGGTGCTGGACAGCATGGAATGTGGGCGTGGCCACAATTGTTGTATCCCCTTGCTCAGAAAGAACCATGAAAGCATGGGGGTGTGGTGCGAATCTTGTGATGCAGGCAAAATGGATGGAGTCAAGATGACAGCAGCTCCCCCAGCCCTTTTCCCAGGGAACTCTGTCCAATTCAGTTGAGGACAAGAGGGTGATCTGGCGACAAGAGGATGGCTGCAGAGATTGTTGTGTATGTCTGTTTGTTGCCAGTCCCAGATCTTGAACTCAGGATCTGTGCAGTCTGTGAACTGCTTTTGATCAAGGCTAGCCCTCTACCACTGGAGCCACATGGCTCTACTTCTGGCTTTGTTGGCACTGAAGTTGGACAGGGGTCTCAAGGACTTTCTTGCCTAAAGTGACTTTGAACATGATCCTCCTATCACAGCCTTGTAAGCATCAATGAGGACTGCTGAGAGCCAATGGTGCCTGCCTAATCATTGGTATTTCTGTTCTTGGACAGACCAGTGAGTTCCCTATCCTTGGGATTAAGTGGTGGGAGCTGGAGCCCACAGTTGGAATCCTGGTCCTGCCACATGCAAATGGAAAGACATCCTTAGAAACTCATTCTTATCTATATGAATACCAGTGGAATGTGATGTATGTTATGATTGAATGGACAGTTCTTAAATAATTCTAGGATAAAATTATACACAACTATATTAGAGAACACTGATCGATTTTAATCAATACTTTATGAAGCATTTAAACAATCACATTCATTAACTGGAGGCATAATGAAATACCTAAGAATTGGGTGTCACATGGTATAAAGGTGCCATTTTTTCTGCCGGGACTGGGATCGGAACTCATGGTCTGGGTAACTCTGTTGCAATGTTTGGAAAGGGGAAGCTAGCCTTCTTGAAGTCAAGAAATTCATGTCTGTTCCTTAGGTCTGAAATCGATCCCCAGCACTACAATACATCCTATTTGTGTACATTTTAAATATATAATTTATATTTACATTCATAGGTTGATTCCATATTGCGTTCAATGTAGTTATTCATTTTATTTTTTGTTTGATTCATGTATTTGTGGGGCACATGGGCAAAAAAAGATGGCGGTGAGAGGAAGTTGAGAGGTCACAGCCGGAGTTGTTTACCTTAAAATCTGATTGGATAAAGCTTAGGTGCATGATAGGATGTGACCTTTTCAGTGATTGGTTGGTTCCTTTCCTTCCCCTTCCATGCCACGCAGTTTTTCCCTTTAAAAGATGCTTTCTGTGTGGTAATGAATGAGTTCTTGCTTGACTTGACTCCCCGCTTTGTCTGAATGTCTCCAGGGCTAAGGGGAGGGGAACCAGCGAGCAAGTTCACTTCTATTTCCTCGGACCCCATCCGTCTTTCTTAGGGCGGACAAAGATCCGACATATATTGACTATTTAATTGACTAATACGGCACATAGAACATAGATTACATTGATTAAATAGGATATAGGTCTGCATATGTATTCCACTTATACCTGACACCTCGGAGTTTCACAGAAAAGGAAAACGTGTCACCATCAGTTTCTTACTCCATGATTCATTGTTTGGGCATGCTGGCATCTGAACTGATGGCCTACAGGGACAAATTCATGAAAGGGTGTGTGTCAGCATGCCATCCTGGGGCAAATTGAGCTGATAGGCAGTTCCTAAGATCTGAGATCGAGAACAAGGGGTTGACAAAACACGTACAGATTGACATGCAGATTGTAGTATGCTAATAAATATATATCTTTATGGAGTACCAGAGATGTCTATCCATTGTTCATTTCTATAGACTACATTCCTACAAATTCTTGGGTATTTATTATGTCTCCAGGTAATTTATGTTATCATTTTCATCTTTAATTAACTATTAAGTAAATCAGTGTCCTGAAATTATTGTGTCATTGTGAGAAATAATATTCTTTTAATTCTTCATATGATATTAAATAAAATCAACCAACCGGCTGAAATCACGATGTCTAATTGTATACAAGTATCATTCATGAGCATCTCATTCAACTGTGACATTGATAACATTCCATGGTTATTCCTGTGGATAGGAACGAGCCTCTTAGGATTTCCCACCATCCAGAAGTGGCATGACTGGTATTCGAAATGTAGGCCCCTGTTGCTGGGTGGTCCTATGGCTTCTCCAATGGCCTGCAATTAAAAAATCATATTTAGCTCCCTAGTTTGCAATTCATGCCATTTTTTCTGCCAGGCCTGGGATTTGAACTCAAGGTCTGGGCAAATATGCAACACCATGAGGGAAGGGAATCTGACCATGCTTGAAGACAAGAAAGGCAGGCCTGTTCCCTAGGCCTGAATTCAAGCCTCAGCCTGGAAAACATACTCCTTATATCCATTTTAAAGATAAGATTTATACTTCCATACAGATATTCCATATTTTGTTGGGTGTGGTTATTCATTTTATTTCTTGTTTTATTCATTTATTTACCATTTATTTTATTGACTCTGATGACCCCTCTTACATTTATTACATTGTTTACATCTTATTTCACAGCACCCAGATTTGTCTATATGTTCTCCATCATGCCTGACAACGAGGAATTTCCCAGAAAAGGAAAACATGTGTCATACTTGGCTTCTTACTCCAAGATTAAATTTTTGGCAGTGCTGGGATATAATCTCAGGGATTAGCAAGCCCAATTCATGAATGGATGAGTGTGACCACGGCAGCCTCTAATCAATGAAGCTGTCAGGTGGTTCCCAGGTGCTGAGAACCAGTCCCAGGTTTGGCCAAAACAGTGATACATGGACAGGCAGAGGGTGGTATACAAATAAATATGTATTGGTAAAGAGCACCAGAGCCATCTATCTATGATTGAAGGACACTTATTATGTTCCTACCAACTCTTAGGCATTTATTAGACCACCATTTAAGGAATATTATTCTTTCCATGAATAATAATCTATTAATTAAGATCAATCAGTGTCCTAGGATTATTGCTTCCAATTTTAGACTAGACCAAAGCATGAACTACCCTCAATTGGTATTCCTATGCATAAGAATGAGTCTTTTGTGGTCTCCTGCCATTGGTAGGTGTCAGGACCGGGATTTGAACCCAGGGCCAATGTTGACAGGTTGGCCTATGGATTCCCTGATAGCACACCAGCATTCAGATATGGCAGGTCAGGTTCACTTTGCAGCCATGTCATTCAGACCCAGGATGGTCACCTTGCAAATAAAAAAATGTAAAACACCCAGGCCTCTGCAGCTTGACACTTTTTATGCTATGTTACTTATTTTTCTTCTTGCAAGCCCTCTGGACCTAGGATCCCTGGATTTTCTATGGGTCCAAGGGTGTACCCCACCCTAGAGCAATTGAAGCTGAGGCAGAGTTGCCACTACCTGAGCTCAAGCCCCATGTCGGCAAAATAAAGAATAATAAAAAAATGATTTAAATTAAAAAAGAAACAAAGCTCCCTGGTTTGGAATTTCTACCAGTTTTCTTTCCTAGCCTGGGATTTGAACTCAGGGTCTTGGTAAATATGTAGCAATATGAGGGAAAGTGCAGAGTTGCCACAACTTGAGTTCAAACCCCATACAAATCCAAAAATAAAAATTAAGTCACTGAGCTCAGCAGGGGGAGTATTTGTGAAATGGGAGGGAAGGGATGGTAGGGGGAAAACAAAGGAGGAGGCAACAATGCTCAATAGGAAATGTACTCATTACCATGCTCATTTAACTGTAACCTGTCTGTACAACATTTTTACAACAAAAAAATGAAGAAAAGTAGTGCTCAAAAGAAACATTTTGGGGGTAAGAGAAAGATGTCTGAATAGATGTACAAAATGTTAAACTGCTTTTTTCAAAAATGTTCAGTATGTCACTGAATAAACATAACTGCTTCCATTAAAAAATTTGTCACTATCTTGGAACTTGAGCCAGTATTTCCATCACTGCTGGGATTTTATCTCACCATCCAGGTAACTCTTTTGCACCATGGGTGAAGACAAAGCTTACTGTCCTTGAGGAAAAGAAATTCAGGCTAGAGTTACAAGGGTCTTAATGAAGGCTCTGCAATGGAAAAACATATTTCTATATATGGGTAATATATGACATATATTTTCATATGTATGTGTATTACATATTATGATTTTTATTATTGATTTTTGTAATTATTTTATTTTTTACTTGATTCATTTATTTATTGTATATATTGTATTTAGTATTATTACACACATAATATTTAGTACATTTTGTACATCCATTATAAATTTATACACAATAATTTAAGACATTGATTCTTTTTTCATTAATATTTTGTTGTGTTGAAACATGATACATAATTAAATGGAAGCATTTGTAACAGTCTTCACATGTTTAGAGTCTCTCCCAAGTATGAGCTTTGTGTTCTTTATCTTTGGAACCTTCAAAAAGGAATTTCTTTAGATGATTTTTACTCAGAAGTCTTTTCTTGGGGATAGGCAAGTTGAGGGATAAAATTGTAAGTGTGGGGCTAGAAATGTGGCTTAGTGGTAGAGAGCTGGCTCAGGATGCATGAATGCTAGGGTTTGAATCCTCAGTGCCACATAATCAGAGTGGCTCAAGTAGCACAGCCTTAGGCTTGAGAAAAAGGAGCTCAGAAACAGTACCCAGGGACTAAGATCAAACGTCTGGACTTTCAAAAACAATAGGCCAGATGCCTGTGGCTCACAACTGGAACCATAACTTCTCAGGAGGCTGAGATCTGAAGACCACAGTTCAAAGACAGCCTAGGCAAGGAAAACCTGTTAGGCTCTTATCTCCAATGAACCACAAAAAGACCACATCTGGTGTTGTGGGACAAGTGGTAGAGAGTTCGCCTTGAGCTGGAGGGCTCAGGGACAGTGCCCAGCCTTGAGTTTGAGACACAGAAGTGGAAAAAAGTGAGGGTTAAGCGAAGTACTTTTGTTATTTGCTAGTTAGGATAATATTCTCTGGAAAATGAATGCTCATGTACACCAGAATTGGAGTCAGAGCTCAAGGTTCAAGTGTAGCCCATCTATATACATAGCCTCTCAGACTCTAGCATTATAACCTTGTGTCCTACTTGGTTCTGAAAGGTTCATTGTTGAAAGGGTTAATATGCTGCCCAAGCCCTTTGTGATAAGCAGTTGACTTGTAATGCCAATGTAATTATATTTCTGAATCTAGCAGAGCACCAATAGCTAACGCCTGTCACCCTAGCTCAGGATGCTCAAGTCTGAGGATCACAGGGTGAAGCCAGTCAAGTTAGGAAAGTCTGAACCTCTGAATTCCACTTCTGAAAGGTCAGATGTTCAAGAGCTTCCTGTGTTTCCATTGGTGATGAGACGTTACCCGTACGCTAAAGGTTCTTAGACTTCTTGAGCTATAGAAGCAGGAAAGAAATATTATTAACCCATCCTTGGTTCAAATGAAGTTCTCAGCATCCAAGTACTAGTCCTGTTTGCAGGAAGTACTCCAATGTAACAATATTTGAATGCAGAAAACAGTTGCAAAAGCCAGGCTAGGTGAAGAGAAAAAGGCATGCAGGGTTAGGAGGCAGAATGTACACACTCAACATTCCAGGCATGGCCAGCAATGAGGGGAAACATGAAATTGAAATATTTGTCAGAGTCACACAAGGGTCAGGCTTTTCTCAGCCTCTTCAAACAATGCCAGTCCATCTCCTTCCTTCATTCTCCACTTCATTAATGCAAATCCTCCATCTAAGGAGAGGCAAGGCCTTTTCTCTTCTGTCTCCAAGCACCTCAGTTAGAACTTGGCTCTGCCCTCTTGACTCTGGGGCCCTTGGCTACCTAAGAAGTTGAAAGAGACAGTCTTCCTGATCTCTGTTTGTGTGAAGGCCATGTTGGTGTCCTGGCACACTGCAGAAGGCCTAATGATTGGAAAGTCTTCCTTACTTGCCTCCTGACATCCAAGTCCAGATTCATCTATCATATTTCTATCTATCTATCTATCTATCTATCTATCTATCTATCTATCTATCTATCTATCTATCTATCTATCTATCTATCTATCTATCTATCTATCTATCTATCTATCTATCTATCTATCTATCTATCTATCTATCTATCTATCTATCTATCTATCTATCTATCTATCTACTTACCTACCTACCTACCTAAGTAGCTATTTCTTTGCCAGTTGTTGGGTTGAATGCAAGGCCTGGCACTGTCTCTAGCACACTACCACTTGAGCCACAACACCAATTCTGGTTTTTTTCTTGAATGTGCTACTGAGGAATTGAACCCAGGGCTTCTTGCATGCTAGGCAAGCATTCTCCCACAAATCCACATTCCCAGCCCCTTCTTCTTTTTCTTAATGTTAGTTTTTACATAAGTATGCTACCATTTTACGTCTCCAAGTTTAATTTTCAGAATACCGGTTACTTCTAAGAAAACTGATCTTCTCTTCCCCTGCCTGGTTTGTGATTCTTCCTGCGTAGGCCTCAAAAAAATGTAAATAAAGGTTGTTGAGGGTGACCTGCTTTAAGTGGATGGCTGCACAAATTGTTGGGTATGTCTGTTTGTTGCCAATGCTGGACCTTGAACTCAGGATCTGGGCACAGTCCGTGAGCTGTTACTACTTAAGGATAGCCCTCTAACACCGGAGCCATATGGCTATACTTCTGGCTTTGTTGGTCCTGAAGTTGGACAGGGCTCTCAAGGACTTTCCTCCCTAGGGTGACTTCAACCATGATCCTCCTATCACAGCCTTTTAAGTATCAAAGAGGATTGCTGAGAGCCACTGCTGCCTGCCTAATCATTGGTCTTGCTGATGTTCTTGGACAGACAAGTGAGTTCCCAATCCTCGGTTTGAAGTGGTGGGAGCTGAAGCCCACAGTTCGAATCCTGGTCCTGGCACCTCCAAATGGCAGGAGATCCTAAGAAACTCATTCCTATACATATGAAAACCAAATGAATTTGATGTATGTCTTGATTGAATGGGCAGTTCATGAATGATTCTAGGATAAAATTATCCACAATTATATTATAGTACACTGATGTATTTTAATTAAAACTTTATGAAGCAATTAAACAATCACATTCACTAACTTGAGACATAATACCTAAGAATTGGGCATCACATAATAAAGAGATGCCATTTTTTCTGCCAGGATATTTTTTAGTTAATTGTTGTATTGCGTTTTCTGAATGTAGTTTGGTATATGAAAGTAGGATATATTAAAGCTGACCAGAAAATCAATTATTCAGTTTTTATCAGAAATGTTTATAGCGAAATTTAGAGATAAATCCAAACTATATATATTTGAAGACAATGCTTGGTTAGTTCTCTTCTCAAATTCCCCATTCCCTTCATGAGAATAATACACATTGTAAGGTAATGCTTAGAATGTTTTGGTGAAGCAGGTTGACTTTACACCAGTGAGTTACTCTATCTGCATTTGTTTACTTTATATCCAGAAAAGCTAAACTCTTACTTTATCGTTTTCCTTAGGCTTTATACTCAGATTTAATCTCTGATGGGTGACAAATAAAGATATAAACATTTTTTAACAGTGGCCAGATTTAGGCTGAGGAGTCTCGGTACAATGATACTCATGCAGATAGGCCTTATAAGTCATGGGACCCTGATATCAAAATGATAACCAATGCTTACTGGTGTCAAGCTTATGAGATTTTGTGTATTATATAGTGGTTATTTGAATGTTTTTGAATCAACATAATTTCATGGGTTAGGAACTGAAGTGAGACATTTTACTCAGAACAAAATTTAAGGAGGCATCCAAAATTAGTTACCAAGATATACATCGTGTAACACAATGTTTTGAAAATGCAAACTAAAGGAAATAATTTATGAAAAACATCAACATATACAATAAATACAGAATCACTATGACAGATTTTTCTTTTACCCCAGTTGCAATACGGCTTACATGATGACTTTTCTGGTGATAAGTTTAGTTAGGTCTTGATATTTAGTTAGAGAATTTATGTTCTTTCATATATTCATTTGTCAGATCAAAGAGGAAATGAATTCCATGCCAGAGTCAACATCCATAATAATGTTACAGATGTATCCTGCTACTTTGCCAAAGTTTCAAATCCGCTCGAAAAACTTGGTTCCTTTTTTGGATCTAAATAAATAGGTATACAATTTTGTCAGTACTAGAAATATTTTGAACACCATTTGTTAAAATATTATTTTCCAGAAACTCCTCTCTTTTCATGAGATTTTTAATTTCATTTATGTCATGTGTTGATGTTTTCCCTTACATAAGCCACATTCAGTCTTCTACAAAGTGTAATTTGGAGTAGTTTAAAATTATGGACACTCATGTACATTGCTCAGATTCTATTATTTGCATATTTTTTCTTGTTATACCAGTAGGCATTAGTTCTCAGAATGGATGCTATTGGACTTATTCATTACATTTCTGAATTTTTTACATACGTTATGATTCTGTTATTTTATTGTGTTAAATATGTGCAGATCTCACTCCGCATACAATCACATTTGTTTTAAACAATTTGATCCATTCAAAGGAATTACTATATTAGGTTCATCTAGAAGAGTTTAATTACAAATTAACACAACTGTATTTATGAGACACAGTTATCTTTACGGCTCTACTCCAAGTTAATACGTATTTGAGGTTTTGTGCTTAAAAAAATGCGCAAAACATGTTTTTGTCCCTGGGGGAGTTCTACTTTGTTGGTTGTTTTTCCAGTTGTAGTGACTTCAACATATGTGCGCATTTTATTTCAATTGTTTTATGTCAATGATTTGTTTCATATAACAGAAATTGCAAAAAGAATCAGTGATTTAGAACTTCTCCAAAAAGGATTTTATGAGAGACACTTGAAATTGTGTGACATCTTGGAATGGGCAGGTCTTCATAATGGAGGTAGTAGCAGAATAACAGACATTGTTTGATGTGATTTTAATTCTTCCTCCTCTTGCCTCACTATTTCCAATGGTATTATATTACTTCAAAGTCTTTAGTGGAAAGAAAGTATTTTCATCTGTTTAAACCCAGAATTTTTGGTTTAATTGGGACACATTACACATTAATATTTCATTTTAACTCAAAAATCTTTCCTTCATTTAAAATCAAAGATGTGAATTTATAACGCTAAAGTAGCAACTACTAATTTATACGAAATGGTCCAAATTATTTTCACTTCACATTATATGTAATATAGAGGGTAATAATAATAATGAGTAATAGAGTATGTAACAATTGACTTTGGGGAAAGTAAATTACTGTGGATTTTTGTGAGATACTGAGTAATAATAAAACTTATATTTGAATCTATTAAAAAATTCCAAGTTACATCTAAAAATAACTTATAGTTATAAACTAAGGCTGAAAATATAATACTGTTTATTAGAAAAAGCCAGAAGTTTTCATAAGTTTGCTTTTTAAAAATTGTCTTGAATCTGGGCTTTGGTGGCTCATGCCTGTAATCCTAACTTCCCAAAAGTCTGAGATGTGAGGATAGTGGTTCAAAGCCAGACTAGGCAGAAAAGTCTGTGAAACTTTTATCTCCAATATATCTCTTGAAAACTAGAAACAGCACTGTGGCTCAAATGGTACAGTGCTATCTGTGAGCTGAAGAGCTGAGGGACAGTGCCCAGGCCCAGCATTCAAGCCCCAGGACAGACATAAAAATTGGCATGGATTTTTACTTTGTTATTTCATGATTTTTTAATGTAAACATACAGAGGGTTTTAAAATTACATGAAGAAAGTAATGAGTATATTTCTTTTTTTCATTTTATTTTATTTTATTTTTGTGAACATAATGTACAGAGGGGTTACAATTACATGGGCAGGATAATGCGTATATTTCTTATCAAGCATTGCAGCCTCCTCCTTTGTTTATCCTTCACATCCCTTCCCAGCCTACCCCCCCACCTAATCTTCCCCCCTCCTCCCCCTCACCAACGTTGTAAAGCTCATTTTCGACATGACAACTTGTACTTCTCATTGTTGCAACAGGTCCACCTGAATCCTTAAACGACTTGTTTGTCCCCATCTCCTCCACAAGTTATACTGACATCAAATATTGTGAAAGCAGGGGTTATACTGTGGGGTAGGGACATACAAAGCAACAAAGAAATAATCTTATAAATGCGTTAGAAACAAATGCATGAAAGAAAAAAAACATTAAAATACATATCTAAGGGTTCCTTTTCCTAACATCACTTTATCTGACCTTTTCTGCTTGACTCATACATATACTAGATATTGCAAATAAGGAGAAACCATGGGACCTATGTTTCTTTGGGCCTGGCTTACATCATTTAATAGGATTTTTTCCAATTTTTTTCCATTTCCTAACAAATGGGGCAATGTCATTCTTTCTGATGGAGGCATAGAATTCCATTGTGTATATATACCACATTTTCTTGATCCATTCATCTACTAAGGGGCATCTAGGTTGGTTCCATATCTTAGCTATGGGAAATAATGCTGTAATAAACATAGTTGTAATGGTAGCTTTAGTGTGCTCTTGTTTGATCAAGCATTATTGCCTCCTCCCTTGTTTCCCCTTTCCAACCCATCCCATCTCCCTTTATGCCCCCCGCAAACCACACCCCCCTGCCAAAGTTGTAAATTTCAATTTTCCACATATAGTATTGTACATGTCATTGTTGCAATGGGTCCACCTGTATCCCAAGTTGATTTTTCTGTTCCCCTCCTCAAATTATACCAACATCAAATACAGTGAAAATAGAGGTTAAACCATGGGGGAGGGACAGACAAAGCAACAAAGAAATCATCTTGTAAATATGCTAGAAACAATAGCAAGAAAGGAAAACCATTTGAGTCCTTAGCTTGGTGTTCATTTCACATAACATCAACTTGTCTGACAGTTTGTGTTTATCTCCGACATATACTAGTTATTGCAAATAAAGGAAACCATGGAACCTATGTTTCTTTGGGCATGGATTACTTCACTTAATATAATTTTTTCCATGGCTTTCCATTTCCTAACAAACGGTTCAATGCCATTTTTTCTGATGAAGGCATAGAATTCCTTTGTGTATATATATACCATATTTTATTGATCCATTCATCTATTGAGGGGCATCTGGGTTGGTTCCATATCTGAGCTATGTTAAATAATGCTGCAATAAACATACTTATGCTGGTAGATTTAGTATGGTCCTTTTTGTGATCATTTGTATAAAAGCTCAAAAGTGGGATTGCTATGTCATAGGGGAACTCTATGTGGAGGAACTCTTTTGAGGAAGCTCCACACTACTTTCCAACGTGGTTATACAAGATTACAGTCCCACCAACATCCCATCCAGCTTCTGTTATATTACATTATAGCCATTCTAACTGGGGTAAGGTGGTATTTCAGTGTAGTTTAGATTTGCATTTCTTTTATTGCTAGGGAGGTTGAGCATTTTTTCATGTGTCTATTGGCCATCCTTCTTTGCTATTCAGAGAGGTTTCTTTTTAGTCTTTAGCCCACTTATTTATTGGGCAGTTGTTTCTTTGAGGATTTGTTGTTGGGGGATTTAATTTTTTTGAGTTTCAGGTATATTTTAGATAGGAGACCCATGTCTGATGTATGGATATTGAAGATCTTCTTCCAATCCATGGGCTTACTATTGATCTTGCTAGTTTTGTCCTTTGCCATGCAGAAGCTCTGCAATTTCATACAATTACATTTGTCCAACCTTTTTTTGATTTGTTGTGTTTCTGGTATCTATTAAGAAAATTTTGGCCTGTGCCAAGGAGACATAGTTTACCTCCTAGTTTGTCCTGCTGTGTTTTCATGGTGTCTGCTTTGACTCCGAGGTCTTTCATTCATTTGGAGTTGATTCTTGTGCAGTGTGATATATATATATATGGATCTAGCTTTAGTTTTCTACAAGTGATTAACCAATTTTGTCAGCACCATATACTGAAGAGGCTGTCTTTCTTCCATTCTATTATTTTAGCTCCCTTATCGAAGATTAGGTGGCTATAGGTCTGTTGGGTCATTTCTAGCTTTTCAATTCTATTCCATTATTCCTGAGGTCTGTTCTTGTGCCAATACCTAGCTCTTTTGATTACTATGGCTTTGTAGTAGAGTTTGAAATTTGGTATTGATATTCCTGCAGCACTGTTCTTTTTGTTAAGGATCATTTTTGCTATCCGGGGTCTTTTATTGTTCCATATGAATTTTTAGATTGCCTCTTCTATTTTCTTGAGGAATGTGTTTGTAATATTGATAAGTATTGCATTGAATTTTTAGATACCCTAGGGAAGTATTGTCATTTTCACGATGTTGATTCTTCCAATCCACGAGCATGGGAAGTTTTTCCACTTTGTAAGTTCCATTTTGATTTCCTTTTTCAGGCTTTTAAAGTTTTCATCATAAAGATCCTTCACTTCTTTGATTAATTCCTATGTATTTTATTTTTTGTGGGGCAATAATGAATGGAGTTGCTTTCCTGATTTCAGCCATGCTTTTCTCATTGTTGGCATACAGAAAAGCCATTCATTTTTGAGAGTTAATTTTTCCCCTGCTACTTTGCCAACCTTTTGAATCAGCATGAATAATTTGAGAGTTGAGTAGGTGGGATTATTTAAACACAACATCATGTCATCTGCAAATAGGGAGAGTTTTATATCATCTTTCCCTATTTGGATTCCTTTTATGTTTGCATCCTGTCTTATTGCTGTAACTAGGCATTCTAATAGTAAATTGAAGGAAAGTGGAGAGATTGGACATCCTTGTGTTGTTCCTGAGTTAAGAGGAAATGGCATTATTTTTCCACCATTAAGTATAATGATGTCTGTAAGTTTGTCATATACAGGCTTTATTGTGTTGAGGAATGTTCCCTGGATTCATAGATTTTCCAGAGCCTTCATCATAAAGGGGTGTTGGATGTTGTCAAAGGCTTTTTCTGCATCTATTGAGATAACCATGTTCTTATTCTTGCTCTTGTTGATGTGACGAATTATATTAATTTATTTGCAAATATTGAACCAGATTTACATCCCGGAAATAAATCCTATATGATTTTTTGGAGGAATTGTCAAAGGGGATTGGCCAAAAATTGTTGAGAAGTTTTTCATCAATGTTCATCAAAGAAATGGGTCTATAATTCTTTCTTTGTTGAGTCCCCGCTTGTTTTGGGGATGAAGGTTATGATGGCTTCATAGAATGAATTTGGTAGAGTTGGAGGAGTATTGGTGTGAGCTCTGCTTTGAAGGCCTTGTAAAGTTCTGCTGTAAATCCATCTGGTCCTAGGCTTTTCTGAGATGGGAGGTCTCTTATTGCTGTTACTATTGCTATGCTTGATACGGGCATGTTAAGTTGATTTAACTCATCTTGGTTGAGTTTTGGCACGGAAACTCAATGGCATGGAAACGGCTAGGAAAAGGTCCATTTCTGCCAGGTTCTTAAACTTATTAGCATAAATGTTTGAGAAGTATTCCCTTATAATGTTCTGAATCTTGGTTGCTTCTCATTCCCATTCTCATCTCTGAGTTTGTTTATTTGGTATGTTCTCTTCTTTTTGAAACTATTTGCTAAGAGTATGTCAATTTTTTATTTTTTTCAAAGAACCAAATCTTTGTTTTGTTGATTCTTTTGATGGTAATTTTGGGTTCTAATTCATTTAATTCTGATGTAATTTTAATTATTTCTTTCCATCTACTTGATTGGGGTTTATCTTGCTGCTCTTTTTCAAGGAGGTTCAGATGTCTCTAATTTGTTGTTGTAGGACCTCAGAGCTATAAAATTGCCTCTGACTACTGCCTTTACTGTGTCCCAGAGAAGCTAGTAATTTGTGTGTTCATTATTTTTGAATATCATGAACATTTGCATTTCCTTTCTAATCTCTTCCATGACCCACTGGTGATTCAACAGTTGTTCAGCCTCCATGTTGTACAGGACTTTCTTTGTTGGCTTTCGGTGTTGAGTTCTAATTTTATTCCCTTGGATGCTGTTTCTTGGCTCTTACTGTGCTCTTGATGGTTTTCTATGTGTAGGATAACTTTAATGTCTTTTATAGGGCTGGATTGGTGGAGATATACTGTTTTGATTTTTCTTTGCTATGGACAGTTTTTATTTAACCTTTGGGTATGAAGCAGAGTTTAGCTGGATTCGGTATTCTTGATTGATAATTTTTTGTCTTTACTGCATGGCATCTCCCATTCCAGGCTCTTCTTGCTTTAATCGTCTCTGCTAAAATTCTGGGGTGATTCTAATTGGTTTGTGTTTATAGATGATTTTTCTTTTCTCCTTTAGAAATTTAAGGATCCTTTCCTTGGTCTGAATTGATCTTGTGCAGATTATAATGTGACTGGCAGGATATCCTGCTCTGGTCTGGTCGATGTGGGGTTCTTATATCTGAATAGCCTACCTTTTTGCATGTTTGGGAAGTTATCTGCTAGGATTCTGTTAAATAAATTTCCTAGACCATTAACTTCTTTCTCTAGGTGCTCCTCTACACCCATTATCCTCCGATAATGTTTTCTGATGGTGTCTTCCAAGTGTTGAATAGATCTATCATAATTCTTGGATTTGTCTTGGATATTTGTATGTTCTTTCTCTATAATATCTAGGCTGTCTGAAATCCCCGAGATTCAATCTTCTGCATGGCCTAACTTACTGTCAAGACTTTCTACTTTGTTTTTTCTTTCTTTTACTTCTAATTGGTCAGCTCGGATGGCTTCAAATTCTTTGTTGGAGCTTTGTTTTAGATTTTGTATGAACTTTACTTCCTTAATTTGATATTCAGTGTTTATTCTCAAATCACTTAGTTGACTGGTCATGGTTTCCCTAGACACCCATTCTTTCTTTCGGGATCCATTCAGCATTCCATTTGTGGTCTACCTGAATTGTTTCAGCTGTCTATATATGGAATAGATGAATGTGTCTATTGATCTTTGTCTATTCTCATCCCGCTCTCTCAATCCTTATATTACTCTTTGATTATTTTTGTCACTTTCACGCAATTCCTGTAATTCTCTAGACTGTACTCAGCCTGCTCACACATTTCCTGTATTTCTCTTTTACTCTTCTCAACATTCTTATGCAATTCCTGCATTAAACTTTACGTAGCTTTCTAAATTAAATCCCCCAACAACAAATCCTCAAAGAAACAACTGCCCTATAAATAAGTGGGCTAATGACTTAAAGAGAAACTTCTCTGAAGAAGAAAGAAGGATGGCCAATAGACACATGAAGAAATACTCAACATCCCTAGCCAAAAAAGAAATGCAAATCAAAACAACATTGAGATACCACCTCACCCCAGGTAGAATGGCAAAAATCAAGAACTCTAATAACAACAGATGCTGGAGGGAATGTGGACAGAAGGGAACCTTACTGCATTGTTGGTGGGAATGTAAACTTGTTCAACCATTTTGGAAAGTAGTATGGAGGTTCCTCAAAAGACTTCACCTAGAGCTCCCATATGACCCAGCAATCCCACTTTTGGGCATTTACCCAAATGTTTACAAACAAGACCACACTAAAGCTACCAGCACAACTATGTTTATTGCAGCATATTCACCATAGCTAAGATCTGGAACCAACCCAGATGCCCCTCAGTAGATGAATGGATCAAGAAAATGTGTTATATATACACAATGTAATTCTGTGCCTCCATCAGAAAGAATGGCATTGCCCCATTTGTCAGGAAATGGAAAGACTTGGAAAAAATTATATTAAGTGAAAAAAGGCAAGCCCAAAGTAACATAGGTCCCATGATTTCCCTTATTTGCAATATCTAGTATATGTATGAGTCAAGCAGTAAAGTTCAGATACGGTGATGTTAGGAAAATGAACTCTAAGGTATGTATTTTAAATACTTTCTTTTTTCATGCATTTGTTTCTAACACAATTAGAAGATTATTTCTTTGTTGCTTTCTATGTCCCTCCCAAACACAATAACCCCTGCTTTCACTCTATTTGATGTCGCTATAATTTGTCAAGGGGAAGGGGAAAAAATCATTTAAATAAGGATACAGGTGGACCTGTTGCAACAATGAGAAGTACAAGTTGTCATGTCGAAAACAAACTTTACAACTTGGGGGAGGCAGGATTGGGTGCAGGGAGGGGAGGATGGGAAGGGATGGGAAGGGTAAACAAAGGAGGAGGCTACAATGCTTGATTAGAAATGTACTCACTGTCTTGCCCATGTAATTGTAACCCCACTGTACAGTATTTTCACAAAAAAATTAAAAGCCTAAAAAAAAATCTTTACGTAGCTTCCTAATGCTCACAAGATTTCTGTATTAATTTTTGGTTTGACTCCTCTCACTCCTTAGCATGCTCACAATGAGTCCTTTGCAAGTTTTCAATCATTTTATTCACCATGTTTACCAGTAGTGTTTGCACATCTTTTTGGGAACTCCTCTGGATTATTCATTAACTATTCTGTCACCTGATTATCATGAGTGGGAGGTCAGATACCTGAACTTGCCTTTTTCTTGTGCTTTTCGGCTTGTTCTGCCCATTTGGTATGAAAGAAACACCAGTTTTGTACTAGAATACTATTTTAAGGCAAGCATTCAACCTGTAGTTGCATAATCAAAATGGCTGCAGATACAATCTAGTTCAACAGATACAATCTATTCAACATCAAATAACTATGTATTAATGGGCTACAAACAGCAAAAAAGGATTTGGCAAACCAGAAATTATTAGCTTTAGGAAGAAATGTAGGGACAAATAGGACAAGAGGGATGTGGAGAGGTAAAAGGAGAGTAAATTTAACCCAGTCCTAATCTCAGAGAGTGAAATGGATTGGACAGAATGATAGGAGAGAAATTAAAAAATAAATAAGTAAATTGGAAAAACAAAAATCAAATTTAAGAAGTGAAACACTTAAATATTATGTAAGTTTAAATAAATGATATCGAGAGAAGAACAGGATAGGATGAGAGGAGAGAAGGGATAGAAAGGAAACATGAAAATTAAAAAAAATTAAATTAGTTATTTGATAATTATGTAGGTATAAAGAGATAATACTGCTCTTAAAGAAGTTAAGCCTAAGAAGTTGTGAATTGAGTAATAAATTTCTGGATTAAGTATGTATACAATGTGTGATAAGGTCTAATAATTGATGACAGTTATATGTCTGGGGATGAGCAAAACAGTAATTAAGTCATGCAAAAAAAAAAGAAAGAGAAAAAATGAAAACAATAAAAAGGACCAAAAGGTCAAAAGAGATTAAACACACACACATACACACACACATACACACACACATACACCAAAAATAAAAATTATGAGAAAAAAAATCAACAGAAAAATAAAAATTATGAGAAAAAAAGATCAACAGAAAACACTTTAAAAATAAAAGCTTAAGAAAATTTCAAAAAAGAGTTCCTTGATTTTATGTTTTGTATGTGTGTGTGGAGGGGGTGAATGGGAAGACATGTATCTCCCCTGTGTCCATAACCAGTTTCTTGGTGGAGTCTCTGATCTGCTTGTGATGTTTGGTTTTCCTATGGCTTGATTGGTTTCTTGTCTGTTTGGGCAGACAGAAACTGCTCTGTGTTAGGCATGATTTTGTGATCCTCTTCCCAGGCTCGTTCAGTGGGAGAGAGATCTGTTTTGACTATCACAAAAGAGAGAGATGACTGTTTCCTCTAGTATGGAGATGCTGTGATGAGGCTAGGTTCTGGGAAGGGTTGAGGCCTTTCAGCAAATAGTAGCTTTTCCCTGAGGAGCTAGCACCTAAGACACACACAGAGCCTAGGTTGGATCCTTTCTTGGGGTTTATGTTTGCTGAATTTCAATTGTTTGTCTAGGCCACTGTAGGGAGTGGCAGCCTCTGGCTGACATCATAAACCTATTGTGACATATTGTGTCATTATAAACCTATTGTGACCTCATCACCAACTACTTATACCATCAAAATATTATTATAACTTGATACTGTGATGTCATATTGCCATTGTAATATCACTGTCCCATTGGGTTTTTCAAACCTATTATGACTTTATAACATTTTACAAAACTCGTGGCCTTTGAGACTATTAACTTGTGAACTTGTATACTTATGATGCATAAAACACAAGACAATCTATTGAGGCACATTGAAGATAACTTTATTTACACTAGGGCCTGCATTTACCTTGTCCTGGGCTATATACTCTGTGACAGGCCAGCCCAACCACCAAATCTCAGGCGTCCAATGGGCAGCCCCGCACATAATTAATTGGTTTGCAAACCACAAACCCCCCAAATTATCATTGCCATGCTCCAAAATTCATTAGGTAAGCCTTTTTCCTTTTCTCTTTCCCCCTCCTTCTTTATAGATCTTTCCTTCATTTCCCTTTTTTCCTTCCATCACTCCCTTCTTCTCTTTAGGCCTCTCCACTTTCCATAGGCCTCCACTTCTCTGGCCTGGTAGCCCATCGGCATCCTTCCCCTCCTGCTCTCCCTCAAATTCCTCTTCTCCCACGACTTTTCCCTCCTGATATCTCACCACTTCCTTCCTTCCAGGTCTTCCCTTGATTTTCTTCAATTCCATTGCTCTGACCATGCAGCCTATATATAGGTTGAACCCCTACCTCACTCAAGTGATTCTCCTGCCTGACAGTATTGAACCATCGCTTCACAAACTGCTTGTTCCCGAATCACTTCTTCACAGCTCATCATGTGAGGATGACATCCTACCCCCTCCAACAGCATGCCCTGCCCACTTGGGTGGCATGTCCCATGCACTCCAGTGGGCTAGGTCATGGGGCCACATTGATTAGTGGGCCCTGCTCATTATTAGGAACATGCTGTTTTATACATCAACCACTGGTTTTCATATCCAATCAATTCCTTGATTCCTTCTTACCAAATCATAAAGATTCCCTTCTCTCCTCCCAATGAACAGGCTTTCAATGTAAATTTAATAGAAAATAAGTAAGTTATAGAAACACGC
Source organism: Dipodomys merriami (assembly GCF_024711535.1). Taxonomy (NCBI): domain Eukaryota; kingdom Metazoa; phylum Chordata; class Mammalia; order Rodentia; family Heteromyidae; genus Dipodomys; species Dipodomys merriami. The sequence continues at coordinate 143,702 of NW_027206076.1, forward strand.
TAGTTAGCACTAATTAACAATTAGTAAGTCTTATTCTTAAGGGATTCTCTGTCTCTGAACAGTCCATCTTGCAGCCTTCTCTTTATATTGGTCCACTACCTATTCCACTTGAGACTGATGGATCCAATGCTGTTTTCCTGCTAATTTAATAGCTGACAGTGAAGATAGCACCACAAAGTAAGATCCTTGCCACTTCGGTTCCAATTTAGGACCAAGACGTATTTTCACCCACACCAGCGGTCCAGGCAAGAAAGATTGGGTGGAGTTTCTTTTTTTTGTCTTTTTTTCAACTCCATTTCTTAGTTTATTTCACTTACCTGGATTCTAGTTTTTGAATTTATTTCTGAAGTGAGACTTGCTATAGAATAAATTACTCTCCCCAAAGAAATTTTCCTTCCAACTGGATTTAATTTCTTAATTGATATTTGAAATTTTTATTTTCATCCTGTTTATTTTAAACACATTTTATTATTATTATCTCTAAGTAGTTGTACAAAGAAGTTTCCATTCTACAAAACAGTACACGAATACAAGGTGTCTGACAACATTGTCACACATCCCTCGTAACCTTTCCCTTCTCGCACCGTTTTTGTAAAAATTGAGATAGGTGATTACATATACTTCGCTTTATTTTGGAATTGTGATAATTAGTTAAAGTCACAAACACATTTTAACTTTGACAAGGCAAATTATTGTTATCATGGTCTAAAGTTTGTTCATTCTATGAGCTTTGACAATCCATATTATTTTTCTCACCTCAGGTGATGTTTATACTTTTTCCTTTTGCTTAATGTAGGCTATTCCCTCTTTCTCTGTTTCCCTCTCATTCCTCCTTTCCCATCACTGTGTTTGGGTTGCTTAGTTATTTTTCTTCTATGTCCAGTGCAGCTCATGGGCCCCTTTGTTGTATGTTGTTCCATTTCCCACTTATTGTGTTCCTCATCCTGGCTTCCCTCCATTGCATGCATATTTCTACCATCTACATGGTCAAGAACATGGAGTCATTAATGGTGATACAACAAAATGAGTGGCTGTCCTTTGTTTCTCGAGTCCTGTTTACTTTGTCATACCTTCTTGCATTTTGGCTTTAGCATCCACATATCAGGTAGACCCTGTGCCGTTTGTGTCGTTGTTATTGGCTTACCTCACTCAAATAATTTGGTCTAGTTCTATCCATTTCCCTGCACATACCATCATTTTGTGCTTTCTAATGACTTCATGGTATTCCATTATATATAGGTTCCACATTTTTTGGATCCACTAATCAGTTGTGGCTTATCTGGGTTTTTTTCAAATCTTGGCTATTGTAAACAGTGCTGCAGCAATCATAGAGGTGTGTATGTCAATGCACACTGGATCCTGTTGTTCAGAGTAGATGCTTAGTAGTGGTATGGCCAGTTCATAGGACAGGTCAATATTTAGGTTTTGTAAGTACCTCCAGACTGCTTTCCAAAGTGGTGTTATTAGTATACATTCCCACTAGCAATGTAGTAATGTTTCTTTCTTTGTATTTCTTCCAGCATTTGTCATTCGCTGAATTTAGGATGTGGGCCATTCTGATTGGGGTAAGGTGGTATCTCAGAGTTGTTTTATTTGCATTTCCCTTACAGCCAGGGATGATGAACATTTCCTCATGTCTTTCTTTGCCGTTTTTATCTCTTCTTCTAAGAAGTCTCTCTTTAGCTCCCTTGGCCATTTCAAGATTGGTTTGTTAGGTTTGTGAAGGGTTAGTTTCTTGAGTTCACCATATGTAATGGATATTAGACCCTTGTCTGATATATTGCTGGTAAATAGTTTTTCCCATTTCTTCCCATTTCCTGGTAATCTCTATGATTCCTTTTTTAGGCTTTTATAGTTTTCATGAAATAGACCCTTTACATCTTTGGTTAGGTTAATTCCTAGATACTTTTTTTTTTGAGGTTATTGTGAATGGAGTTGTTTCCTTGATTTCCCTTTCTACTTGTACATTGTTGACATACAGAAAGGCGACTGATTTTTGTGGGTTAATTTTGTATCCTGCTACTTTGTCAAATTGGTTTATAAGCTCTAAGAGTTTGGGGATGGAGCTTTAGGGATCGTTATTTTATAAAATATTGCCATCTACAAAAAGAGATAGTTGACCTTCTTTCTGTCCTATGTGGATCCCTTTAATGTCTTTTTCTTGCCTTATTGCTCTGGCTAAGAATTCCAGAACTATATTGAAGAGGAGTGGAGAGAGTGGGCATCCTTGACTTGTTCTTGTTTTTAGGGGAATTGGTAGTAGTTTTTCCCAATTAAGTATAATATTGGTCTTTGATCTTCCATGTAAGGCTTTTATTATCTTATGAAATGTTCCTTCTATTCATATTTTTTAGAGCTTTAACATTGGTTCTTGTCCTTGGATCTGTTGATGTGATGGATTACATTTATTGACTTACATATGTTAAACCATCCCTGCATCTCTGGGATGAAGCCTACTTGGTCATAATGTATGATTTTTTTATATATTTCTGGATTCTGTTGGCTACAATTTTATTGAGCAACTGTCTTAATCAAAGAGATTGGTATGTATTTATTTTGTTGGGTCTTTGCCTGGTTTGGGGATGAATGTGTTATTGGCTTCTTAGAATGAGTTTGGGATTACTCCCTCTCTTTCTATTTCTCTGAAGAGCTTGAGGGTAGTGGGTATTAGTTCCTCTTTAAAGGCCTTTTACAATTCTGTGGTGAATCCATCAGATACTGGGCTTTTCTTGTTGGTTTCTGATTATTTCTACTATCTCATTGTATGTTATAGAAATGTTTAATTGATTTATTTCTTCTTAGTTCTGTTTAGGCAATTTGTATTTCTTTGTTTCTCAGGCAGGACAATAATTTAATTTATTGACTGCTGCCCACATCATGCATGGTGGAGACACATGGCTGAAAAAGAAGGGGGGCGACCCACCTCTGGGCCCGGACTTATCTAAGCTAGGGACAGGAACAGATGTGGCCAGGTGGGGAAAAGGTGTGGCCACACTGGATCTGAATGTGACTTCATGGTCTGGGACCCTCCTAAGGTCAGATGGGACTCTGGTGACCAGAAGTGGCCCAGGATGTGACCTAGCAGGAGGGGAAGGTTACTGCTTCTAGGTCTGCCAGTTACCTATGTAACAGATATTGGGTGGAAACTTAGCCAAAAAGTGGGGAGGTGTCACTGTTCAAACCTTACATTCCAGCCTTTTGATAATTATGAAAAAGGTCGAAGATTCTCTCCAACTACTTCCTCTTTGCAAGGGGTGTCAACAGTAGGTGTAAAAGGCTGAGCTGTGATCCCCTCTGGGAGAAGGCAGCAGGCAACAGCTGTCACTTGGTCAATGAGTCCTTAGATGAAGTCTGGAGGAGGCAAGTCTCTTGGACGAAGTATGCCAATGTCTCATGAGGCATTGAGGGACTGAAAAAAATACAAGAGAGAAAATAAATGGCAAGAGGAAAGACTTGGGGCTGGAAATGTTGGTAGAAATGTCCCTAGCTACTTCTGACAACCGGCGACTAGGTAGAGAAGAAGTCAAGTGACAAAGGCAAGAAGATAAATTCCTGTCCATTTGAAAGGTAGAGAGATGTGGACATTAGATGGGCAGTCTTCTTTCTTCTCTTGTCCTCCTGGCTCTGATTTGTCTTGACAGGGGAGGCACAAAATGGCTGATGTGATATCATCTCCTCTTACTCCTTTTCACGTTCACTTGTTCCCCAGACTGGCTGAGTCTAAGTGCTCATTGCTGGGATGGTTTGTTCCAGTTGGTATTCAAGGAGGTTTGAACTCAAGGCCTGGGCACTGCCCCTGAGCACTTCTACTGAAGTCTAGCACTCTACCATTTTGAGTTATAGAAACACTTGCAGTGTTTTCTGGTTAGAGATGAGAGGCTCGAGCCATGCTTCCAGACTGGCTCTTTGCAGGTTAGTTGCGAGATTGATTCTTAGGGATTTTTCAGCCCAGGCTGGCTTTGAGTTGCAATCTTTGCCACAAAAGGCCTTTGTTATTTCCCATTATAGCAACAAGGAGATCAAATAGAATAAGTAGAGCTTACCTGGTCCTTATCAAGAACTGACCAACAAATATTCTGCAATGACAAAATTGTTAGATGGGAGAATCTTAGCACACATATACTAATATGCTTGCTTTGCATGCATGAGGCCCTGGGTTCTATTCCTCAGGACCACATAAGCAAAAAGAAAACAGCCAGAAATGGCCCTGTGGCTCAAGTGGTAGAGCACTAGCCTTGAGCTCAAGAGTTGAGGGACAGCGCTTAGGCCCAGAGTTCAGGCCCCACAACCGGACTCCCCCCCAAAAAAAGAGTCATGTAGTCAGTTCTAGATTACACAACACAAAACCCAAAAGGCAAAACTCAAAACCTAAATTTTTTGACAACAGTGTTTAGACATCTTTGCTAACATAGCACATCAGATGGTTGGGCCTCAGTTACCAGAGTCTGTGAAAAGAGCAACTTGTTAGCAGGACACATTTGAATAGATGGATGGAGGAGAATTAAGCTTGGTGGAAGGGTCAGGATTGGAGGGGGCCAAAAGCTTAACCCACCATTTGGCCAAGATGATGAACTCAAGATGGCAAATTTCTTAAACAATGCAAAGAAAGCCTGAACAAAAAATCAAGCCTAGTTTGCTTAGCCTTTTAGAGGGAATCTAGAGGGGATTCCTTGAACCTAGCCTATGTCACACTCTTCAGGGCCCAATACAAATAATTGTAGAAAAGAAAGGGAGAGATATAGAAAGTTGGACATGAATAGCAGAGAGCAAAGAGAGCCTGATTTTAAGCAGACTTCTGACCATTGCAGAGGCAAAAATTGTCTAAATCAGACAACAACATAAAAATATTAGGTGCTCTCCTACCCAAGGAGCACAAGAGGCATTTCAGAGGGGTTTCACAGCTCAGGCATGACTTGCAGCACCTCATTAAATGTGTAGGATAGATAGTCTGGTGAGTGAAGGAGAGATGATGAGGCAGAAGCAGTGTCGCGACTTCTCCCATAGCCCACTAGAGATTAATGGCCATGCCCCCCAAACCAAGTATCCTCGGCTTCGGAAGTGACCAGCCTTTCGGTTAAAGGCCATAGGAGCTCTCTGGTGTGGTGCCACATCTGAACAGAGATTGAGCAACATAGAGCAATAGAGAGTAGTTTCACTCACCAGAGTAGAGAAGTGGTGTGGACATGGATGTGAAGGCCAGCAATGGTATTGGTGAAAAGTCTCGCGTGGTGTCTCAAGACAGTTTGGTTCACAGAAAAGGGGTGGTTAGGAAATTCTAACATTTCCAAATCAAAAACCGTATCCACGTCATGGCCCCATATGTAAGATATATTAAAAAGCTAGGTTTCATTCGGTAGCCTATGAAGAGAATGCCACATACTATTAAGGTAGGAAAAGACGTTTATTTATCGAACTGCTGCCACCACCATACATGGTAGAGAAACATGGCTGAAAAGGAAAGGGGAGATAGCAATTTCTATTTCTGTATATCCATCTCTGCTAGGTTTTCCTTTCTTTGTGAGTAGAGTCTGGAATTATTTCTTCATGTCCTTGATGTTTGTTGTAATTTTCCCTGTGGTATCTCTAATATTATTGAAATGGGCCTCCTCTCTTATTTTGTTAGTTACTCTTGCCAGTGGTCCATCAGGTTTATTGATTTTTTTCTTAAACACAGCTTTTTAAAATTAATTTTATTTATAATTTTCCCAGTCTCTATCTCATTAATTTGAGCTCTTATTTCGATTATCTCTGTCTGCCGAGCAACTTTAGGTTCAATTTTTTCTTGTTTCTCTAGCAGTTTTGGTTACTTCATAAGATTGTTTACTTGGTCTCTATTTTCTTGATATGTGCACTGAGAACAATAAATTTGCCCCTCAGGACTGCTTTCGCTGGGTCACATAGATTTCTTTGTGATGTTTATTCATTTTCATTGAATTGTGGGAACTTTTTAATTTCTTCTTTAATTTCTACTGTAACCCATTTATTGTTCAACTGAGTGCTGTTTAATTTCCATGTGTTTAAGGTTTTCCTACTTTATGCCTTGTTATTGAGAATTAGTTTGATTTCACTATGGTCAGATTGAATACAGGGTATTATGTTGATCCTCTTGTATTTGCTTAAATTCCTTGTGATCTATTGTAGAAAATGTTAGGGGTTTGGCAAGAGTAAGACCCTGCTGGTGTGAATGTCTGTAATTCTAGCTACTCAGGAGGCTCAGATATGTGTATTCAGGTTCAAAGCCAGCCCAGGTAGGAAAGTTCATGAGCTTTTTCTGGGGATGTTCAGCACCAAACCCTGCCTCATGTCTGGGTTTGTTCACCAAATTTGCCACCATGGGCTGGGCTAGGCTGCTTATGCAAGCCAGTATGGAGAGGCCCTCCACCCCACCAGGAGTGAGGTGTTAACCAGGGCTGTTGCCTCAGGCTGGGCTGGGCTGCTTATGTGGGCCAGTATGGAGAGGCACAAAGCGACATGGGTCTGGAGTTGTTCACTGCAACTGTCCCTGCCCCAGCTACCGCTGCAGCCCTTGGCTTGTCTGGGCTGTTCCTGTGAGCTAGAGCTAAGAAGCATTGTGCCCAGAGTCTGAGTGCTTTGCCACTACTGCCAGCTGCTGCTGCTGCTCCAGGTTAGGCTAGGTTGTTTACAGCAGCAGGACAGAGGTGCAACGCTGTGAGGATAGCGTCGTTTGCCACTGCTGACAGCTGCTGCTGCTCCAGACTGGGTGGTGCTGCTTGCACCAGCCAGGAAGATGCGCCATGCCAGGGAGGTTGAGGGGAGTCTTCATGCCAGCTCTGCCTTCTGAGATTTGTTTCTATTCTCTGGGTTGGCACCAGCAAGTGAGAGTCTTCTGGATGTCTTGGAATGCTTGTGGATATGTGGTCCTCTGAGGGTCCAGAGCCAGGCCACTTAAGCAGCCTGGTAAGAAGCTCCACCACTTAAGCTGCTCAGCGTGGAGCCCCATCACCAACAAGGGGTGGCTGAAGGTTATTTCCACTTTACTGTTTGTGTAGGTTTTTCCCTTTTCTTTTTTTTCACTTATTGTACCTCTCTGAGTAATCCCTTTTTTTGAGGGGTCACTTGGAAAAACTGAGCATTCAAATTCAAACTGTATTTGGTTGGGGAGACCTGTGGTGTTTACCTGCTGTTCCATCACCATCTTGGCCTCTGCCCTTCAGGTGGAGTTTTTCTTAGTTGGAGGGTGGGCCTTAGTTACCAAAGGATAGGTACATAAAAGAATATGTTGTAAAGCCTGCAGATTGTAGTTAGACATTTCTGTTAATATAGCCTTCCCAAATTTAGGAACCAAAGGGTTTGGTCTACCCTAAAGTATTTCAAAGGGATTAAATCCTTACCATAAGGGCTACATCTTGCTCGAAGGAGAGCAAAGTGGAGGAGGCTCACCTAGCCATGGACAGTCTCTGTATTTAAGTTAGTCTGTGTATTTAATTTAATTTAAATAAATTAAATTCTTTCAAATGCTTTGAACTCTGAGTTCTATAAATGGATTGTAACTTCCAATTTATTCCTAGTGCGTCAGTTAATAATTGAGAACTTGGACCATGAATGCAGGGCCATCTTTGTACACCACAAATAAGGGTAAGCCAAATCAAGAAATTATTACATGCCTCACCTCAGCCTGAAAAACTGTCCACTATTACTAACAGATACGAATACCCATACTTTCCAGGCTTTACCTCTGTGAAGTCCAGTTTCCCAAATTCACCATCTGAGGTTCCTAACATATGAATTCTTTCCATATGTTCCAGCTTTTCAGCATTTACCTGTTTGGAAATTACATACACATATTACAAAGGATTGTCAGCCTGAGGCCCCACTGGTTTTTGAACAGTTTTACCAGTTGTCTGGAGCAATTTACCAGGGTGCAAATATCTACACATAAACTGAAAGAAAGCTTGAACCTGTTTACATTTTTCACAAGTCCAGTGTCAACATTTGCCCACATATTACGACTGTTTTTGTTTCTTCCCTTAATCTTAACAACTAGTAACTCTAGAGACCCCACTCGTTTTAGAGTGGTCTCCCAAGCTACCTGATCAGCTCAAATGTTTTCCTGTATCTTATGGTCTCTAGGTTCTTTAACTCCTGTATAGTACTCTGAACCTTGGATACTTCTTCCATTTTATTCTCCTTTTCTCTCAACCTTGCTTTCATGATCCCACTCTCCTTCTCAATGAGCTCCTTAACCTACAAGTGTTTTCGAGGGTCACAGGAGAGTTCCTTTGGCCAACTGCTGTTCCTTCTCACAACACCTTTGCTTGCTCTACAGCTCCTCCCTTAAGTTCACAAAGGTGCTACTGAGAGGTATTTTTTCCACCTCTTCCTGTACCATTGGGACAAGATGTTTCTGCATTACATTTATGGTAAAGATCTCAGCAGTCTTTTCGGGCTTTTACTCTATTAGTTTCCCTTTCTAGTTTTTGACTTCAGTGTATTTTTGCGACAGATCTTTCAATTGTTTGTTTAGCTCTTCTGTTTTTCTTCCTAATGCTCTTTCCTTTTGCCTGGAATTCTCTATCAGAGCATGTGATCCTATAACTCTTTCTGAAGAGTAACAATCTCTTTCTTGAGCCTGATATTTTCCTGTTCACTTTTCTTGGCCTCATCTTCTATGACACAGCCCTTCCTCGTCTTCTCTGCTAGCTACTTTTCCCCTCTTTCTCTGTTGCTTTGAATTTCTGGTGACACTCTTCAAAGCTTATAATAGACATGTGTCGCGACTACCTCGACCAGCAAGGAAGACACAACCTGGGATTCTTCTCAATGCGGTTTATTCAGGACCTTGCTACAAGCTTCTCTCCCACTTCTCTTCTTCCCACTTCTTCCCGCTTCTCTCCCCCCCCACCCCCGCACCCGCGCTCCAGTTATAAGCCTCCTGGATGGCCAATCATGAAGCGCCACGTGGCATATACCGATAGGGTCGCAAACACAGAAGCAAACTAGGAGCCAAGTCATAGCCATATAAGGAGTTGTTTTTACAGAGAGCATTCGTCACCGGGAAGATGGAAGGCGGGAGCCAGCACCATCTTTGGTCGCAGCCGTGCCATGCGGTCGCACCATCTTTGTTGCCACGCCTTACGGCCACGCCATCTTTGGTCACGGCTCCTGCAGCTCTCCACAGCTCCCCATTTTTTGTTTTATTAAGCAACAGGTAAGATGAGCGGCTGGGCCTCTGTCTAAAACTTTAATGAGAGGACCTTGCACTGGTCTTTGCCTGAGGGGCGCCTTCCCCAGTGATGACCAGGCCCGTCCATTGCCTTTTTTGCAGAGGTGGGATCTTGGGCATTAACACACTTGCAACCCAACATGCTCTTCTTGGGCTCACGTCAGGGAGTGATTCCCAAGTGCAGTGCGTTTGCCTCGCACCCTGTGCTATTCCTTTAACGTGGCAAGCCACGCGTAGGGGGACTGTCCGGCCTCAATGGCAGTGAAGGCCTGGAGTACCTTAGCCATACTCCTGCGTTGCGAGCTCCTAATCCGGCATATGCACCACAGGCACAGCAAGATCACCAATGCCAGGATACCAATAAGGGAGCCCATTCCCGCCCACTCCTTCAAATGATCCACAGCTGTCAAAATCCAGGAGGAAACATCTTGTAACAGGGCATCATCCATCCGGGTAGAGTTTATCGCGACAATGGCCGATCTTAGCTGCAACATCAATTGGTCAAATTCCCCCGTCCAGTTGCCTAAAAGATAACTTGACAGTTGTTTAGACAAATTTGCTGCTTTGGTATAGTTATAATACTGAATAGCAGTAATACAAAGCCCTTGATATTTTTGAACACATCCCAGCTGAGCCAACTGCCACATGATATCAACCTGCTCCTGCACAAGGTCAACCCTTTGATTTAACCACATCAGTCCTCCTTTTAATTGTGCATTGGCTGCTTGTTGTAAATCCAGAGCTCTTGCTGTAGTAGCCGATAAGTTATTTAAAGTCTGAGCCGTCTGCACAGTATGTGACATGGCGACAGCGGCAGCCATCGCACCCGCAGCAGCCACAACTATAGCAGTTAAAATGGCCGCAGTGATGCCAAAATCTCTCTTATGCCTACACAAGGTTATAGCTTGAGAAGCATCTACTGGCACAGGCACCCAAAGTGGGATGTGTGCAACTATAGCTAACGGATACTGAGAACTCCAGCAGGTAGCATAATAGCAGGTTTCATTAGTGCAAGCACATACATCATCTGAGCATACAGAGGTGTTGTTAATTAGCAAAAACACAAAAGGGGAAACCACACACACGGGTGTAGGCTGATTGCTAAATACCGTATAATTCTTACTAAAATGACAATTGGCACCCACAGTACGGGCAGTCCAGAGGCCCGTGAGCACGTCCTTCCACAAAGCCGATCCTAAGGCTGAAGGAGTGGAACAATTATGCCTATCCGCTGCTGAGCGACCAGCGTTATCAAAATTCAAAAAATTTAGGGTAACTCAGTAGATGAATGGATCAAGAAAATGTGGTATATATACACAATGGAATTCTATGCCTCCATCAGAAAGAATGACATTGCCCCATTTGTTAGGAAATGGAAAAAAATTGGAAAAAATCCTATTAAATGAAGTAAGCCAGGCCCAAAGAAGCATAGGTCCCATGGTTTCCCTTATTTGCAATATCTAGTACAGGTATGAGTCAAGCGGAAAAGGTCAGATAATGTGATGTTAGGAAAATGAACCCTTAAATATGTATTTTAATGTTTTCGTTTCTTTCATGCATGTGTTTCTAACGCATTTATAAGATTATTTCTTTGTTGCTTTGTACCTCCCTCCCCAACAGTGTAACCCCCGCTTTCACTATATTTGATGTCAGTATAACATGTGGAGGAGATGGGGACAAACAAGTCGTTTAAGGATTCAGGTGGACATGTTGCAACAATGAGAAGTACAAAATGTCATGTCAAAACCAGCTTTACAATGTCGGTGTGGGGGGGGAGGGGTGTATAATTGGGTGGGGGGAGGGGGGAGGCTGGGTAGGGAGGTGAAGGGTAAACAAAGGAGGAAGCTGCAATGCTTGGTAAGAAATGTATGCATTATCCTGCCCATGTAATTGTAGCCCCTCTGTACAGTATGTTCTCAAATAAAATAAAATAAAATTTAAAAAAAAAAATTTAGGGTGAAAAGTGTCATGGCTATTCTTTGTCTTGCTGTGGCCATCAGGGGTCTAGCTCCTCCTTTTTGTTTTATTAACATTTCCTTGATAGAACGATGAACTCTTTCCACAATTCCTTCTCCTTGAGTGTTATAGGGCAGTCCATGCACCAGGGTAACACCCATTTGAGTGCAAAAGGAAACAAAGCGCTGCCCAGTATAGGTCGGACCATTATCACTTTTTAGCTTTTTTGGCATTCCCCAGGCCGCCCATGCTTCCAGGCAGTGAGATATTACATCAGTAGCCTTTTCCCCTGACAGTAGGGTGGCAAGTATAACACCCGAAAAGGTGTCAACAGAAATATGTAGATATTTTAAGCGGCCAAATTCTGGTACATGACTTACATCCATTTGCCATACTTGTAAGGGTCTTAAACCACGTGGATTAACTCCAAACGTAGGGGGCTTATGGTAAATAATACATCGGGGACACTCCTTTACCACTTGACGTGCATCCGCTCTAGAAAGGGAAAAGCGGCTTTGTAAAGTCCTGGCGTTTACATGAAATTTGGCATGAAAATCTTTTGCTAAGTCAACAGAAGAAGCATGGAGCGCCCATTCAGCACTAGTGTGTGCATCAGCCAGGGCATTACCCTTTGTCAGTTGTCCTGGGAGGCTCGTATGTGCTCGAATACGCATTGGAAAAAAGGGTTCCTTGTGTTGCCATATAAGGGATTGTAGCAAGGTAAAGGGAGCTAGAACAGAACTGGTAGCCTTTATTGTACCAACCGCTTCCAATATATTTAAAGCATTTAGTACATAGGCTGAATCTGATATTAAATTAAAGGGACAGGGGAAAGCTTTAAATACTTCAATTACAATCATCAACTCAACAATCTGTGGGTTACCAGGGACAAATTTATGCTGCACGGGGTCTTGGTGGCCTGCGACGTATACCCCGCAACCCGTTTTGGAACCATCCGTAAAAATATTTATAGCCCCTCCAATAGGCTTTTGGGCAGTTACCTTTGGAAAAATCACTGGATGTTCCTTTACAAATCTCAGTAGGGGGTCTTTGGGCAAATTATTATCAATATCTCCTGGAAACATGCATCTCAAAATGGACCAATTATCAATAGTGGTACATAAGGTCTGAACTTGGTAGGCATTGTAGGGAGTGCGGATAAATTCCAAAAAATTGTAAACTCTGTTGAACTCCTTGCAGAGCTAAGCCCGCTACAGCCTCAGGGTAATACTCCAGCGCCTTTCCGGGGGAAACATGAGAGTGTAACCACATCAAAGGCCCCTCTTGCCAAAGTACCCCAGTTGGTTGGGTCTCAGTGGGAAGAATGCATAAATCAAAGTGTTGGCCATCTTGTAGCCTGTTTAAACAGGCGGCACTTAAAGCCTCCTCCACCCTTTTAAGAGCAAATCGGGAGCTCTCAGTCAGGTCTCCTGGGGAGTTTAAATCTATATCTCCTTTTAACATATCAAATAAGGGTTTTAATTCATAATTTGGCAATTTCAAATACCCCCTTATCCAATTAATATCCCCCAACAATTTTTGAAAATCATTTAAAGTCTTTAAGTTATCTTTTCTCAGGGTCAATTTTTGGGGCATGATCGAACTGGGATGTATCTCAGCTCCCAGGTACTCCACCACTCTGCCTGTTTGTATTTTTTCTGGTGCTGGATAAAGACCCTGTTCCCTTAAGGCAAAAACCAATCCTGCATAGGCCTTTTGTAACCCAGCTTCTTCCTTATGAGCTATCAAAATGTCATCCATATAATGGACCACCCTGAGTTTAGGATGCCGTTCTCTAACAGGAGCTATAGCCCTGCCAACAAACAGCTGACACATAGTGGGGCTGTTGGCCATACCCTGAGGCAGCACGACCCACTCATATCTTTGGTCAGGTTCTTCCTGGTTACAGGAGGGCACAGTAAAGGCAAAATGCTCACAATCAGCGGAATGCAAGGGGATATAAAAGAAACAATCTTTTATATCTATTACCATAATAGGCCAATGGGCAGGGAGTGCGGAAAGCAAAGGTAACCCTCTTTGTACAGGGCCCATAATTTGCATTTGTGCGTTTATGGCACGCAAACCATGAAGTAATCACCATTTACCCAACTTTGTTATCACAAATATTGGAGTATTCCATGGTGAAACTGAGGGTCTCACATGGCCCAGGGCTACTTGTTCTTTGACCAGTTTATGAGCGGCTAAAAGCTTTTCGGAGGATAGAGGCCACTGAGCTACCCATACCGGTTCCTCCGTCTTCCACGTAATGGGAACTTGATTTTCAGCGGCCCCTATGAAAAACCCAGCCCATGTCTATCAAGTTTTTGGTGGACATCAATAGGCTCTTTACAGCCTTGCAAGTTTTTTCCCAGTCCTTGCCCTGGGCAGTAGCCCATTTGTAACATCATTTCCTTTCAGGTAGGAGAATATTCATTACTAAGGCAAAACCCCATCTCTTTTAGTAAATCTCGACCCCACAGGGAGACAGGCAATTCTAAAACATAAGGCTGGATGTTTCCAGAGTGTCCCTCTCCATCCTTCCAGTTAAGGGGTCTTGCACTTATGTCAGGGGCTTTGGCATAGCCCAACCCTCTCAGGGTTTGTTCTGAGGCCTGTAATGGCCACCCTCTCGGCCAATCCTTTTTGGCAATAATGCTACGATCAGCCCCTGTGTCTAACAGTCCTATAATCCTTTTCCTTCAATCTCCAGCTCAAGGGTGGGTCTCTGGTCTAAATCCAGGGCTAGGTACACTGACTCAATTCTGGAGGAGCCAAAACCCTTTTTACCTCTCTCAGACTGTATGGCAGGAAATTTTTCATGTAGGCTAGGCAGGAGTAACAATGGGGCAATTCTGTCTCCAGGGGAAATTGCTACAATACCTTTTGGGGCTTCTACCATGATTTTAACTATACCTGTATAATCTGGGTCAATAACTCCTGGGTGAATTTTAAGCCATCTAAGAGTAACGGAAGACCGGCCAAGTAGTAACCCCACTGTGCCCTGTTCTAGAGGACCTTGAAAATCTGACTCTATTAACTGAACGCCCATTAGTGGGGTTAGTACGAGTCTGGTGGTAACGCGGATGTACAGTCCTGCCGAGCCTGTAGTGGCTCTCTGCGGTTCTTGGGAAATTTCCTCATTTGGGCTCTCCATTGCCCCATACATTTGCGGGCCCTGGGGATGGGGGCCCTTCTGCCCATTTTTTGGCTGCATGATGGGGCCCAAGGGCTGTCCGTTAACATCTTTGACTGATCTACATTCATTGGCCCAATGCTTTCCTTTCTTACATCTGGGGCACAGCCCTGGCTGTTTACCCGTTGTAACTCCTCCAGCCCTTCCGGTTCCTTTTCTCTCTGGGCAATCTCTCTTAAAATGACCAGCCTTACCACACTTAAAACATACTCCAGATGTCACTCCAGAGCCCCACGGCCTATTTGAATACTGGAGTACAGCGGCAGCAAGGCCTGCATTAGTTAGAGGTCCTCCCAGCTCCCTGCACACTTTCATCCATGCCTCCAACCCTCTATGCTTATTCGGGGTAATGGCGGCTTTGCATTCTTTGGTGCATTGCTCATAGACTAATTGTTTTATAAGAGGCATAGCCATGTCAGGATCCCCAAAAATTCTGCCTGCTGCTTCCACCATTCTGGCCACAAAATCTGAAAAAGGCTCCGTAGCCCCCTGCAGGATCTTGGTGAGATTGCCGCTAACTTCCCCCTTATTTGGTAGTGATTTCCACGGCTTAATGCAAACATCATTTATCTGTTGACACACTTCAGGGGAATATCCTATCTGAGCATTAGCAAAGCGACCTTGTCCTAAGAGCATGTCTCTGTCCCAAACCTGACGTCCGTTCGCTTGATTTATGGCTGCCTGTTCATTACAAAATTCTAGCATAAATGCCCTCCAATCCAAGTATTGGCCTGGACTCAAACACGCCCATGCTAGGCTTGCCCAATCAGAGGGGGTCATGCAATATCTCTTTATAGCTTCCACTTGAGCTACAGTAAAAGAGCCTGTAAGCCCATACGTCCGAACAGACTCAGCCAGGGACTTAATTACTTTAAATTCTAGAGGCTCATGGAATCTCTGTTGATTATTGTCTTGAAAAACTGGGAAGGCGAGTTCTGCTCGAGCAGTTCGCCAAGTGTCTGGGCAAAACGTGTGCCCATTGGCTCCATGTTGATATGGAGGAGGAGCTAAAGGGGTCTGACCGGAAGTTCTTTCTACGTCCTCATTAAGTGCAGGTTGGCTTAGCTTACGTTCCCCTTGTTTTATACGGCTCCTTTTCATCTGTTGAATAAGTGCTCTCACTTCTTCCTCGTCTAACTCACTGGAACTCGCTCTTTCCGATTTTAGCTCGGACAGATCTGGGTATAGTCGCCCCCTTTTTCCCTGTTCACTCTCTCCCTTTTCACTGATTGCCTTCTCTGACCTCTCCTCCTGTAACTGCTCCAGTGCTGGCTGTCCATTTTCTATAATCTCACAGCAGATCTGATCCTCCAGGCAGCCACTAATCAATCTCCAAATGGGGCAGACTCCTGCCTTTAATGTGCCCTGTTCATAGGCAAAGTCCAACTCCCTCCCTAATTTATCCCATGAGGCTATTGTAAGGCTTCCGGACACTATGAACCAAGAAGCTACAATGTTGCATTTTTCAAGGAACCTCTGTAAAGTACCCTTCTTTAACTTTAGTCCTTTTGAGCGTAGTAGCTCTTCCAGGGCCAGAAAAATTGGATGTGACGTCGCGGCGCACATCTCAGTTATTAAAAATTTTATTTTTTGTTACTTTCACTTTAGGCCTGTATTTTATTTCTTCCCGGGTTTCGCCTCTCTCTTTTATCTACAGAGAAGAGCCCCGTATTATGCCCGCTTTAATCGCGGATTCCCACTTCACCTGGGAACTTACCCCCGCTCTTGTCGAGGATTCCCCCTTTTCCTGGGAACTTACCGGTGCACCACCCTGACAACAGAGAGAACTGAATTCCCCGTATGGGCCACCAGCTGTCGCGACCACCTCGACCAGCAAGGAAGACGCGACCCGGGATTCTTCTCAATGCGGTTTAATCAGGACCTTGCTACAAGCTTCTCTCCCGCTTCTCTTCTTCCCTCTTCTTCCCACTTCTCTCTCCCTCCCCCTCCCCCCCCCACCCGCGCTCCTGTTATAAGCCTCCTGGATGGCCAATCACAAAGCACCACATGGCATATACCGATAGGGTCGCAAACACAGAAGCAAACTAGGAGCCAAGTCATAGCCATATTAGGAGTTGTTTTTACAGAGAACACTCGTCACCGGGAAGACGGAAGGCGGGAGCCAGCGCCATCTTTGGTCACAGCCGCGCCATTTTTGCGGCCGCGCCTTACGACTGTGCCGTCTTTGGTCGCGGCTCCCGCAGCTCTCCACAGACATGTACTTCACCCTAATACATTCTTATATCAGGTCTGGCTCCATTTTCATGGCCACAATTTCTTAATGCAACATCAGTATCTCTTCTTGGCCTCATTTGTTGTTAGCAAGGATGACAACATTGCTGTCTTGTGCTTCTGTCGCCCTCTGACCTGTGGTCCCCTAATTTGCCTCATGCTCACCCAGGCTAATGTACTTGAATTTCATTTTATTCTGTGTTTTCTAGGTTCCTTTTGCGGATTTTCTTCTCATTTTTGACTCTCACAAGAATATATCTTCAAATCTTTTCTTCACGTCAAATTATTCTCCCTGTTTTCTCCAGTGTCCAGTGCTTTTAAACACTTGGTGGGTTTGGACTGGCACATATTGGAGATTCAGTCTTTTATAAGCCTGTATTTTGAGGTAGAAGTGTGTGAATTTTTCTTTGCCTCATTTCTTCTTAAGTTCAGAGGGCTGATTTTTAAATTGAACACAATTGGAATTCAGAGCCCCAAGCTCCTTTTCATGTTACTCCAGAGATATGAACACATTTTCCACTTCCTTCCTTCCAGGACTTTTCTCTTTTTCTCTTTCCTTCTCTTGCTCTGAACAAGTAGCCTGTAAAAAATCTGTACCCATTCCCCACTCCATCTGCCTAACAGTTTTCAACTGTCACATCAGAATCTGCCCAAAGCCCAATCACTTCTTAATAGCTCAATAGGTGGGGATTAATGCAACAGCCCCTCCCACAGAATGCCCCACCTTCTTTGGTGGCATACTTAGTCCTCTCCAGCTGGCCAGGAGATAGTGCCTGGCTGATTATCAGACCCTATAGATTATCATGGCCCTGATGATTATTACAGTATCCTCCTTGTGAATTAGTTGCAATTGAAATTGGAAATTTGATTGTGATATTACAAACTTGTTATGACATCACAAACCCATTTTGACATCATCATAACACAACATCACAAACCCATTGTGACAATATTGTCATTGTGACACCATGATTCCATTGTGACATCTCAAATCAATTATGATCACTTAGCTCCTTTGAAAAATCACATGCCTTTTTCAACATTATAGTCCTTTTGTGTACCCATATTCTTGTTGTTAACCAATGACAATTGAGATCAGACATGCCATTATAACATCAAAAAGTGTTTGTGACATCCTCAACAGTGTGACATCACATTTTCATTATGAGAGCTTCACCAAACTCAATGACATAATCGCATTATGACAAGAATTCTCATTGTGACATCAAAGACACATTGTGAATGCCTATTCTGTGATTTCATTGTATTTCAAATGTGGCATGAGAGTTGATATCAGAAACGCATGTTTGTGCCTACACAATCATTTTGACATCATAATCACTTTGTGATATAGCAGTGCCAATGTGATACCACTAACACAATGTGACATCACAAAACTCTCCTGTCCTCATAACTTTTGTGACATGCTAACATTGTGATATCTTAGACCTTTTTGCCCTCATAATTTGTTTCAAGCTCATATTTCATGTATGACGAGATACCAGAAATCCACTAACATTATGACCATGTGACATCACGCTGACAGATGTCATGATCATCCTGTCATGTGACATCACAAAAGGTTTTGATGTCACAATTAGTTGGTGATGCCATACAGGTAAGGGGTCACAATAGGTCTATGATGCCACAATTTGTTGGTGATATCCAAATGGCATAAAGGATCTCATTTGTCATGAAATCACAGAGACTATGAGTTCAGAAACGGACTGGGGTATCTTCAAAGGCATGTGTTGTCAGATGTGTGATGAAGTCCTAGGAGGAATATGATATCACAGTGTGACACAATGTGCATGATATCTGTCAGTATGATGTCACAATTGTCATGATGTCACAGTGGATTTCTGATATCACATATCATAACAAATATTATATGACTGAAAACAGATTACGAGCTCATAAAAGGCCTAAGAAATCACAATTGCAGCACGTCAGAAGACTTATGAGGACAGGGCAGGTTTGTGATGTCAGTGTGTTAATGATATCACCATAGCACTGTGATGTCACAAAGTGATTGTGATGCCATATATTTATGAGATCATAATGGTTTTTTCATATCAACTCACATGCCACATTTGAAATAGAATGAACTAAGAGAATAGGCATTTACAATGTGTCTATAACATCGCAATGACAATATAATGTCATAATGCTATAAGGTCATTATAAATTGGTGATATTGCAAGGATATAATGGTGTCATAATGAATATTTGTTGTCTTATTTGTGATGGGGTCACAAATGGTGATGTTACAATGGCATATATGAATTCCATTGTCATGTGTTCACAATGAGGATATGGGCATACAAAGGGACTGTGATGTCACAAATGCCATGTGTGTTTTCAAAGGTACTTAAGGTCATGATAGCTTTATGATAAACTGTTGTGATGAGGTCACCAAAGGTTTTTGATGACATAATAATTTTGTAATATCTCAAACACAGGTCCAATGTCAATTGCTAGTATTTCACAATGTGCGTACAAGTTCACAGAAGGATCTTGAAGTCCTAATGGACATGAATTTTTTTAAAGTTATGAGGTCATATTAGGTTTGTGAATACACAATGGGACAGATATCATCATGGCAATGTCAACTCACTACATCATGTCAAAATATTGTGTTGTTGTCACAATTGGTGATGAGGTCACAAAAGATTAGTGATGTCACAATTTGTTGTGCATGTCACAATGACATGATGGTTCCCATTGTCTTTAACTTACAATAAGTATAGGATTTTACAAAGGGACTGTGGTTTCTCCAAAAGTATGTGTTGTCACAAATATATTGAAATCCTAAAAGGTTTATGATGCTAAAATTTGACACAATGGTTATGAAATCTGGCAGTGTGATATCACCATGGTCATGATGTCACTGGGAATTTGTGATATCAAGTGTCATATGTGAAATCTAATGAGGTCGACAACAGATTATGAGGACAAAAAAGCCAAAGGTATTAGAATTGCAGCATGTCACAAAAGTTATGATGCCAGGATAGGTTTGTGATGTCACAGTGTGTTAGAGATATCACAATGGAAGAGTGATGTACAAAGGGATTTTGATGTCACAATGGTTAGGAGTTCTTGATTTGCTTATGATATCAACCTACAGGCCACATTTTAAATAGAATGAAATAACAGAAAAGGCATTCATTATGTGTCTATGATGTCACATGACATGGTGAAGTTATAAAGCTATCATATCATTTTAGTTTTGTGATTTCACAAGGAGTAGATGGTGTCAAAATGACAATGTGATGTCACAATTGTGATAAACTCACAAACTGTTTTTGATATTAAAATGTCATGTCTGATTCTCAATTGTCAATATTTCACAGTGGGGATTTGAGTACACAAATGAAATGTGATGTCACAAAGCTATGTATTTTTTCAAAATGTATAAGAGGTCATAATAGATTTGGGATATAACAATGTGATCCTGGTGTTAATAATATCAATGTGATATCACAATGGGTTTGTGATGTCACAGTGGTGATGAGGTCACAATGGGTTAGTTATGTCATGAGTTTTTAATATCACAATTATTTGTCCAATTTCAATTGCTCCTACTTCACCATGAGGACACTGTAATAACCATCAGTGCTCGTATAATCCACGGGAACAGATAGTCATCATGACCTCTTGGTATGGACCACCATAGAGAGGGGTGTATGCCGCTGAAAGGGGCAGGACATGCTGTTGAAGGTGATAGGATGTCAAGTCCCACATGGTGAGCTGCCAAGAAGTGATTGGGCATGGACATTTGGGAAGTGATGATTGAAAACTGTTATGTAGGAAACATATTGCAGTAGGGGTAGGGTACGGCCTAAATATAGGCTGCAGGTTCAGAGCAAAAGAAGGTGACAGAAAAAGCGGAAAGGCCTAGAAGGAAAGAAGTGATGAGACTGCAGGAGGATAAAGAGCTGGCAGGAAAGGAAATTGAGGGAGAGCAGGAGCTGAAGGATGGCACCTGACCACCTGGATAGGGCAGGGCAGGCCTGTCAAGAGTAGAACAGCCTGAAGAGAAGAAGGGATTAGTGGAAGGAAAAAAATAAGACCTGAAATGTCGGACAGGTCTGTAGTGAAGAAGGATGAGGAGATAAGAAAAAGCCGTGTCCTTTGAAATGTGGAGCTTTGGAGATCATTAGTTTTGGGGTTGGTTGTTTGAAGACAAAGTTAACAAATGCCTGGGCTGCTCTGTGGAGTTCTGAGTGTTCATGGTTGAGGCTGCATGTAGCTCTGGGCATCCAGCCAAGGTCAAGGTAGTCGCTTGTTATAAAATTTAGGAGGACAAGACAGATTTGTGATGCAACATTGCATTAATCATATCATAATGTCAATATGAGGTCACAAAGGGTTTGTAATGTCACAATGGTGATGTGGTCAAAATGGGTTTCTGAAATCAAACTATATGCCACATTTGAGATAGAATGAAATCACAGAATAGGCAATCACATTGTCTCTAGGACATCACAACGAATATGTGATGTCATAATGCTATGATGTCATTGTCATTTAGGGATATCACAATGGGCTGATTGTATCCTAACAACAATGTGATCTCACTCTGGAGATGATGTCATAAAGCGTTTGTAATGGTACAATGGCATGTTTGATGTCATTTGTCCTTTTTCAAAGGTGCTAAGAGGTCACAACAGATTTGGGATATCACAAGGTGATCGTGATATCACTGTGGAAATGTGATGTCACAATTGGTTTGTGATGTCACAGTGCTGATAAAGGCACACATGGATAGAGATGTCACAATGAATTTGTAATATCACCATTACATATCTAATTTCATTCTACTAGATCACAATGAAGATACGTGTTTACATAAGGAGCTAGAGCCATGGATTTTGTAAAATATTATGCAGAAATAAGAGATTGGTGAAAATGCAATGGGACAGAGATATCCCACTAGCAATGTGATGTTACCATTACATGGGACAGTATTGTTTTGAAGTCACAAATAATTGGTAATGCCATACAGCTGATGAGGTCACATAGATTTGTGATTTCACAATGGGATGTTGATGTCAAAATCTCATGCCAGGTCTCCAATTAACAATAAATATATAAGTTCACAAGGCATAATGTATCCAAAGGCATATGTTGGCACAAGTGCAACGAGTATTAACAGGTTTGTGATGTCACAATGTGAGTCAGTGGTCATGACATCTGGCAGTGTGGTGTCACATTGGTCATGATGTCACAGTGGATTTCTGATATCACATGTCATACCTGAAGTATTATGAGTTAAACAATTTATGAGCTTATAGAGGCCAGAGATCACACTGGCAGCATGTAAAAATATTTATGAGGTAGGAGAGACAGTGGGTTTGTGATATCATAATGGCAATGTAGTGTCATCGAGGTATTGTGATGCCATAGTGGTTATGTGTTCACAATCTATTTCTGATGTCAACACACCTGTCACATTTGAAATAGAATGAAATCACAGAATAGACATTCCATTGTATCTG
Source organism: Dipodomys merriami (assembly GCF_024711535.1). Classification (NCBI taxonomy): domain Eukaryota; kingdom Metazoa; phylum Chordata; class Mammalia; order Rodentia; family Heteromyidae; genus Dipodomys; species Dipodomys merriami. Next base: position 165,768 of record NW_027206076.1, read on the forward strand.
TGACATCACAATGACCATGTGATGTCATAATTCTATGATGTCATTGTTGCTTTATGATGTCACAATGGGATGATGTTGTCATAATGACAATGTGATGTTACAGTGGTGATGATGTCACAAAGGTTTTGAGATGTTAAAATGGCATGTCTGATCTCAATTGTCATTAGCTCAAAATGAGGATTTGGGTACACAAAGGTCCTGTGATGACACAAAGGCCATGCTTTCTTTCAAAGCTTCTGAAGTCATATTAAGATTGGGATGTCACAATGTGAGCATGGTGACACAATGGCAATGTGATATCACAATGAGTTTGTGATGTCACCACGGTGATCAGGTCACAATGGTTTAGTGATGTCTCATCAAGTAATATAACAATGACATAAAATTTCAATTTCTTCTAATTCACTATGAGGAAACTATCATAACCAGTGAGGCCAGAATTATCTGTGGGAGCTCATAATCATTGTAAATTCTTGGCCTGGCCCACCGGAGAGTGAGGGGAATACCGCTAAAGGTGGTGGTGTCAAGCCTCACATGGTGAGCTGTCAAGAAGTAATTGAACATTGGGCAGTTTGGGAATTGACGGTTGAAAACTGTTAGGCAGACGACACATTGGTGTGAGGAGGGGTACAACCTATATATAATTTGCATTTTCAGAGCATTAGAAGGGGACATAAAAATGAGAGCTACCCAGATGGAAGAAAGTGGTGAGACAGCAGGAAGGGAAAAACTTGAGAAGAGAGGAAGTTGAGGGAGAGCAGAAGGTTGGCAAGTGGTCACTGGGGCAGAGGAGGGCAGGCCTGTGGAGACTGGAGAGGCCTGAAGGAAGTGGTGGAAGGGAAATAGGGAAAGACCAGGAAGGAAGGACAAGTCTGTAGCGAAGTAGGGAGGAATGGAAAAGTAAAAAGCCTTGCTCATTGAGGTTTGGAGTTTTGGAGATCATAATTTTTTGACTGGTGGTTTGCAGACCAATTAAGAAAGGGTGGGGCTGCCCATTGAAGTTCTGAGGTTTGGTGGTCAAGGCTGCTCTTGCACCTGGGTATCCAGTCCAGGATAAGGTAACCACAGTCCGCTTTCTAGTGTAAATTGGATTATTATACTAAATGTGACTTGATGGTTTGTCTCTTTGCCTTAGAAGTTATAAGTACACGAGTTCACAGAAAGAGCTTGAAGTCTCAAAGGCCATGAATTTTCTAAGATGTGATGTGACCATATAGTTTTGTAAAAACACAATGGGACAGTGATATCACAATGGCAATACCACAATATCATGTCAAAATAATGCTTTCATACCACAATTAGTTGTCGATGCCATTCTTGTGATGAGGTCACAATAAGTTTGTGATGTCACAAAGGGTTCATGATGTCAGAGTGGCATGGCAGATCTCAATTGTCATTAATTGGCAATGAATATATGATTTCAAAAAGGGACTGTAATGTCTCCAAAGGCATTTGTTGTCACAAATGTGATGCCGTTCTAACAGGTTTGTGATGTCACAATGTAACACAATACTCATGATAGCTGGCAGTATGATGTCCCAGGGGATTTCTGATATCACATGTCATACCAGAAATATGAGATTTAAAACAGATTATGAGCTCACAAAGGGCTTAACATATGACAATGGCAGCATGTCACAAAACTTATAAGGACTGGTTTGTGATGGCACAGCAGATTAATGATGTCACAAAAGATTGTGATATCACAATGGTTATATGGTCAAAATGGGATTCTGAAATAGAATAAATTCACAGAATAAGCCTTCACACTGTTATGACTATGATGTAACAATGTCATTGTGATTTATCATGCTATGATGCCATTGTTGTTTGGTGATGTCACAACGAGCTGAATGTGTCATAATGACAATTTGATGTCACTGCTTATTTATGATGTTACAGTGGTTATGAGTTCAAATTATGTTTCTGATGTCAACACACATGTCAAATTTGAAAAAAGAATGAAAAAGCCTGGAGCCAGTGGCTCATGACTGTAATCCAAGCTACTCAGGAGGCTGAGATCTAAGGATTGCACTTCAAAGCCACTTTAGGCAAGAAAGTCCATGAGACTATCTCCAATAAAAACCATTAGAAAACCAGAAGTGGTGCTGTGACTGAAGTGATAGATTGCTTGCCTTGAGCTGAAGAGCAGGGACAGAACCCAAGCCCAGAGATCAAGCTCGATGACAGACAAAAAAAATTAAAAACAGGCATTCACAATCTCTCTATAACATCACAATGACAATGTGATCTCATAATGCTATCTTGTCGTAGTTTTGTGATGTCAAAAGTAGTTGGTCCTGTCATAATGAGAATGTTATGCCACACTGGTGATGTCACGAAGAGTTCATGATGTTACAATGGCATGTCTTATATCAATTGTCAGTTCATAATCATGGTATAGTTACACAAAGGGACTGTAATGTCACAAAGGCCATGTGTTTTATCAAAGGTGCTAAGAGGTCCAAACAGGTTTGGGATGTCACAATGTGATAGTGATATCAAGTGGCAATGAAAGCTCACAATGGGTTTGTGATGTCACATTGGTGATGAAATCAACGTTTTGTGAAGTCACATATCATACTCACATGTCCAATTTCAGTTGCTACTATTTCACAATGAGGATATGAGTTCACAGAAGAAGACTGAAATATAAAAGGCCATGAATTTTCTAAAATGCTATGAAGACATACTAGGTTTTTGAAAAAACATTGGAACAGTGATATCGCTATGGCAATGGGATGTGGCAATATGATGATTTAATAAAGTTTTGTTGCCACAATTGGTGATGCCATACTGGTGATAGTTTACAAGAGGTGTGTGATATCACAATGGGTTGGTGATATCAAAATGACACATGTGATCTCAATTGTCAACTCAAAATGAGGATATGGGCTCACAAAGGGACTGTGATGTCTCCAAAGTCATGCATTGTCTCAAAAATGATGAAATCCTAACAGGTGTGTGTTGTCAGAATATGACAAAATGCTCAGAACATCTATCAGTGTGATGTCACCAGGATCGAGATGTCACACTGCATTCGGGTATCACATTTCATACCTGGATTGGGTATGAGAGGATTGGAATTTCACAGTGGGTTAGTGATATCACTATGGACATATGGGGTCACAAAAGGATTGTGCTACCACAATGGCTATTAGATCACAATGTGTTTCTACTATAATAGGTTTGTGCTGTCACAATTGGTTGGAAATGTCACAATGGCATGCCGATTCTCAAATAACTTTAATTCACAATGAAGATATGAGTTCACAAAAGGACTGTGTTGTCTCCAAAGTCATGTGTTGAGGCAAATGTGATGAAGTCTTAACACATTTGTGAGTTCACAATGTGACTCCATGGTCTTGATGTCTATCAATGTGATGTCACAATGTTCATATTGTCAGAGTCAAAACAGAATATAAGCGTACTAAAGGCCTAAAATATCCTAATGGCAGCATATCACACGTTATGACTAACAGTTCATGGTCCTTGGAGCTTAAGATTCTTTCTTTGAAATTGTATCCTCATTTTGAACTAGTAGAAATTGAAATTGGACATGTCATTGTAATAATACAAACTCATAGTGACATCACAAACGCATTGTGACCTCATCATCACTGTGACATCACAAACTCATTGTGACATCACATTATTGTTGTGCCTTCACAATCACATTGTGACATCACAAAGCAATAATGAACTCTTAGCACCTTTAAAATACACATGACCTCTGTGTCATCACAGACCCTTTGAGTACCCATATCTTCATTGTGAACAAATGAAAATTGTGATCACACATAGCATTGTAGCGTCACAAATACTTTGTACAATAATTATGACTGTGAAATCACATTGTCATCATGACACCATCATCTCATTGTGACACACAAAACCGCAATGACACAATACCATTTTTTTCTCTTTTTTTCTTCCGTACATTTTTTATTGTATGTGTACTGTACAGAGGGATTACAGTTACATGAGTAAGGTAATGAGTACATATCCTATCAAACATCGCTGCCTTGACATCACCTTGTCACTTTAATGTCATAGACCCATTGTGAATGCCTATACTTTGATTTCATTCTATTTCAAATGTGCCATGTGGGTTGATATCAGGAAACCATTGTGAACTCATAACCTTTGTGACATCAAAATCTCTTTGTCACAACACTTTGCATTTGTTATATCATTAATCCACTGTGACATCAAATACCTCTCCTGTCCTCATAACTTTTGTGAAATGCCATTGTGATATCTTAGGCCCTTTGTGAGTTGAAAATCTGTGTTCGACTTCATATTTCAAATATGACATGAGATATCTAAAATCCAATGTAACATCATGATAACACACCCCTGGACATCATAACCATTGTGTCACTTTGTGACATCTCAGACCTGTTAGTTCTTCACTATCTTGACTGCATATATTTTGGTGACATCAGAATCCCTTCCCAAACTCCTCATATACTCATGGTGAGTTAGTGATAATTGAGATCCCACATGCCATTGTGACATCACCAACCCCTTGGTACATCTCAAATCTATTATGACCCCCTCATCAGTATGACATCACCAATTGTGACATCAAAAATTATTATAACATGATGTTGAGACATCACATTGTCATTATGAAATCACTGTTCCATTGGGTTTTCACATAGTATGACCACATATTATGAAGCTCCTTCTATCACCCGGTATCCTCATATTGAATTATGAGTAATTGAAATTGGATGTATCATTCTGATATTACAAACTGTGACATCACTAAACCATTTTGACCTCATCACCATTGTAACATCAAAAACTCAATGGGACATCTAATTTTCATTGTGACATTATGGATCACATTGTGCCCTTTGAAACCTATTATGACCTCTTACCACCTTTGAAAACACACATGGCCTCTGTGGCATCACAGAACATTTTTGTATCCATATCCTCATGGGGAACTGACAACTGACATCAGACATATCATTTAAACATAAAAAAATCCTTTCTGACATTATCATAATTATGACATCATGTTGCCATTATGACACCATCAGCTCATTTTGACATGTAAAACTACAATGACATCATAGCATTGTAACATCTCATTGTCATTCTGATATCATAGACATGTTGTGTTTGCCTATTATGTTATTTGATTGTATTTCTAATGTGGCTTGTCAGTTGATATCAGAAACCCATTGTAAGTTCATGACCATTGTGATATCATGGTGCTTTAGTAGCATCATATTGCTATTATGATGTCACAGTGCCAAATTGATGTCACAAAGGGATTCTGATGTGACAATGGTTATGACATCACAATGAGTTTCTGATATCAACCCACATGCCACATTTCAAATACAATGAAATAACAGATTTGGCATTCATAATGTGAATATGATGTCACAATGACATAATGGCAAATGCTATAATGTCATTCTCATTTTGTGTTGTCACCATAAGCCAAAATGTGATAACAACAATATGGTGTCACAATGATTATGACATCACACAGGGTTTATAATGTTACAATGGTTATGAGGTCACAATATGTTTCTGATATCAACTGATATGCCACATTTGAAATAGAATGAAATAACAGGATATACATTCACAATGTATCTATGACAGTAAAATGGCAATGCGATGTCATAATCCTATGATGTCACTGTAGCTTGGTGATGTCACAATGAGCTGATGATATCATAACGACAGTTTCATGATGTCACAAAGGGTTTGTGAGGTCACAATGGCATGTCAGGTCTTAACTGCCATTAGTTTATAATGAGGATATGAGAATGAAGTCACAATGACATACACAAATGAACTGTGATGACACAAAGGCCATGTTTTTTTGTCAAAAGTGCTAAGGATCCTAACAGGTTTCATTTGTCAAAGTGTTAATGATATAAAAATTCGTAAGTGATGTCAAACTAGTTTGTAATATCACACTTTATTTCAAATTTCAATTGCTACAAGTTCACAATTATACAAGTTCAGAGAAGGAGCTTGATGTCCCAAAGATCGTGCATTTTCTAAGATGTTATGAGGTCATAATAAGTTTGTGAAAGCATGATGGTACAGTAATATCACAATTGCAATATGATGTCAAATTATAAAGTCATAAGAATGTTGTTATAATCACAATTAGTTGGTGATGCCATAATAGTGATGAGTTCAAAATCGTTTTATGATGTCGCAGTATAGACTGATGATGTGACAATGGCATTTGACACCTCAATTGTCAATAGCTCACAATGAGTATATGAGTTTAGAATGGGATTGTGAGGATTCCAAAGGCATTTGTTGGCACAAATGTGATGAAGTTGAATAGATTTGTGATGTGACAATGTGACACAATTGTCATTACATCTAGCAGTGTGATGTCACAATACTCAAGATGTCACAGTACATTATTAATATTTTATGTCATACCTGAAATAATATGAGGTCAAAAATAGAACGAGCTCTCAATGGGCCTAACATAACACACTGGCAACATGTCAAAACTTACGAGGACAGGACATGTTTGAGTTGTCACATTTGTTTAGAGATATCACAATGGCAAAGTTTTGTCACAAAGGGATTGTGATGTCACAATGGTTATGAAGTCAAAATGTGTTTTTTATATGAAACCACATGCCACATTTGAAATATAATGACATCACATAATAGGCATTCATAATGTAAATATGATGTCACAATGAAAATGTGATGTCATAATGGTATGATATCATTATAGATTTGGGATATCATAATGACCTGATGTCATAATGACAATGTGATGTCACACCTGTGATTATATTGTAAATGTTTTGTGATCTCACAATGGCATATCTGATCTCAATTGACACTTCACAATGAAGATATAGATACACAAAGGGATTGTGGTGTCACAAAGGCCATGTGTTTTTTCAAAAGTGCTAAAGATGTTATAATGGGTTTGGGAGGTCTCAGGGTGATTGTAATGTCACAACAGCAATGTGATATCACAATGGCTTTGTGATGTCACATTGGTGAGGAGGTCACAATGGACAGGACAGCTCAGCTTTGTGATGTCACAACAGATTAATGATATCACAATGGCACAGTGATATCACAAAAGGATTTTCATGTCACAATGGATTTCTGATATCCACCAATATTGCTTCCTTGAACTAGAATGAAATCACAAAATAGGCATTCACAATATGTCTATAATTTCACTATGACATGCTGTCATAATTCTATGATATTTAAGCTTGGTGATGTCAAAATGACATGTCTAATTTTATTGGTCATTAGATTACCATGAGGATCCCAAAGGTTGTTATGTGCTGAGTCCTTCAAAAGGTGCATTGTGCTGAGTCCATTACACAGGTTTCTTTGTGCTATTTTTTAAAACTATGCTGTGTGCTGTCATCCAAAAAGGTGCTATGTTCTGAGTCCTTGTGAGGTAGGTATCCCTGAAAATTACACACACACACACACACACACACACACACACACACACACACACACACACACACACACACACACATACACACACTAACAGAGGGTAACCGTGCACCTGTTTAGTGTGTGAGGTGGATAGAGAATAGTCTCTCCCAGCTGTTGGACTGAGGGAGGGGTTCGTTGCCATGGGCAGCTGCTGGGGTTCGGAAGAAGCCCTGAGCTGAGGTGAGGCTGCTTCTTCCATGGCCTGTTAGCCTTAGGGAGTCAGGGCACCACAAGGTCAGGGATGGGGGGTGTGGTCGAGTGGGGAGGAGGCGTGACTGAGGAGAGGACAGGATGTGGCCGAGGGGGCACATATCTGCTGCAGCCAGGGGCACATGGGGGCTGGCTCAATTGTGCAGCGTGGGTGGGGCGGCCCGGGAGAGAAGTGGGGGTCAGAGAGAGACAGCAGACAGAAGAGCAGGCACAAGCACCAGGGGAGGCGGCATCAATGTCTGGCTTCTGCTGCTGTAGGATCACGGGTCTGGGCTAGGAGCACAGAGCACACAAAGCCAGCACAGCAGGCACATCCCTCCCACAGGCCATTGGAGGCTCAGAGGCCAAGTAGGCATTGAGTCTGAGATTCCAGTGCAAGGAGCTCAGATAGGCCTAAGGCGGGCTCAGTCCTGCCACCTTCCTGCCCCTGTCCTGGCCCCCTTTCCTGCTCTGCCCGTGGCATTACGTTTCAAACATGGGCTGCTGGCTCGGACGTGAGCACCTCTCAGAGTCATCCAGTGATATGCCCCAGGCCAGCTTGTGGCCCTGATCATGTACTGACCCCCATCCACTGCTCTGGGCCTGAGCATCTGCCATGATGCTGCCATTGCTGCCCACTACACCCAGAATGGCAGCCTATAGCATCTCCCAGCAGCACACATGAGTGGCCGTCCCAGGGACCCGCACCTTGTGACCTCTCCAAATCCCCTCTTCCCCACCCCAACCCAGACTCGCGACTCCCACTTCCGTTCTCACATCCTAACCTTGCCTCACCAGTGCCAAGGGCCAGCCCTGGCTCTGCCACAAATGCTCCCCAGGAGTGGGGGGTGGGGGAGTTGGTGTCGACCCAAGGATCCCACCCCTATCACTAGTGTCAGTGTCCAAGGAAATGGGGAGATGCAGGGTTGGGTGAGAAGGTGGCATCACCAAGCCCCTGGCGTGGAGCAGTGGGAACCACACAACCCCACATGTTCACCCTTCCTCTCCTAGGTGGGAATTTTGTGGCTTTATAAAGAGGTGGGGAGCAGCAACTCCACACCTGCCTTCTCGGGTCTTTTCCTTTTTTCTGGGGGTGGGGGCGGTGTTGGATGCAGAAGATAGAGACCCTTTGCTGTGTGAGTTCTTGTCCTCTGTTCTCAGTCATCCTCTCATCTGAGGAGGGTATCAGAAAATCCTACTAGGGAGGTGAGAGCACTGGGGGTCAGATGAAAGGTGAATATCTGGAGGTACACACTCTCTCTGACACCCATACACCTGGCTTGTCCCCCCCCCCGCCCTATGCCAGCTGTCAACAGTACTCACAGGTTGGTCACATTTCCCAGCTCTTCCAGCATCTGCTGGTGCTCCTGGTCCATCTGTTCTCCTTGTCCCTCCAAGAATCCACCCAGTTGCCCAGAAGCATCTAGGCTGGAAGTAGGGAATGTGTCCATGTTTGTAGTCTTTAGAACCTCATCCATTTCCTCAACACCATGCTCACCCCAGCTTAGACACCCATTTGGGGACCCATGACCCCCTGCTTGTTTTCAGTTCTTGCTATGAGGAGCCACCTGTCTGGGGATTTAATGCTGGTTGTTCCCAAGGGGAGGAGTTTGGCCCTGGAGAAGGCAAGAGGCAGGGTGGTGCTGTGCCATTACACTGGTGCTCCCCTTGGGTGGGAACCCTTGCTTCTGAAAAGGAAATGGGGAATGGGAACCTGCATGCTCCAGCTGTACATTGTCCCAGATGAGTAACCAACAAACTTAAGAGAGGCACTACTCTGAGTCTGTGTGTGTGTGTGTGTGTGTGTGTGTGTGTGTATGAGAGAGAGAGAGAGAGAGAGAGAGAGAGAGAGAGAGAGAGAGAGAGAGAGAGAGAGAGAGAGAGAGAGAGAGAGAGAGAGAGAGAGAGAGAGAGAGAGAGATCATCTTTCTCCTTGTACAGCCTGATTGTGCTCAGGTGAGTGATCATTTGACAAATTGCAGGTACTGCATGGAAGACACTTCTGTCACTGTTCTGGATTTGTGTGTGTGTGTGTGTCACCATGTCTAAAAACAGCAAAAGCCTTTTATTTCTCTGTGTGTATGTATTTGTTGTTGTTCTTTTTTCATCAGTACCAAGTATGAGCCCAGCCACAATTTTTGTTTTCTCCTTCACAGTTTCATGGATCCTTTATGAAGATTTCAGTAGACATTCCTTTCCTCCCCTTTCCACCTCACTTTTCCCCTTTTCCTGTAACCCACAATAGCTGCTGGGCCTGCGTGGCCCTCCCCTAGGAGACCTGTGTGAACTCAAGTGGACACCTGTCCTTCTATCCCAGGCCAGAAGTTTGGTGAGGCAAGAGTGTCCACAGCCACACTCTTCCAGACAGACACTCTGCTCTCAGTGTATAGTTGGAGCTAATTCAAGGGTTGGGAATGTGTCTGCCAAACATAATTAGGGAAGGAGATGGGAGAAAGGATAGGGCAGGGGCTGTGAAGCTATGAGGTTTTGGGGGCTGGCGTACAGTGTGACATGGAAGATGTTTCACCATGACCGAGGATGAGAGGGGATCCTTACCTAGAGCGTTTATGGCCTCTGTGGACATCCAGGCCCAGGGCTCCGGGGCCCCACTGGTGGCATGGTTTCTCTCCCGGGGCAGTGCACCAGTGGTCAATCCTCCCTGGAGTCCTGCAGACTCCAATCTGTGTCCTATCTGGGATGTTTCAAGCTGGACACTGGTAGGCAAGTCCATTCCCCCTGCTGGAGCCCACTTGGTATCAGGATATGGCAATTAGATAGGGATTGATGAATCCCAGTTTCCATAACCTGCTGTAGGCTGTCTGAAAGCAAAAGGGGACCACTGATTTTGGAACACTTTAAGTTTGATTGGGACAATTTAAATGCTACATTTTCCAGGTTTTTTTTTTTATTTAAGCTGGCAATTTCCACTAATGCCTTGGATGGACGTTTTCAGCTGCCAAACAATGACGTTCAAAGCGTCACAGGCAGAGTTCCCAGGCCAGATTATTTCTTGCTTTGAACCTTGTGCCTTGACTAAGCCTTTCTCTGGCAGCTGCTGAATCTCCTCCTGTTCTCTCTAGGGTGACCACCTCAGTCGGGGACGTCCTGGGGAGCAGAGATTGTGACCTTGACATCCTCAGCCTGCAGCTGTGAGCAGAAACGATTCCCAGTAACTGCACTGGATTATGGCAGACTCCGAAATCCCAGGCTGCCTCAAAGATCCTTTGTCTGCACCATGAAATTGGGCGTGGGATGTGGTAGACCATCCTGGCTGGTCCCAGGGGGAGGAGAGGAGGCCTCTTGAGCCAGTCATTAAGCTCATGGCAAACTCGTTCATACCTGAGTGGCGAATTGATTGCCACAGAGCTGGTCAGCCGCTGGACAGAGATCTTTGAGAAGATAGGCATCCTAGAGGCCCTGGAATCCAGTGAGTACATCATAGCTCACATCCTAGGAGTCAAAACAGTTAAGTGTGGTGCCACCAGGAGGGCATGAAGAGGGAAGAGAGAGAACTGTGGGACAGCTTCATCAGGCTTCATCAGAGGAATAATTACAGGGGATACATACCTGAATCAGATGGGACTTTTCTGTAGTATTGTCATAGACAGATGCTCATTTATTTATCCAACAAACCTATACAGTGTGCACCATGCTCTGGGAGGTCTTAGACAATGAAAGGTTTCAGGACTGTTTCCACAGAACATGAAGAAAACTTGGTTTGAGCTGGATGCTGGTGCTTCTAGCCTGTCATCCTAGTTACTTAGGAAGCTGAGATCCAAGGATGGAGGCTTTTGGCCCGGGCAGGAAAGCCTGTAAGACTCTTGTCTTCAATTAACTACCAAAAACAAAACAACAGAAGTTGTATGGCTCAAGCAATAGACTGCTAGCCTTGAGTAAAAAGTCTCAGGGATAGCACTTAAGCTCCGAGTTCAAGGCCCATGACTGACACAAAGAAAGGAAAGACACACAGAGAGAGAGAGAAACAGAGAGAGAGAGAGAGAGATAGACAGAGACAGAGATAGACAGAGAGAGAGAGAGGAGGGAAGGACAGAGGGAGAAAAAGAGGAAAGGAAGGAAGAAGGGAGAACATGCAAGACTTGTTTTGGAGTCCCTGGATCAAGGGAGCCAACCATTCACAATCCCTGTGGGGACAGTTTCAGAGATTAAAGCCAGTATGTTGGATCAAGCCACTGACCCCTGAGCAAGTTCATGACATCCAAGAGCTGTGTACTCAACCGAGTGCAGAGGAAAGCAGCCTCAGTAGACCCTAGGGATCAGGGTGGGTTACCAGGTTTAATCATCCCTGGCCCCAACGAGTTTATTTTCTGGTCAGATAAGAAGAAAGTGTCCAAGGGCTAGGGAGGTATTGGGGAGATGGAGTGTGAAGGGTGGGGGCAAGTGATAATTAGGATGATGAAGAGGGAGGATGATTCCAGGTCAGGGGTGTCAGGATATTTTAGCTATGATTTCACCTGACAACCTAGACTACCAGTGATCGAGCCTTTGATCCAGCCACAATACTATTAAAAGTCCTGGCACCTTGGTATCACCGTTGACGACCTGGCTGTCATTCACTGCAGGATGCCTGTGCAGTTCATCCTTGGCGGCTGGGACTTTCGAGTGCTCAATTGGGCTCAATCTGAAGATGACACCCCTGGTGTTTATTCCTCCATGAGAGACAGAGGTAAGCATGCCACTGGCACAGGGCAGCCTGGGAATGAGGGCGGGAGTTGGGACCCATGTTGCTCTGAGACTTCATCTAGAAGGTGTTAGGGCCCTGTGACTTCCATTCTCAGTGGCAGAAGGAGGTCTCTTTCATGACTCAGTCTTTAATCTAGATGGCAGATTTGGGATTCCGAGAGGGCAGGCTGAAGGTGAGGCAGGGCTAGGTAGAGACTGGTGGGAAAACCAGAGGCACTGGGCTCTGAGCAGGGTTGCTTTTTTCGATAATACTCAAACACAGGAACATTCCTGGGATAGATTAGCCATTTTCACCTTCCCAAGAGAGAGGGACCTAGAGCTCCCCAGTCTCAGTCCCTTGACCAAGAAACCCTGTGGTTCCCATATCATGTGTTTGGATAACTAGATCTCACTTTACTGTCCAGTGTTGAGGCAGAATTCTGAGAGGTCTTGAGTCTTTGATAATTTCAGGGGATCCTCAGTATGAGATTGTACTTGAACGTCCTAATTTGGTGCATGGTCAGGCCCATCTAAGACTGCCATGGTGTAGGACAAATTATCTAGAGAATCCTAGCAGGGTGGGAGAGTTCTGAGAGTCTTGATTATTATGTGTGAGTTTTGAGCACCCGTGTGCCCACCTGCTTCCCTTTCTTGGGTGGATTTTGCTAGGAAATGCTTAAAATTAGGGGGTGTTTTGTCTTTTATGCTCAAAGATAGGATTCTAACCTTTGAACCAGAGCTTTACTTCTAGCTCTTTTGGGTTTAATTGGAGATAAAGAGTTCTCATGGACTTGTTGCAAAGGGTGGTATCCAACTGCAGTCCTCAGATCTTAATTTCCTAAGGGGATAAGATGACAATCATGGAAAATTATCTTTGGCCAAGTGCCAGTAGCTCATGACTGTCATCCTCGGTACTCAGGAAGTGAGATCTGAGGATCACAGTTCAAAGCCAGCCTGGGTAGGAAAGACTCTGAGACTCTTATCTCCAACAAACCATCACAAAACCAGAAGGGGTGCTGTGGATCAAGCCTTGAGCTGAAGAGCTCAGGGACAGCACCCAGGCCCAGAGTTCAAGCCACACAACCAAAAAAAAGAAAGAAAGTAAAACATCTTTGCCTGCAAAAATGTGGAGGTGTGTGTGTGTGTGGGTGCTGTGGAGACCAGGTGCTGGCCTCACTTTACAGACATTTCTAAGAACTCCCCAAGTTTTCCCCAGTTTGAAGCCACAGTAGGATGGGCGGTGCCTTACCAAGAACTCAAGAGGACGAGGCCTTTGGCAGGCAGTGAGTGGGTAAATGGGTGAAGAGATCGGAGTGTTGTGCCTGTATTCTCTCCATTGAAGGATGGGTTTGGATGCTGAGTGTCAAAGTTTGAAGTCAAGGGCTGCAAGAAGTTCGTGTCCTGACAAATTGAGTTTCCTCTGGGAATGTGAACGTGGCTAAAGCAGGGTGCTGCTGGTGGCTCACAACTGTCATCCTAGCTACTCATAAAGCTGAGATGTAAAGACCACAGTTCAAGGCCAGCTTGGTGATACTTCATATCCAATGAACCACCAGAAAACAGGAACTGGCTTTGTGGCTCAAGTGGTAGAGTGATCATCTTCAGCTGAAGAGCTGAAAGTCAGTGCCCTGGCCCAGAGTTCAAACCCCATGACCAGCAATAAACAGAGGTGGCTGTGTTTTCAACATAGCAGTGTGTATGGTAGGAAATTCCATGCTGGGTTATGAGACATTCCAGATATGTTAGAGGCTCAGTCTTGTGTCTACAGTTGGACTGAGTACGATAGTGCCATCTTCTCACTGGTCAGATTTGATCCGAATGGAGGGAGTTCGTGGTTCTGTTCTCAGGAACAGCTGAGGCCTTGGAATGTCCGTGTGTGTGTATGTGTGTGTGTGTGTGTGTGTGTGTGTGTGTGTGTCTGTTTACGTGTCTGTGTGTCTGTGTGTGTGTGTGTAATTTTCCCTCATCCTTCTCTGCCCCCTTCTTAGGTTCCTGTCCTCCTCTTTCTGACTTCAGATGGTGCCCTTCCTCCACACCGACCTTGCCTTTAGCTCCCTATCAGCATCTACAATGAGTCGAAAATTGCCAGTGGCCTGTGTTCCATATTTTCTCTGGGGCACAAGTCTGGCTGTCCAAATATTTGGCCGCCTCCAGCAGATTCTGGTACAGCAGTGCCAGTTGGCATAGGTCTCTCATGCCTCAGATGGAGGGCCTCAGTCATATGATGTCCTGTCCTTTTCCTCAGCTGGGCCTCTGACATCCCTCTCAACAGGCTGGCAGTGGAGTGGGGAATGGGGGTTTGCTGGTGGGTCTGGCCAACTCAAGCTTGACAGCTGACTGAAGGCCACCCGAGCAAGGAGGATCCAGGGCTACATGGGAGGTGAGACCAAGGTGGCTTGGAAATATTGGTCGGTGTCTAGGAAATGTACATGTACTTTATCACAGGAAAGTCTATCTTCTGGCCCCAGCTGGGCCTTCTAGACAATTTCGGATGCCCAGAATACAGAGGCACAGACTTTAGATTCCAGGGCCAGGGAGCTGGGAGATGAGAGAATCAATGTTCTGGGGTATTAGTCTTGACCTGGCTATGCCCCTCCCCTCTTGTGTATGTTCACTTCTTAACCCAGTGTTGGCCACACACTGGCCACATGTGGCAGTACTGTGGAAGTGGCGGAAGTGGAGGTGAGATCTAGGATGACCAAAATCTGGATTTATGGCCTGCGGGGCTGGCAAAGTGTGTCTTAAAAAAATCTTTGAGCTGTAACTCTGGGCCTAGGCACTGTCCCTGAGCTTCCTTTGCTCAAAGCTAGCATTCTACCACTTGAAACACAGCTGAACTTTCATCTTTTTTAGTAGTTTAGTGGACATAAGAGTCTCACGGACTTTCCTGCCTGGGCTGGCTTCAAGCTGCCATCCTAAGAGCTCAGTAGCTAGAATTGCTGGCACCTGCTAATGATGTTAGTCTGTGTGTGTGTGTGTGTGTGTGTGTGTGTGTGTGTGTGTGTGTGTGTGTGTGTGTGTGTGTGTGTGTGTTTACCGGGACAAGAACTCAGAGCCTAGATGTTATCCTTTAGCTTGTTTACACTAGGTTCCTGCGGTACCACTTGAACTACAGTAGCTCAACTTCCCAGCTTTTTGGTGATTCATTGGAGGTAAGATACTGCCCAGGATAGCTTTGAATCTTGATTGATCCTCAGGTCTCAGTCTTGAGTAGCTAGGATGACAGGCTTGATCCACCTTCGCCCAGCTGATAATGGCCTTTCTCCACATTGGATTTCGAGCTTCTCAAATCTTCTTTATTTTTTCTGTGCCTATACTGGGGCTTGAATTCAGGGTCTAAGCTCTGGTCTCTTAATATTTTCCCTCAAGGCTGGTACTCTACCAATTGAGCCACAGCTCCATTTCTGGCTTTTGGTGGTTCATTGGTAAGAAGAGTCTCACTAACTTTCTTCCCCTGAGCTGGCTTTGAACCACGATCTCTGATTTCAATCTCTTGAGCAGCTAGGATTTACAAGGGTTGAGTTACTGGTGGCACTGGGTAGAAGCTTTTCTTAAGCAAGTGTTCGTCCCTGCGTTTGCCCTGACTCCTCCATGCAAAGGAGGCCTTAGGGTCAAGGGCTGTGAAAAATAGGCTTTCAGCCACAGGAAATGGCTGGGGTCCATGGTGAAAAATCAAGCTAATCTTCCCCTGGGCCCCATTCTGGACCCTACCCTCTGCCCTACCTGTGACTCAAGTACAAACCTTGACCCAGCCTTGAGTGTTCAGCCATACTTGCCTGAAGACACAGAGCCTTCATTCCCCCCACACCACCTGCTCTACACCACACCTCAGGACCTTTGCCAATGCTGTGTACCTTCTGCCTGAGGCTCTCTGTCCTGTTCCTCATCTTAGAACTCCTGTGGAATTTTGGCACTAATTATATCACCTCCTGGAGCAAGCCCTTCCTTCCATTCTCCCTCTTTTTAAAAAATATTGAGTTCCTAGAGATGGAACTTGGTAGACTGACTGGCAAATGCTCTATATTGGTGTGTGTGTGTGTGTGTGTGTGTGTTTGTGTGTGTGTGTGTGTGTGTGTGTGTGTGTGTGTGTGTGTGTGTGTGTGTGTGCCATTCCTGGGGTTGAAATTCATGGCCTGGATGCTATTCCTGAGTTTTTATGCTCAAGGCTAGCACTCTACTACTTGGAACACAGCTCTACTTCTGGCTTTTGGGGTGTTTAATTGGAGAAAAGATTCTCATATAGACTTTCCTGCCTGCACTGTCTTGCAATCATAATCCTCAGATTTCAGCCTCCAGAGTAGCAAAGAGTATTGGGGTGAGCCATCAGCACCTGCCATCTCCCTCTTACCTATAACCTCGGCCCTCCTCTGAGTCCCAGAAGAGTATGTCTCACCATGCTCACATTTTTTTGCTAATCTTGGGCTTGAACTAAGGGTCTGGGATTAAGCCACAGTGCCACTTTTGGCTTTTTCTGTTTATGTAGTACTGAGGAATCGAACCTCGAGCTTCATGCTCTCTAGGTAAGCACTTTACCATTAAGCCACATTCACAGCCCAAGGCTCACTTATAACAGGATCTAGAAGGGTGGGATTTCAGCACAGAAATCGCTGGCCATTTTATATCTTTGCCAGGATTTGGAACCAGCCTGAGACTCGGCAATGAGGAATGGTGAATGAGTGATAGCCACCAGGCCTCAGAGATCTAGGCTCACATCCTACAGAGGGATAGGAAATATGGAGCCAGAACCTTCCACAACTCATACAGCCTAGCAACTGTGGTCTTCCTGGAGGTAGTGGCTGGCTGCTAGATGTCCCAATGAAATACCTCAGCCAGAATGTAATGCATCTGTTGCATACACCAGCCCAGGCAAGCCTTCGGGGTTTCACTTATTAAATGCCAGAGAAGGATGCTTTGTTCAAGCTACTGGCTCATACTTAGTACTCTCTGAGGGCTTTTCCCAGCTTGCCCAGGTTAGGGGTCTGGGCATGGGCAGCCTGCTGAAAGCCCATCGTCCATACATCTACACACAGAGACATGGAGTTACTGAATTCTTTTATTTCTTTGGCAGGTCCGAGGTTGAAATAGGAGACTAAGCCCTATCCCTGATCTCCTTTTGCTCAAGGGTAGAGCTCTGCCCTTGAGGTACAGGACCAACCCATGGGCATATTTTCCTGTGATCTCTTAGAATTAAGTGTCTAGGACTTTCCTGCCCTGGCTGAATTCAAATTGGCATTCTCTACACCTCAGCCTCCTGAGGAGCTAGCATTAAATACAGGAGCCACTGACACCTGACTTTCTTTTCTTCTTGTTCTTTTTAAAATCATGACAATCTGAAATCTTCATAGTGTTATTCCAATTGTTTACATTTGAAATAAATTATCTAGGCCTGGAGTTAGAATGCCAGGACTGCCACTCACAAATGGAGGGAGATCCTGACAAACTCATTCCTATTTATGTGAATGCTAATGGAATATTATCAAAGTAATCAAAGTAATAATTAAATTTGCAGTTAATTCATGATTCTATTTTAGAATGCCACAGAAAAATTATTGAACTTAAATCTTCCATTCTAGCACCATGGTATGATTCCTCTAATGGAAGGATATTGATGAATTTTTAATTAATGCTTTCATAAGTATTCAGCCATTATATTTCATTAAATGGAGAAATAACTTAAACTAATAATTGGTAACTATATATATATATATATATATATATATATATATATATATATATATAATTTAATGATATCCTCTATATATTGGGCACTATTGTGGTTTGATCACAGGTCCTCAGAATTTCCTGGCAGCTCAGTTTTCCAGAGGATGGTGAGCCAAGACTTTGACCCCATGTATGGATTGGGCATTCTAGGCCATGAGTTGAAATCACAGCATTGCCAAAAATTTATTCATGGAGTAAGAAGCCACTCTTGACACATTTTTTTTCCTGAAAAATATCCTGGGTTTCAGTATGATATATAATCTATATGCAAATATATCCTGTGGGATAGGATGTAATAAATGAAATGTTATGTGTGTAATAATACTAAAGAAATAAGTGTAATAAACGTCATACTCACTAAACCCATACATGTAAATAAATCTCATATATGAATATTATTATTTCAGTTTGAGGCTTCTATTCAGGCCCTGGGAACTGGTCTAAAATTTCTTGTCTTCAAGAACGGTGATCTTCCCCTTCAACCACAGTGCCACAGAGTTATCCAGACCCTGAGTTCAAATCCCAGGCCTGCCAGAAAACTTGTGCAAATTTAAAACCAGGGCTTTTTATCCTTTGGCTAAGCACAGGGCTTAAACTCAGGTCTTGGCATCTCTGCCACAGTTGACCCTTGGTTCCTGGGACCCAAGTTCAAATCTTGGGGTTGGCAAAAAATAAAAAGGAGAAGGATAAAACAGAGAAGTTCAATAACATGGTTTTACATTTTTTCCCCTTTGCATTCTGACAATCCTGGGCTTAAATTAAAAGGCCCAGAAAGTGTACATGATCTTGCGTTTGGCTGGCTATTAGGGAAGCCATAACCGAAACTTCAACTTAGGCCTGGAGGTCGAATACTGGGACTTCCACTAATGATTGTTGGGAGATTCTAAGAAATGCATGCCAATATACATCCATACAAATGGAATATTATAAAAGTAACCATTAAATTAGTAGTGTATGAGTATACTATAACATTATACACAATAATTATACTACTTTGACTAATTTTCAATTAATACCTTGTTATATATTCAACCATGATACTTAAAACTTGAAGGAATAATTTATTTGTCAATAATTACTAGTAATATATGTAATTTCATAATATACGGACAACTTTCTCTTATTTTATACATATGTATACATATATATATATATACATATATATGTCAATCTACATATTTATTTGTTTATACACTTGTCATTCCTGGGGCTCAGTTGTAT
This sequence comes from Dipodomys merriami, assembly GCF_024711535.1. NCBI lineage: Eukaryota > Metazoa > Chordata > Mammalia > Rodentia > Heteromyidae > Dipodomys > Dipodomys merriami. The sequence continues at coordinate 185,058 of NW_027206076.1, forward strand.
AGTGATGGCTTGTACATACAAAGCCCTGGACTCGATTCTCCACTACCACATGCATATAAAAATTCGGAAGTTGTGCTGTCACTCAAGCACTCGAGCACTGGCTTTGAGTGCAAAACCGTAGGGACTGTGTCTAGACTCTTACTCAAGACCCAGGACTGGCACCAAAATATGATTGAATGTTGTGAATGCGACTCTATAAGTATAGGACTTCAAATACCTCATCACAGAGCAAGCCATGAATCTGGTGCTGACAGCTGCCATCTAACCTGACTTAGCCAGAGGAATGCCACTGCAAGCCAGCTCCACAGAACCACATGCTGCTGCCTCGTTCACCCCTGTCATCAAGATATTCGGGGGCTGAGATCTCACACTGATGGGTTTAAAACCCAGCCCTGGCAGGATGTCTGTGAAATTCTGTGCTGTGGCTCAAGCAAAAGTTCTTAGGACAGTACCCTCAACATTTTAGTGCAATCCCTATGGCTGACTCCCTCCCCCCCAAAAAAACCCCCACCAATCTCAATCATTAGATGTGAACTTTGTGCAGTTTGTGATGTGTTTCTGAAAAAATGGTGATACTGATGAAAGCACCCAATACTAATGACATCTTGTGGGATACAGCTATGTGATGAGTTCTTCCTGAGGTGCTGGGTCCTTCGTGTGGTGCTGTGTGCTGAGTCCTGCTCAGGATGCTATGTGCTGAGTCCTTCACAGGGTGCAGTGTTCTGAGTCCTGCATTGGGTGCTGGGTTATGAGTCTCACTGGATGCTGTGTGCTGAATACTGTAAAGAGTGTAATGTGTTTTGTCCTTCAAAGGACACATTCTTTCATCTTGCCCTTGTAATAGCTCCACAACTTGGATGATTAGGCAGACAAGAATATTGAGGCTCAGATATGTCCCCATGGCAGGGACAAAATTATGTATTACTGAAGACTAGTGAGTTGTCTACTGCGGACGATTGTTTTGTTTTGTTTTTTTCTCAGTCATGAACCTTGAACTCAGGGTCTAGGCGCTGATCCTTACCTCTTGGACTCATGGCCAGCACTCCACCACGTGTAGCCAAGGACCCTCTTGCAGCAGAGTGCCACAGCCTAGGGTTGTATAGCCAAGGTCTGTCATCCTGGCTTCTCAGGAAGCTGAGACCAGAGTATCTGGGTTCCAAACTATCCCAGACACAAAAGGTCCCATGAGACTATTATCTCCAATTCATCACTAAGAAACGTGAAGTGGAAGCTGGGTGCTTGTGGCTCATGCTGATCATCCTAGCTACTCAGTAGGATGAGATCTGAGGATCATGGTTCAAAGCTAGCCTGGGCAGGAAAGTCCGTGAGACACTTAGCTCCAATGAACCACCAGAAAACCGGTGGCTCAAGTGGTAGAGCACAAGATTAGAGCTGAATTGCTCAGGGACAGCACCCAGAACCAGACTTCAACTCATACAACTGACAACAACAAAAAAGACATAAGCCTATTAACAAACCTGAAGTAGAGGGCTGAGAATGTACCTTAGGGGTAGAGTGCTTTGCATATATGAAACCCTAGGCTTGAATACTCTGGACCAAATCACTAGGAAAAAGCCTGAAATGGCTTTGTGTTTCAAGTAAGAGAGGGCAATCCTTGTACAAGAGAAACTAGATACAGTGCTCATGTCCTGTGTTCAAGCTCCAGGACTAGTGTATGCACATACACACTCCCACGTGCGTTCGCTTACTGACACACAAACACACACAGAAACTAGAAGTGAAGCTGTGACACAAAATGGGAAGGCAGTAGACTTCTGCTCTGAGATCATGGTCAGCACCCACGCCCTGGGTTTAACCACAAAACTTAGCCTCTCAGGGCCCAACTAGGAGAGGTCAAAGGTTTCAAAACCTGATGAGCTTCACCAGCCCTAGATGACAGGAAATTTTGTGATATCTGAGATGTTCTTGGATTTCCAAAGCTTCCGGAAAGCTAGGAGAGGCATCATAGGCCCATCATCGCAGGTTATGAAACATTTAATTAGGTTAAGTGCCCTAGTTGTTTGCCAGAAGGACTCCTGAATTATATTGAGCCCTGTATCTGAACATCAGAATATAGTCTCACAAAGGCAGAATAAGTGCACAGAACTTGGCCTTCCATGGGAGGTGGCATAAATGAAGGCTTCCTGTCAAAATAGAGCACTGGGGAGAGAGATCGTTTGACTTTCAGAGCCTTCCCACACTCTTCCTCACTAAGTGGCCCAGATAGAGTTGCTTGTTACACAGCTATACAGGATTGAGGACTTTTGTCTGCCTGTCCAGACAATGAGAAAGACTTCTTCCAGCAGGACTGGGATGCAGAGCAACCTTCAGGCTATACTGGGAGCAGTGAGTGGAGCCCTTGAACATGCAATGTCATAAAAGCATCCTCTGTGTTATGAACTCATAGTTTTGAATACAAATTTCCTCGCTTGGTGCCATTCATCATAGCTACTCTTACTCTGGAGATTCACCTGTAGGAATACATCCATACATAGACAAAGACGTGGAGATACAGGCTCTTTTTGAGGGGGCAGGTCCTGGGGTTGAACTATGAGCCTGTGCGCTGTCCCTGAGCTCCTTTTACTCAAGGGTAGTGCATTAAGCTCGAGTCAAAGCCCACTTCTGGATTTTTCTGTGATCTCTTAGAAATAACAGTGTCAAGGACTTTCTTACACTGGCTGGATTCAAATTCAGATTCTTTACATCTCAGCCTCCTGAGGAACTGGGATTACAGTCAGCAGCCACTGATACCATCTTTCTTTTCTTAATTTTTTTTTAAAATCTGGACAATCTGACTTCTTAGCGGGTCATTCCAATGGTTTGAACTTATAAGAGACTACCCAATGTTCTTTATAGCTGCTTTCTCAGAGAAGGATTTTCTCTCCTCATCTTCCACTCTGGTCACAGGTTGGAAGCCAAAAGTGAGAAATGAGTGTCACAGGATTGAGGAGTAAATGTCCACAGGACATGCCAGTTCTGTTACTTAGCATTGAGCTGCAGTGAATTTACTGTCTCAGGATGAGAGGACCAAAAGCTGGAACGATCATCATACTGTCTGCATTGCTCCTTTTGCCTATAAAATGTTCTAATAATTATGAGTGCTGTGTGTCTCCAACCTTAACTATCTAGGACACACTACAAGTATCTGCACGTTTCTATTTTTATCTAGTACCTCCTGAGACTTAGATTAAAGTTTTTTGTGGAGTGGCTCCTTGGTAAATCCCTGAGGAAAGCTGCTTGAATCCTCTTCAGGAGATCGCCTTACAAAGCCAGCCCAAGCAGGAAGTCTGTGAAACTCTTATTGCCAATAAACCACCAGAAAACCAGAAGTGGAGTAGTGGCCTAGAAGATAGAGCTCCAGTTTTGGGAGAGAAAGCCTAGCAGGAAACACAGGCCAGACCAGGCAGGACAGTCTGGGAGTTGCTTATGTCCAATTAACGACCAGTTGGCTGGAAGTAGAGCTATGGCAGTATTAGAAGCTCAGCCTTGAGCAAAACAGCTGAGGAACACATTGCACCCTGAGTTTAAGCACTGAGATGTCCAAAAAATAAAATTCAAAAAGAGAAGGCCAAGTTTATGTATCAGTGCCCTACTTTCTTACTTGTGTATGTTAATTCTTTGAGTGCAAACAGACTGTAAGCAAAGCTTTTGCTTTCATATACTGATTGATTTTTCAGATATGCTTGTTACGCATACTGCATCATTCTCTTTATTTCAGCCCCATTGCTTTGCTCTTCCAGGATTCCAGGCCTCTGTCCTTATAGAATGCACATTGCAGCTCTCAGCAGCCTATAGTTACATTTTATTATGAGGCCAATCCAGGAACAGTCACAAATAAGGCAAGGGAAGAGAAGATCAGGGTTTATAGAAATAACCGGTATTCAGAAAATTACACTTGGGGACACAAACTGTAGCATACTTATGTAAAAACTACCATTAAGAAAAAAAGATGAGGGGGCAGGGAATGTGGATTAGTGAGAGAGTGCTTGCCTAGCATGCAAGAAGCCCTGGGTTCTATTCTTCAGTAGTATATACAGAGAAAAAGCCAGAATTGGTGCTGTGGCTCAAGTAGTAGAGTGCTAGAGACAATGCCCAGTCCTTGAGTTCAATCTAAGAAATGTCAAAGAGATATATAGGTAGGTAGGTAGGTAGGTAGGCAGGCAGGCAGATAGATAGATAGATAGATAGATCGATACATAGATAGATAGATAGATAGATAGATAGATAGATAGATAGATAGATAGATAGATAGATAGATAGATAGATAGATAGATAGATAGATAGATAGATAGATAGATAGATAGATAGATAGATAGATAGATAGATAGATACATAGATAGATACATAGATAGATACATAGATAGATAGATAGATAGATAGATAGATAGATAGATAGATAGATAGATAGATAGATAGATAGATAGATAGATAGATAGATAGATAGATAGATAGATAGATAGATAGATAGATAGATAGATAGATAGATAGATAGAAAAATGATACATGAATCTGGTCTTGGATGTCAGGAGGAAAGAAGGGAACAATTCCTAGTCATGAGTCCTTCTGCAGTGTGCCAGGACACCAGCATCGCCTTCACACAACCACAGAGCAGGAAGACTGTCTCTTTTTCACTTCTCAGGCAGATGAAGGCCCCAGAACCAAGAAGGCAAAGCCAGGTTCTAACTCAAGTGAGAAACGGCCCTGCCTGACGTTCGACTGGGGATTTGCATTAATGATGTGGAGAATGAAGGACTGGCAGAAGTAGAAGAAGGGCCTTCAAATCTGACAGATGTAGAGTAAAAAATCCACTCCCTAAGAACAGAGAGCAGGGTTTTTCTACTCTGTTCCTGCCCTCTCTCTCACTAAACTGACTCTCGATTGGTAACCTAAAGATAGCCTGAGGCTCCCTTCACCTAAAGGAGGAAGGTTATGCATCGTTTGAAGAGGCTGAGAAAGCCTGACCGTGGGTGTAACTGTAACAAATGTTTCAGGTTTCCCCTCATTGCTGGATGTGTCTGGAATGAATATAATGAAGTGGTTTGCAGCTCACTTCCCTGTTAAGTGTGTATCTTCTGCCTCCTAATCCTACAAGCCTAGGTCTCTCCACCTAGCCTGGCTTTTGATACTGTTTTCTGTCCTTCAAATACAGTGTTACACTGGAGTTCTCCCTGCTAACAGGGCTAGGGCTTGAATCCTGAGAATTTCATTTGAACCTTGGATGGGTCAATGATGTTTCTTTCCTTCTTCTATAGCACAAGAATTCTAATAACATTTAGAGTTCAAGGAATTTCTCATCACCAAAGGAAACACAAGAAACTATTGAACACCTGACCTTTCAGAAGTGGAAGTCAGAGTGTCATAGACTTTCCTGCCCTGGTTGGCTTCACCCTGTAATCCTGAGACCTCAGCCTCCTTAGCTAGGTTGATGAGTTTAAGCTACTGGTGCTCTGCTAGGTTTAGGACTGTAATGACACTGACAATACAAGTCAAGTGCTTATCACAAAGGGCTTGGGGAGCATATTAAGCCTTTCAACATTGGACCATTCAGATCCCTTTAGCACACAAGGTTATAATGCTAGAGTCTGAGAGCCTGGGCAAGTGGATCTGTTACACTTCAACCTTAAGCTCTGACTCCAATTCTGGTTTACATCAGCGTTTATTTTCCAGGGAACGTTCTCCTAATTAGCAGATAGGAAAAGTACTTTGATTAACCCTTACTTTTTTCCAGTTGTGTGTCTTGTATCAAGCTTGGGCCCTGTCCCTGGGCAATTCAGCTCAAGGCTAACACTCTACCACTTGAGCCACAGCGCCACTAGGGTTTTTTTTTGGTGGTACATTGGACATAAGAGTCTAACAGGCTTTCCTTGCCTAGGCTGTCTTTGAACTGTGGTCTTCAAATCTCAGCATCTTGAGAAGCTGGGGTTCCAGGTGTGAGCCACCCGCATCTGGCCAATTGTTTATGACAGTCCTGGGGCTTATTTTTATCAAGGCTAGCACTCTGCCATTTGAGCCACTCCACTGCTTCTGGCTTTTTCTGAGTATGTGGCACTGAATATTCAAGCCCTGGTCATCATGCATGTTGAGCCAGCTCTTTACCTGTAAGCCATATTTCTAGGCTCACCCTTACAATCTTATCCCACAACTTGTCTGTCCAAAAAAAAGGCTTCTGAGTATAAATCATTAAAGAAATCCCTATAGGAACGTGTTCAAAGATAAATAAGACAAAGTTCATACTTGAGAGAGACCCTAAACGTGTGAAGATTATTACAAATGCCATTTAATTATGTATCATGTTTCAACACAAAAAGTTTTAATGAAAAATGAGTCAATGTCCTAAATTATTGTGTATAATTTTCTAATAGATGTGCAAAATGTAATAAATATGTGTATGATAACACTAAATAAAATACTCAATAAATAAATGAATCAAATAAAAATAAATACAAAATCAATAATAAAAATCATAATATGTAATAAACATAATTATGTAAGTATATATCCTATATTACATATGTGTAGAAATATCTTTTCCATTGCAGTGCCTCCATTCAGGCCAGGGGAACTCTAGCCTGAATTTCATTTTGTCAAGGACAGTAAGCTTCGCCTTCACCCATGGTACAAAAGAGTTACTTGGATGGTGAGATCAAATCCAACCAATGGTAAAAATATTGGCCAGTTCCAAGATAGTGACTTAATTTTTTAATGAAAGCAGTTATGTTTATTCAGTTACATACTGAACATTTTAAAAAGCAGTGTAGAATTTTGTACAGCTATTCAGACGTCCGTCCCTTACTCACAAAGTGCTTCTCTGAACACTACATTGTTTCTTTCTTGTACTTTTTTTATTGTAAAAATGTTGTACGGAGGGGTCACAGTTACTTGAGCAAGGTCATGAGTATATTTCCTATTGAGCATTGTTGCCTCCTCCTTTGTTTTCCTCCTACCATCCCTTCCCTCCCATCTCCAAAACTACTCCTCCTGCCAAGCTGAGTGACTTATTTTTAGTTTTGGCTTGGCATGGGGTTTGAACCCCAGTAGTGGCAAATCTGCACTTTCCCTCACATTGCTACAGATTTACAAAGACCCTGAGGTCAAATCCCAGGCTAGGAAAGAAAACTGACAGAAATTCCAAATTAGGGAGCTTTATTTTTTAATTTAGTTCATTAATTAATTAATTAATTTTTCTTTTCTTTTCTTTTTATTTGGGGGGCCAACCATGGGGCTTGAACTGAGGTCGTGGCAACTCTGCCTCAGCTCGATCACCCTAGGCTAGCTGCTGTTCAGGACCCATACCCAATGCTGGAATCCTAGGCCCAGAGGGCTTGCATGAGGATAAAAGTGGGATAGAACAAAAAGTGGGGAGCTGCAGAAGTCTGGGGTTTTATGTTTTTTAGTTTGCACAGTGACCATTCTGGGTCTGAATCAGATAGCTGCAAAGTTGATCTAACCTGCCATATCTGAAGGCTGGCACACTATCAAGGAAATCATATGACAACCTGTCAACATAGTCCCTGGCTTCAAATCCCGGTCCTGACACCTACCAATCACAGGGGATCACAAGAGGCTCATTCCTATGCATAGGAATACCAATTGAAAGAGAAGTTTGTGCATCGGTCAAGTCTAAAATTGGATGCAATAATCCTAGGACACGGATCGATCCCAATTAATAGTTTATTAAGCATGAAAAGAATACTATTCCTTTAATTGTAGTATAATAAATACCTAAGAATTGGTAGGAACGTAATATATGTCATTCAATCATAGATAGGCGGCTATGGCTCTTTTTACCAATATATATTTATTTGTATACCACTGTCTGCCTATCCACGTATCGCTGTTTTGTACAATCCTGGGGCAAGATCTCAGCAGCTGCGAACCACCCGACAGCTTCATTGGCTAGAGGCTGCCGTGCTCACACTCACCCATTCATGAATTGGGACTGCATGTCCCTGAGTTCAGATCCTAGCACTGCCAAAAATTTAATCTTGGATTAAGAAGCCAATCTGTTTTCCTTTTCTGGGAGAGTCCTGGGTGTCAGGCATGATTGAGAAGACATCTACAAATCTAAATGCTATGTGAAAGGATTCATACAATATAATACATTATTAGGTGTCATCACAGTCAATAAAATAAATGGTAAATAAATGAATAAAACAAAAAATTAAATGAATAACCACCCCAAACATAATATAGTCTGAACATCTGTATGGAAGTTCAATCCTATCTTTGAAATGTATATAAGGAATATGCTTTCCAGGGATAAGCCTTGAATTCAGGCCTAGGGAACAGGCCTGACTTTCTGTTCTTCAGGCATGGTGAGCTTCCCATTCCTGCACAGTGGAACAGAGTTACCCAGACCTCGTGTTCAAATTCCAGGCCTTGCAGACAAAAAAATGCCACCACACATTCCAAGCAAGGGAGCTTCATTAGCATTTTTAATATTTTTTCAGTTCACTTCACCTTTATTTGATACATTTTGATTTTATAACACTAAAGTTTTTCAAAAAAGGACTTCAAACTTTTACATTTCATCATAGCACATTGGTGTTTCTATTTTGACCATCTTCTATGAAGAGTGAACATGAAAATAAGGACACCATTTCTCCCTAGAAGGTTGGGACAGTTGATTTTATTTATATTTAGAGTTATTTCTATATTTATAAACTCTACATTTGTGTCATGTTAGTTTTCCTCAGTGCCTACAACGAAATACACTAGGGGAGTCATAGCACAAAAAGTTGTGTTTCTGAATAAAAACTCACTTTTGTGAGAACAGCAGGTACTTGTAAGCATTTTGGGAATAAACTAGATTGTAAAATAAAAAACAATAACATTGGGAGTGGGATGTAGTCAGTAGTGGAGTATTCGCCTAAAGAGCATAAGACTCTGGCATAAAAGTTTCCTAAAGCTCAAAGTGTTAGAATTTTATGATCTGTATGAACAAACTTTTTTTTTTTTTGGTCGTGGGCCTGAACTCAGGGGTTATCCCTGCACTCTTCAGCTCAATGTAAGCAATCTACTTCTTGAGTCACAATGCTACTTCCGGTTTTCTAGTGGTTTATTGGAATTAAGAGTCTCACCAACTTTCCTGTCCAGGCTGGGTTTGAACCGCCATCCTCAAATCTCAGCCTCCTGATTAGCTAGGATTATAGGCATGAGCCACCTATGCCAGGCACGTGAATAAACTTCTTAAAGATTGATTCTGAGAAAATAAACCTGGAATATACTTTTAGTATAAATAATTTATAATGCTATGTTTAAGGCACTAATTCAGAAGTATTTATTCATTGGCTGGTTTCTTAGTTTATTTAAAGATATATTATATATTCATTATGAATATATATACATATATTATTAAAATGTAGCTTTGAAGTGTACCTAAGAGCATATATGTTCATGTAAAGTTATTCAACTGCACAAGCTTCATTATTTTTTTTCCATTTTGGTTGGTACCATAAATTATGTGGGATTTTTCTACTGTTGTTTTGTTCTCTGTTTTTGGAGGATTTCTCTCCCTTTTATCTCCCTCTCTCCCTCCATGAACTTGAACTCAGCTTGGTCTTTCTTGCCTTTGTTGTTCATAGCTGATTTTCTACCACTTCAGCCATACCTGTAGCCGGGCTTTTTGCCAGTTAATTGGAGATGAGTTCTCTCAGGCTTTTCTGCCTTCATTATCATCGTCCAGTTCTCAGCCTCCTGAGTAGCTAGGATTACAGATGTGGGCAACTGGGGTGCCTAGGGATAAATTAGACTTTGGTTGGTGTATTCTTTCTGTTTTTCTAAGCATGGGATCATCTAATATAGAAATTCAGTGAATGTCCTGGGTCTGAAGTAAGATATATAATATATATGCAAATCTGTATAGTTCTCATAATATGTAATAAATTTAATATGTGTAATAAGTATAGTAATAGTCAATAAATATAATGAATGAATAATACAAAAAATAAATACCCTGAAAGCAATATACAGTAAACATAATTATGTAGATATTAAAATTTTTTTTCAAGTGTGGATGAATATTACTTTAACAGGGCTGGGGATTGAATTCAGGCCTAGGGAACAGGCCTGAATTGCTTGTATTCAAAGAGGGTGAGTTTCCCCATTCTCCACAGTGCATTAGAGATTCCGACTCTGAGTTCAAATCCCAGGCCTAGCAGAAAAAAGCAGACACGAATTCCAAGCCAGGGAGCTCCATTAGTATTTTTAATATTTTAAAATTTTTAAAATTTTTTATTTTACTTTTTATATACTTTATTAAAATTTATTTTATTTTATTTATTTATTCATTTATTTTGCCAGGCACGGGGCTTGAACTTAGGTCGTAGCAACTCTGCCTCAGCCTCCATCACCCTAAGCTGGAATGGTGCAGCTTCTGGGCCCACAGCCCATCTTGGGATCCGAGGTTTCAGGGGCTGACAGGAAAACAAATTGAAAATGGCACTGAAAAATAGCCGCGAATTGCAGACAGTCGGCGGTTTCTCGGTTTTCCTTCCTTGCATGGTGACCATGCCGGTTCCAAATGACACAGCTATAACCTGTAGGTTACCTGGCATTGCTGAAGGCTGGCAGGCTGGCAGCGAACCCATAGGCCAATCTGGACACCTGGGCATTTGAATTCTGGTCATGGCACTTAGAAAAGGCTGGAGAGCCTAAGAAACTATTGTCTGTTCATAGGAACACCAGAGGAATGTGATAAATGTCATGGTTGGATGAGTAGTGTGTCAATCAGCCTAACATAAAATTAAACCCAGTATTCACAAGCTGTGGATTGATTTTAATTCATAGTTTATTATGCATTAAAAGAATACGTGTGTGTGTGTGTGTGTGTGTGTGTGTGTGTTTTGTCGGTAGTGGGGCCTGAACTCTGGTCCTGGGAAGTCTCCGTCAGCTTTTAAGCTCAGGGATAGTGTGTACCATTTGAGACACAGCACCATTCCAGGCTTTTTCTGATCATGTGGTGCTGAGGAATTGAACCCAGGGCTCATGCATGCAAGACAAGCACTCTCCCAGTGACCACTTTCCCAGCCCCTAAAAGAATACTATTGATTAAGTAGAATTCTCACTACATACCTGTGAATCACTAGGAAGGTAGTATATGTCATTGAATACTACTAGATACACATCACTGGAAGTATCTAAATTTCTAAATATATATTTATTTTTATACCACTGTCTGAATAGAAAAGTATTGCTATTTTGGCCAAACCTGAGTCTCGATCCCAGGTCTTGGTATCCACCTGGCATCTGAATGTGCTAGAGGCTGCCATGCTGACACTCACCCATTCATGAATTGGGCCTCCTAGGGCTTCAGTTCAGGCCCCAGCATTGCTAAAAATGTCTTCCTCAAGAAAGATTCCAAATGTGATACCTGTTTTCCTTTTCTGTGCGAGTGCTGGGTGTCAGGTATGATGTAAAAATATGTCTGCAAAGCTCCATGCTGTGGAATAGATTTGAATGAATGTAATAAATGTTATAGGTGCACTCACAGTCAGTCTATAAATAAATGGTAAGTAGATAAATAAATAATAAAATATAATGAATCATTCCAACAAACACGATATAAATTGAATATATGGATGTAAGTATAAATCATATAATAAACATGTCTATAAATGTTATGTTCTCCAGGGCTGGGGCTTGAATTCAGTTCTAGGGAACAGGCCTGAATTGCTTGTCTTCAAGGGAAGAGAGCTTTCTTTTCCTCCACCCGCTCAGTGCATTAAAATTACCCAGATCCCAAGATGCATCCCTGCCTGGCAAACAACAAAATGGCACAAAATCCAAGACAGGGAGCTTCAGTAATATTATTAATTAATTAATTTATTTTTTGCCGTGCACGGGGCTTTAACTCAGGTCATGGCAATTCTTCCTCAGTTTCCATGACCCTAGGCTGGGATGGTGCAGTCTCTGTACCCACAGCCCATCCTGGGTCCTAGGCCTCAGGGACTAACAGGAAAACAAAATGAAAACACCATCAAAAAAAAGCCACGGACCACAGAAGGTCAGCAGTTTCTATTTTTCTTCATTGCACGGGGACCATCCTGGGTCTGAATGACATGGCTGCAACCTGTAGTTCACCTGGCATTGCTGAAGGCTGGCGGGCTGTCAGTGAAGCCATAGGCCAACCTGGACGCTAGGCCCTGAGTTCGAATCCTGATCATGCCATTTAAAAGGGGCTGGAGAGTCTAAGAAACTATTGCCTGTCCATAGGAATACCATGGAAATGTGATAAATGTCATGGTTGGATGAGTAGTCCCTCAAAATGAATCTAGAATAAATTTAGACCCAATAATCACAGGACACAGATTGGTTTTAATTCATAGTTTATTATGCATTAAAACAATATTATTGATTAAATGGAATCCCCATTAAATACATGAGAATCGGTTGGAACGTAGTATATGTCATTGAATACTAGATACACACCTCTGGCAGTACCTAAATATCTAAATTTATTTTTATTTATGTACCACCATCGTCATAGAAAGTTACTGAGATTTTGGCCAAATTTAGATATTTATATTTATTTATGTACCACCATCGTCACAGAAAGTTACTGTGATTTTGGCCAAATTTAGATATTTATATTTATTTATGTACCACCATCGTCATAGAAAGTTACTGCGATTTTGGCCAAACAGGGGCTTGATCCCAGGTCTTGGGATCGACTTGGCAGCTGAATGGGCTAGAGGCTGTGGTGCTGACACTCACCCATTCAAGAATTGGACCTCTCAGGCTTTCAGATCAGGTCGCATCATTGCCAAAAATTTCTTCCTGGTGTAAGATTTCAAGTGTGACACCTGTTTTCCTTTTCTGTGCAAGTTCATAATATGTCTGTAAAGTTACATGCTATGGAATAGATTAGAATAAATGTAGTAAATATTATGGGTGCACTCACAGTTCGTAAAATAAATGCTAAATCAATAATAAAACATAATGATTCACTCCAACAAACACAATATAGACTTAATATATAGATGTAAATATAACTCGTATATTTAACATGTCTATAAATGTTATGAGGTTCTTGAATTCAGGCCTAGGGAAGAGTTTAGTTCATGCATGATTCTCATAGGAAATGATAGGCAAGACGTATGGCACAACAATAATTTTTAATTAAGAGTTCATGAAGTGTGACAATAAGGATCACATTCAGAAATTGGAGGAAAGGGAAAAGATCCAAGAATCAGTACTCACATGGTGTAGAGCACATGGGCAGCAAAGATGGCGCTGATAGGGAGTTGAGTGGACAGAGCCCGATTTGCTTTATGTTCAGTGCTTAAACAGACCGTGGAAGCTTAGGTGCATGATAGGATGTGACCTTGACAGTGATTGGTTCCTCTTCCTCCCCTCCCATGCTACCCATTCTTTTTTGCTTTAAAAATGGCTTGCTCTATGTTAATAAATGAGTTTTCCTGCTTGAGTTGACTCCCTGCTGCATCTGATTGTCTCCCTGGCTGAGGGAGATTGGGGAACAGGCGAGCGGCCACACTTACCTTTCCTCGGACCCTGTCCGTCTTTTGTGGGATGGATGAAGACCCAACATCTGGCTCCCAACAAGGGGCACGAAAGGAAAAAATACCAGCAGAGGCTAAGCAGTCTGTCAGGGTAAGTGAAACCCTTACTATGGGTAATGCTATCTTACAGAAGAAGGAGGAGGAGGCAATATTAGGCCTAGGAGGAGTAAAGGAGGACTTGGGAAGTGAGAAGGAAAAGGAATGGGTCAAATTTGACCTAGAACACACTGAAACATGCACCTTGGAAGTCAAAACGAGGATGAAAGTTAGTCCCTCTGATTCAGATGCCCCTGATGGTCATAGCCCCTCTCCTATTCCCCCGATTGGAGGGGAGGTACGGAACCCTACACGATCTGTGAGAGATACCTGCAAGAATCGGACCCCCACAAACCATCCACGGAGGGGTGTAGGGCGGGGGAAGTAACCTACTAGGAGGCCTACCCTGGAAAGGAAGGGCCACCTGAGAGCATGGACCCTAGGCCACAGGATTTGCTACCCCAAGTGTAAACGGTCAATCTGGCACCAAGAGCAAACAGGCCCTTGGAATGGTATCCATGGGAAGCTAAGGATCTTAAAGAGCTCTGCAACGTGGTGGTGGAGGATGTCCCAAACTCTCCTTTGGCCCAGAGCTTATTACAGGACATTGCTTATCACCCAGGTGTTGCTAAAGCCTGACTGGATGTGGCTAAAGCTGTCCTCACTAGTTCTCAGTTTATTAAATGTGTGCTTTCTTTAAGGAGGAATGTAGAGGGCAAGTAGAGAATAACCAGCAGGCTCAACCCATGATACCTATTACTTATGCCTTGTTAACAGGGACGGGGAAGGGTACTCCACTGGCATCCAACAGGAGGCAATTCCTGGTCCATACCGTGACTAGGTGAGGCAAGCAGGACTTGTCACTTGGTACAAACTGGATGATAGGCCTACTGAGTCCCCTATAGCAGGAGTGAGGCAAAAACCTGGTGAGCCTCTAGCTGAGTTTGTAGACTGAGTCCAACAGAGCATTCATCACAAGCTTCCAGCAGGGAACCTCCGGGATCAGTTTGTAAAGCTACTGGTCTGGGAAGGGATGAATTCATACCACTGCACGGCCTGTGCGGGATTGAGAGAGTTCACTGAGCAGATGGGTGGTGGCCTCATAGGATGTGGGAATGCAACAGCACCAGTCCCAATCACTAGCTTTAGCTTTACAGGCTCAGACATCTGCCATGACTGAGGCTATTACCCAGGTGCTGGCAGCCCAGGGCCGAGGAACCCCAAGATCATCATGGAGAGGGACTTGCAGGGTGTAGGGGGCAATTTCCCCCTCCCAGCCATTTGGCGGAGGGATTGTTGTAAGCAGTCCTTCTTAAAGTGTCTCTCTTTCAAGTCCCTCTCTCCAATGATTAACCCCAACAGGTGACCTGGACAGTGATCTGCGCTGACAATGCAGAAATCATCAATAGACTTCAAGAGAAGCTGTTCCTTTGACCTGGAGGCCTGACCTTCATTTTGATCACCACCCTATGTCATTATGTATGGACCATTTAATATTTGTGTAGGAGCACTTATTTTAATGTTACCAGCTCTAATTGTTCTTTTACTACTTGCTTGTACAACCACATTTTGTTATGCTTTCCTGTAAACATGTCTAAAATCTGCTCCAAAACAACCCCCACCTCTGGACTCTGAAGTGGCAAAGACTGCTATCCCATCCCTGACTAATGCTAAAAGACTGCTAATGACATTACTTGGCCTGGGAATGCTTTTGCTGATTGTTTCTCTATGCCTTACTTGCATTATATGTGCACTGCAAAACTCTTATGAGTTTAGCCAGCCAATTACATAAGATCAAGCTCCAAGTGAATAAATTTCTCCCAGGGAGGAATCACAGCCAGAAATGGGTAAGAGGGGGTGTCAGTCTGTCCCTTGCTCTGAAGAAGTTCTCGATGATGGGTCAGGCAGACAAGGCGATCCACCCAAAAGAAGATAGGTGGGTTCACTTCCTTAAACAAAGACAGGGGAAGATATTGGGAGCCATTTGGAGCTTAAAGTAAAGCTCAAAGTCATCTTGACCACTGTGCTCGCTTAAAGGCACGTACAAGGAACTGGCTTACTTAAAAGACACCAGGTACCCAGGATTGCTCTGCTATGTCTGCAGTTTGTTTTAAATTTTCCTTGTTTTTCTGGACTATAGTAGAATGGCCTGAGTATGGGGGCCCACGAGGATGCACCATGCCACATGTGTGGAACTCCCAATACCCAGGCTGCTCCCAGGTTTTGAAGAGGATGACCTTACGAGATACTGACTTTTATATATGCCCAGGAATTAATTGAACTGCTTTGGACATTTCTAACTGTGGTGGGACTGATGGCCAATGCTATCCATACCAATGGAATCCTTTCAAAATAACCTTTACAGAGGAGGGAAAAAGATAACTAACTTGGAGGTGGGTCTGCCATTTAAACAAAAAAGAGGGAATCTATAGAGCACGTGGACAGTAAAGATGGCGCTGATAGGGAGTTGAGTGGGCAGAGCCCGATTTGCTTTACAGTATGTAACCAGACCATGGAAGATTAGGTGCATGATAGTATGTGTATGTAACCAGACCATGGAAGCTTAGGTGCATGATAGTATGTGACCTTAACAGTGATTGGTTCCTCTTCCCCTCTCATGCCACCCACTCTTTTTTGCTTTAAAAATGGCTTGATCTGTGTTAATAAATGAGTTTTCCTGCTTGAGTTGAGTCCCTGCTGGGTCTGATTGTCTCCTGAGATGAGGGAGGCTTGGAAACGGGCGAGTGGTCGCACTTACCTTTCCATAGACCCTGTCCATCTTTTGTGGGATGAACGAATACCTGAAAACATGGTAGATGGGATTCCACCCCGAGCCTCAAACTCAGGTCCGGGAAACCCCTAGCTCCTTAGTTGCTCACAGGTTGGTATCCTCACCTAGACCCTTTCGCCAATTGGGCCTGCTAAGCTCTGAGTTCAAATCCCAATACTGCCAAAAGATTAATCCTAATGTGAGAAGCCCATCGATCCACTTGTTTTCCTGTCCTGTGAAAGTTCTGGGTCTCAGGGAGGATGGAGAATTCTATATAGGCAACTCTATAACCATAGGAATAAGTTGTTATCTGGGTCGGTACAGTTATGTCTGTCTTCATACTCAATAAAACACAAATGCATCCATGACTAAGACACACAATAAAAAGAGTAACTAAACTGAACTCATGATGCATTCTATACATATATGTAAATAGATCCTATATGTAAAGTAGGTGGTACATTATTATTTCCTGTGCTGGGGCTTCAATTTAGGACCTGTGACCTGGCCTGATATTATAATTTTCAAGGATGTTGAGCTTCCATTTCCCCCACAGTGTTATAGATTTACCCAGACCTGAGTTGGAATCCCAGCTGTGGGAGAAAAATGGTGCGAGTTCTGAGCCAGATAGTATTATTATTATTATTATTATTATTATTATTATTATTATTATTATTATTATTATTATTATTATTATTATTTTCCAAGGAAAGGATTTTTTTTAATATTTTATTTTATTTGTGAACATACTGTACAGAGGGGTTACAATTACATGGGCAGGATAATGCGTACATTTCTTACTAAGCATTGCAGCCTCCTCCTTTGTTTACCCTTCAAATCCCTTCCCAGCTTCCCCCCTCCCTCCCCAGTCCCAAACTTTCTCCCTCCCCCCACCCCCGGCACCGACGTTGTAAAGCTCATTTTGGACATGAAAACTTGTACTTCTCATTGTTGCAACAGGTCCACCTGTATCCTTAAACGACTTGTTTTTCCCCATCTCCTCCACAAGTTATATTGTCATCAAATATAGTGAAAGCTGGGGTTATACTGTGGGGGAGGGACATACAAAGAAACAAAGAAATAATCTTATAAATGGTTTAGAAACACATGCATGAAAGAAAGAAACATTAAAATACGTATCTAAGGGATCATTTTCCCATTTTCCTAACATCACATTATCTGAACTTTTCCACTTGACTTATACATATACTAGATATTGCAAATAAGGGAAACCATGGGACCTATGTTTCTTTGGGCCTGGCGTACTTCGCTTAATATAATTTTTTCCAAGTCTTTCCATTTCCTAACTAATGGGGCAATGTCATTCTTTCTGATGGAGGCATAGAATTCCATAGTGTATATATGCCACATTTTCTTGATCCATTCATCTACTGAGGGGCATCTGGGTTGGTTCCAGATCTTAGCTATGGTTAATAATGTTGCAATAAACATAGTTGTGCTGGTACCTTTAGTGTGGTCTTGTTTGTAAACATTTGGGTAAATGCCCAAAAGTGGGATTGCTGGGTCATAGGGGAGTTCGATGTAGAGTCTTTTGAGGAACCTCTATACTGCTTTCCAAAGTGGTTGAACAAGTTTACATTCCCACCAACAATGATGTAAGGTTCCCTTCTGTCCACATCCCCTCGACCATTTGTTGTTGTTAGAGTTCTTGATTTTTGCCATTCTAACTGGAGTGAGGGGGTATCTCAATGTTGTTTTGATTTGCATTTCTTTTTGGCTAGGGATGTTGAGTATTTCTTCATGTGTCTATTGAACATCTTTCTTCTTCAGAGAAGTTTCGCTTTAAGTCTTTAGCCCACTTGTTTATTGGGCAGTTGTTTATTTGAGGATATGTTGTTGGAGGATTTAATTTTTTGCGTTCCAAGTATATTTTAGATATGAGACCCTTGTCTGTTGTATGGCTAGTAAAGATCTTCTCCCAATCCGGGGCTTTTTATTGATCTTGCTACATATGTCCTTTGCCATGCAGAAGCTCTGCAACATTATGCAATCCCATTTGTCCAAACTTTCTTTGATTTCTTTTGTTTCCGGGTCTCTATTCAGAAAATTTCGGCCTGAGCCAAGGATACCTAAGGTTTCTCCTATTCCATCCTGTAATGTTTTCAGAGTGTCTGCTTTGAGTTCAAGGTCTTTGATCCATTTGGAGTTGATTCTGGTTCAGGGTGATATATAAGGATCTAGCTTTAGTTTTCTACAAGTAGTTAACCAATGTTGCCAGCACCATTTACTGAAAAGGCTGTCTTTGTTCCATTCTATTGTTTTACTTCCCTTATCGAAGATTAGATGGCTATAGGTCTGTGGGTTCATTTCTGGGTTTTCAATTCTATTCCATTGGTCCTGAGGTCAGTTATGCCAATACCAAGCTGTTTTGATTACTATGGCTTTATAGTAGAGTTTGAAATTTGGTATTGATATTTCTCCAGCAGTGTTCTTTCCGTTGAGGAGCGTTTTTGCTATTCTGGATCTTTTATTGTTCCATATGAATTTTTGGATTGCCTCTTCTATTTCCTTGAAGAATGAGATTGGAATTTTGATAGGTATCGCGTTGAATTTGTAGATAGCCATGGGAAGAATTGCCATTTTCATGATGTTAAGGAGCATGTGAGGTTTTGCCATTTTTTAAGTTCTGTGTTGATTTCCTTTTCCAAGATTTTAAAGTTTTCATCATAGAGTTCATTCACTTCTTTGGTTAAGTTAATTCCTAGGTGTTTTAATTTTTGTGGGGCTATTACAAATGGAGTTGCTTTCCTAATTTCAGCCACACTTTTCTCATTGTTGGCATACAGATAGGCCATAGATTTTGGGGTTTTAATTTTATACCCTGCTACTTTGCCAAAGTTTTGAATCAGCTTGAGTAATTTGGGAGTGGAGTCTATGGGATTCTTTAAATACAAGATCATGTCGTCTGCAAAGAGGGAGAGTTTTATTTCTTCTTTCCCTATTTGGATCCCCTTTATGTCTGCATCTTGTCTTATTGCTGTAGCTAGGCATTCTAATACTAATTCTAATACTTGTCTTGTTCCTGAGTTAAGAAGAAATGGCTTTAGTTTTTACCATTAAGTATAATGCTGGCTGTAGTTTTGTCATATACACTGTTTATTTTATTGAGGAATGTTCCATGGATTCCTAATTTTTCCAAAACCTTCATCATAAAGGGGTGTTGGATCTTGTCGAATGTTTTTCTGCATCTATTGAGATAACCATGTGGTTCTTATTCTTGCTCCTGTTGATGTGATGAATAATATTAATTCATTTGCATATATTGAACCAGCATTGTTTCCCTGAAGTGAATCCTGTTTGATCATGGTGTATGATTTTTGAGTGAATTGTTGAAGTCGGTTGGCCAATATTTTGTTGAGTGGTTTTGCATCAATGTTCATCAAAGAAATGGGTCTATAGTTCTAATTCTATGATGAGTCCCTGCCTGGTTTTGGGATGAGGGTTATGATGGCTTCATAGAATGTGTTCAGTAGTGAACTTTCTCTTTCAATTTCATTGAAGAGTTGGAGGAGAATTGGTGTGAAGTAGGTTTTGAAGGCCTTTTAAAATTCTGCTGTAAAACCATCTGGTCCTGGACTTTTCTTAGCTGAAAGGTCTGTTATTGCTGTTTCTATTTCAACGCTCGATATGGGCCTGTTAAGCTGGTTTTGGCATGTCAATATTTGCTAGTAAAATGTCCATATCTGTCAAGTTCTCAAACTTATTAGCATAAAGTTTTGAGAAGTATTCCCTTATAATGTTTTGAATCTTGGTTTTTTCCTTGGTGATGTTTCCATTCTCGTCTCTGAGTTTATTTATTTGGGAGTGTTCTCTACTATTTCTGATAAGATTTGCTAAGGGTCTGTCAATTTTGTTAATTTTTTCGAAGAACCAACTCTTTGTTTTGTTGATTCTTTCTATAGTTTTTTTTGGATTCTAATTCATTTAATTCTGATTTCATTTTAATTATTTCTTTCCATCTACTGGATTGGGGTTTATCTTGCTGCTCTTTTTCAAGGAGATTTAGATGTGTCATTAAATTGTTGGTTTCAGATCTCTCCAATTTGTTGATGTAGGAGCTCAGAGCTATAAACTTGCCTCTGAGTACTGACTTTGCTGTGTCCCAGAGGAGCTGGTAACTTGTGTGTTCATTTTGGTTGAATAGCATGAACATTTGAATTTCCTTTCTAATCTCTTTCTTGACTCACTCGTGAATCAGCAGTGTGTTGTTCACCCTCCATGTGTTACTGGACTTTTTTGGTGGCTTTTGGTGTTGAGTTCTAATTTTATTCCCTTGTGGTCCGAGAGAATGCAAGGTATAACTTCTATTTTTCTGAATTTGGATAAGTTTGCTTTGTGGCCTAAATTGTGGTCTATTTTTGAAAATGTTCCATGTGCTGCTGAGAAAAACGTGTATTCTGATGCTGCTGGGTGAAATGTTCGGTAGATATCTTTTAAATCTAGTTGATCTATGCAGCTGTTTAGATCTGCAGTTTCTCTGTTGAGTTTTTGCAGAGTTGATCTATCTAGTGGGGAAATTCGTGTGTTGAAATCCCCAACAATTAATGTCTTTGGAGTTATGTGGGATTTGAGGGAAAGTAGTGTTTCTTGGATAAATTTGGGTGCTCCATTGTTTGGCGAGTAGATAATTAGAATTTTAATATCCTCCTGAAAGAGAGATCCCTTAATTAGTATGTAGCGGAGTTCTTTATCTCTTCTCAAGAATTTTAATTTAAGTCTATTTTATCTGATATTAGGATTACAATTCCCACCTGTTTATGGGGGCCGTTTGCTTGGTAGATTTTGTTCCAACCTTTACCATTGAAAATGTGTTTGTTTTTATGGGCAAGATGTGACTCCTGAAGGCAGCAGATAGAAGGGTCTTGTTTTTTAATCCAGCTAGACAGCCTGTGTCGCTTAATTGGAGAGTTCAGTCCGTTAACGTTAAGAGAAAGTACTGAGAGGTATTTGGGAGTTCCTGCCATGTTATCCACCTTCTTGGGGGTTGTAAAAACTGGGTTCTTTCTATGGTTCTTAGATTCTCAGTTTGGGTACAGTTTCTTGACGTTTAATGTGGTCTTGTTGGTTTTCTATGTGTAGGACATCTTTAAGAATGTTTTGTAGGGTTGATTTGGTGGAGATGTATTGTTTCAATTTTTCTTTGCTGTGGAAGGTTTTTATTTGCCCTTCAGTTATGAAGGACAGTTTAGCTGGGTACAGTATTCTTTGTTGATAGTTGTTTGTTTTTAGGGCATGGCATACATCATTCCAGGCTCTTCTTGCTTTGATTGTCTCTGCTGAGAAATCTGAGGTGATTCTAATTGGTTTTCCTTTATAAGTGTTTAATGTTTTCTCCTTGACAGCTGTAAGGATCTTTTCCTTGGTCTGAGTTGATCCTGTGTGGATTATAATGTGACAGTGGGATGTCCTATTGTGGTCTGGTCTGTTTGGAGTTCTAAAAGCTTCGTGTATCTGAATAGGCCTATCTTTTTGCATGTTTGGGAAGTTCTCTGCTAGGATCCTGTTAAACAAATTTCCTAGGCCATTAACTTCTCTTTCTAGGTGCTCCTCTACACCCATTATCCTTAGATTAGGCCTTATGATGTTGTCTTCCAAGTCTTGGATAGATGTATGATATTTCTTGGACTTGTCTTGGATGTTTGTAAGTTCTTTCTCTATAATATCTCGGCTGTCTTCAATCCCTGAGATTCTATCTTCTGCATGGTCTAACCTGCTGTCAACACTTTCTACCTTATTTTTTATCTCTTTTCCTTCTAATTGGTCAGCTTTGATGGCTTCAAGTTCTTTGTTGAAGCTTTGTTTTAGATGTTGTATGAACTTCTTTACTTCCTTAATTTGATGTTCAATGTTTATTCTCAGCTCACTTAGTTGATTGGTTATGGTCACCTTGGACTCCCATTCCTTCTGTTGGGTTCCATTCAGCATTCCCTTTGTGGTCTCCCTGACTTTCTTCAGCTCTTTGTTAATGGATTCCATGAATGCCATTAGTGATCTTTGTGTATTCTCTTCCTGCTCTCTCAATTCCTATATTACTCTTTGATAATCATCCTCCCGTTCATGGGATTCCTGTAGTTCTCTTTGAGTGTTCTCAGCCTGTTCACTCCATTCCTGCTTTTCTCATTGAGTATTCTCAGGCTGCTCATGCAAATCCTGTATCAGCTTTTGAATAGCTTCCTCAAGCTTATGATATTCCTGTATAAACTTTTGGAATGCCTCCTCTCTCTCCCTATCATGCTCATACAGAGACCTTTGTATGCTTTCAATCTTTTGACTTATCATGTTTGCCAGCAGTGTTTGTAGAGCTATTTGGGAATTCTCCTCTGGATTATTCATTGTCTGTTCTGTCCCCTGATTATCTGGATTGGGAATTGAGATACCCGGATTTGCCATTTTTCTTGTGTTTTTCCGGGTTACTCTGCCCATTTGAGATGAAAATAGCCCCAGTTTTGTGCTAGAACACTATCTTAAGGCAAGCATGAACCCAAGTCTGAATTTGCACAGTCAATAATCTACAGATACAATCTAGTTCAACAGATACATCTATTCAACATCAAACAACTATACGTTAATGGGCTAAAAAACTCAAAGAAGAATTTGGAAGACCAGAAATTATTAGGGTTAGGGAGAGATGTGGGTAAAAAAATAGGAATAGATTGATGTGGGGAGGCTCAGCGGGAGTGAACTAAGTCTTAATCTCAAAGCAGGAAATAGGTTGGGTAGGATGAAATTTGAGAGAGAGGAAAAAAAAGGGAACGGGAAAAGAAAAGAGACCAGAAAAAATAGAAAGGTAAAAATTAATAAAATTATGTAGAATCCATAACAATCTATTTTTTAGATAAGAACGTGAATTTATTGAGAGAAGGGGAGGGATATAAAGGAGATGTGAAAAACTTAAAAATAAAAATGCTTAAAATATTATATAGGTATAAAGGGGTAGTACTGCTATTAAGAAATTTAAGTCTTAGAGGTTTTGACTTGAGTAATAAATTTGTAGATTAAGTTTGTACACAATGGGGGATAGGGTCTAATAGAAAACTATGGGTTTATCTGAGGGTGTGCAGGCCAAAATGCTCTCTTCATTACAGAATACTTCTAGATACAAAATACGTCAGGATTCCGAACCAAAAATTTGAAAAATTTAGCATCTTTCTGTTGGATTCCAAAGAAATAATGAAGGATTACAAAAGCTTAAGCCAGGAGAAACAGCAAAGTTACCTAATTAGGACTTTGTAGACCTTACTAAATTAGAATTTAGATTTGAAATAAATATCTTTTGCTTGTAATTTCATATTCTATAGGATACTACAAAATACTTTTTAGGTAAAAGTTTTAATTTACAAATTCACAAATGATTCTGACATATTATTTGTCTAGAATATTTTTTCAAGAGAGTTGTAATTAGGACTTAGTTAATAGTTAATTCCAGCAGTTCATGTATAACATAATAATGTGAATAATCTAGAAAGAGTTGAGAATAAATAGAAGCTATTAATTTATAAATTTAGAAAAAGAGCAATGTTTTGAGAGTTTGGTGTAACATGGTATGAAGAGAGTTATTGTTTGAAATCTTTTTTCTTCTACCTGCACATAACATAGGAAGAAATTTCCTTATTTATATACCTATGTATACAATGAGAAAAATGCTAGGTTTGGGGTATGTTTTCATTTTGTTTTTGTTGTTTTGTTTGTCCTAGGGCTTGACGTCTGGGCCTGGGCACTGTCCCTGAGCCTGTTTTTTGCTCAAGGATACTGCTCTACCAGTTGAACCTCAGTGCTACTTGTGTCTGGCTCTTCCTGAGCAGTTTATTGGAGATAAGAATCTAAGGAACCTTCCTGACTGGGTGGGCTTTGAACCATAATATACAGATCTTTGCGTCATGAATATCTATGGTAGACGAAAAGATATGTATAAATAATATTTTCAAGTTTTCTGATCTGAAAGATACCACTTGAGGGAAAATGATGCAGCAAAGTTTAGTTTAGTGTTTCTTCAACAATAGAAAGGGCATAATATTAGCAGAAGTGTACAATTTTTTCACAATAGAGATGAGCTAGTCATGCTGTGAATTTAGGGAATTTTAAGGTGCGGCTTACAAAGTGTAAACTGTTGGGCTACAATGACCTTACTGCATAAAATGTTGGAATTGATTGTCATTGAAATAATAGCTTACTATGATGAAAAAATGTTTACTCTAGAGGAATTAATTCTTATAGATACTTCATAGTTTTATCTTCTACCAGAATGAGGCTAGTTTCTCTGTTGACCTTTAAATATGTAATGCCACATTGGAAACTGTATCTATTGAAGAATTAAATAAAATGCATACAGGCACTGTTTTAAATGCCTCTGGTATGGCATGCTAAGAATTTGAAAATGAGTACTTAGTAGAACACATATATTCTGTCCTCTTAACAAATATTTAGTTTTAAAAATTAGGAGTTTCCAGAGAATTGGACTGTTTCCTATTTAGTATGAGACAATACTAAAATAATGTTTTTTTTTTAAATAATGGCAGAATATTCTGAAAATTTTGTATAGTTTGATAGGATTCAAGTTGATGACCCTCTGAAAAAGAAAGGGGTAATTAATTCAAATGAGAAACCAATTATTGTTCATTTTTAAAAAATTAAATACATATAGAATATCATATACTATAGAAATACAGTGAAATTATATTTTATGTAGCTTATTTTTAAATTTAATTTTATTGTCAAGGTGATATATGGAAGGGGTTGCATTAATTGTAAGGTAGTGACTATCTAAAAAGTCTAACTTTTTATGCCCTCCCTCATTTTTCTCACACTTTTACTTTACCCCAATACCCCTCACAAGTTGTCATGTGAATATCCTACATGTTGTCCTTTTTCTCGCCATTTTGTTGTTCCTCTTCCCTTGCCAAATTAAGATACATGTGTATATAATACACAGGATATTGAAATCAAATACAGCAGGGAATAAACCATAGGGAAAAACACAAAAGAAAAAGAAATCACATAGTACAGTAAAAACAACAACCACAAAGAAAAACCTCTGTTTCCATGTCTAGGAGTTCATTTTGCTTAGCATCCTCTTATATGTATATTTATACATAGCTATTGAGCCATCCTGCTCATCCGCTAGGACTATCTTAGACATTACCTAATTATTACACATGATGAAAAGCATGGAATCTGTTTCTTTGTGTGTTGCTTATTTTTCTTAGTAGGATTTTTCCAAGTCTTTCCATTTTCTTATGAATTGGAAGCTTCCAATTCCACCGTGTGTGTGTTTAATGGATTTGTTCATCTTCTGAGTGGCATGTTGGTTTAAATCATGATTGCATGTAAGTATCATTAGGGTCATTCAAAAATGACAGATGCCGCCTCCCCAGATATACTAAAATCATGATTTCTAAGTAAGATAGTTTTTATGGTGGTACAAGTGTTGAGATACCTGGATAACTCTAATGTATTTCTTGCAGAGTTAGACAGGAAGACATCATATAGGATAAAAATGGTAGTGACAAAATATTCCCTTGAA
This sequence comes from Dipodomys merriami, assembly GCF_024711535.1. Taxonomy (NCBI): domain Eukaryota; kingdom Metazoa; phylum Chordata; class Mammalia; order Rodentia; family Heteromyidae; genus Dipodomys; species Dipodomys merriami. The sequence goes on from NW_027206076.1 coordinate 210,925, forward strand.
AAAGATATAGGAGGCTTCCAGAAATATGAAGAAATTCAGATAATTTTGAAGAATTTAGAAATGCAAGCTCAAGTAAGTCTCTTTAAATAAAAATTATGTAAGTGGAAGGGCAAAAGAAGAGGAAGAGAAGAAATAACTGACAGCAGATCATTGTTCTAAGTTAGAGTATAAAAAGACATAATCTATAGCTTCCCAGTTAAAAAGAGACCAACATAATGCGTCCCACTTAATTTAGGTACATGCAAAATATATACTTGGCTTTTTCCTACTTTAAAGCTCCAAAAAAATGAAGACTTATAAGAAAAGTTATGTGATTGCCATTACTTTAACCAGAACACTAACTGTGATGAGTCCTCTTTTTTGTATTTTGCACTTGGAAAATAGTCCCTAAGTTGATGATGTTGTGATGTGATTAGAGTCAGAGTTAGGGGCTTCTACTGGTAGTTATCCCAAAGTAGTTTAAAGTAGTTTTCTGCCCAAGATATCCAACTGCATTGTCTGAAGCTGTACTTTGAACACACCCTCAAACGTGAGTACATAATTTGAAATTATACTTCAGCATATCCTTGACACATTCTACTTTGTGCCTTTGTCTTTTTGCACATTCCTTTTGAGTTCATAGTTGCTCTATTTCAATTTCATCTTTATAAACTAATAAGAACATTGTTTAACTATCACTTGTTGTTTGCACACACCCAGTGTCTCTATCAAGGTACTTTGTCTATTTTAAACAATAGGGTAGTACTCACTCTCTAAGGAGAAAAGTTCCACAGTATAACTCTATGCCCATCTTAGAGGGTGTAGAATTTAAAGCATTTTGAGACAAACAGTGATATTAGTAGTGAAAGCCTCGGAAGATGGCGGAGGAGAAGCATTGGCTAAACAAGCTCTTGCATAGAAAGCAGTTTTAGAGTTCCAGTGAACAGTCCTAAGCCAGAGAATCACACCATGTGTGCCATCACAGGACAGAGAGTTAGGCCAGAGTAGGAAAATCCAGGCAAGGAGAGAAATCTGAGCTCTTGCCACTGCTGCAGTGGCCGAACCCACCATACTTGAATCACAGAGAGTGCGAGACCAAGGAACTAGCACTGCGGGCGAGCGGATTCTACTCAAAACCAGCAAGAACCAACAAGGAGCAGACATCTTCATCCTGCAGTTCTCATAACAGAAACAACCCAGGAACCAAGACTCGGCATGAGTAGAAGCCTGACATCCTCACTCCTTCTCAGGGAGCAGAGGAGTTAAGGCCACCCCTCCCCACCCAGTACCAGAGATCTCCATCTTGGATACCGACAAAGCTTGGAGGAGCTGCTAGCTCCAACTCAGGCCTTTGAATAAAATTAGAGTCATTTAGCAGGTCACAAGAACTTAAGCCCACCTGCCAGACTCAGCTACACCCAGGGAAAAGACACCCAGCTCTGGCACCAGCCCCAGGAGAGGCTTTCTTCAACAGGTAATCAGAGCCATAGGCTGCCCCTCCCTTTAGCAGCCTCGACAATCAATTGAAATTCAGTAAACAGAAACCCTGAGAATGGCTCCAGGCTGGGCTCAGTGAGTTTCTCACAAACTAGCCCCCAGGAAAAGCTACTGTTTGCAGAAAGGCCTCAACACTACCCAGAATCTAGCCTGAACACAGCATCTCCAAATTTGAGGAAAAAGCCATCTCCCTCTTTTGTGATATTCAAAGCAGATCCTACTTCCATTGAACTAGCCTAGGAGGAGGAACGCAAAATTCTGGGTAAAGCAGAGTATTTTTCTCCCTGTTCAAACAAACTGACTTAAGAAATCAACCAAGCCACAGGACCACAAGTAGAACAGAGACTCCAACAAAAGGCTGGTTACAGACAAAAGGGAGATACAGATTTTTCCCACCCCTCCCAAAAAAATGAAAGAATTTTTTGTCTTTTTTTTTTTTGCTACTTTTCATAATTTTTTTTCTTTTCTAAAACTTTTTTTTAAATTTTTAACATTTTTGGAAAAAATTGTTTCTAGTAACTTTTTTTTCCTCTTATAATTTTTATTTTAGGGATCCGTGTGTGTGTGCGTTTTTCTTTCTTTTTTTAAAAAAAATTTTCTTTTTGATTTTTGTGTAGCTCTACTGAACTTCTGATCTTTTTATCTTCCTTTCTTATGCTTTTCACCTTTTCTTCTCTTTCGTTCTTCTTTATGTGACTTAATTGTCCTGCACATCCTCAGATAAACCAGAAGTTGACTATTTTACTCTATCCCAATTGTGTGCACACTTAATCCACAAATTTATTACTCAATTCAAAATCTTTAAGACTTAAATTCCTTAATAGCAGTACTACCTCTTTATACCTATATAATATTTTAAGTATTTTTATTTTTAACCATTTTACATCTCCTTTATATCCCTCCCATAGTCTCATTATATTCATGTTCTCTGAATAGTTTGTTTTTGTTCTGCATAATATTATTAATTATTATTTTCTATTTTTTCTGGTCTCGTTTCTTTTCCCTTTCTCTTCTTTTTTTCTCTCTCTCTACTTCCATCCTATCCAACCTATTTCCTGCTTTGAGATTAGGACTTAGTTAAGATAACTCACCCTGTGCCTTCCCAGATCACTTTTTTCATATTTTTTTACCCACATCTCTCCCGAAGCTAATAATTTCTGGTTTTCCAAATTCTACTTTGGGTTCTTAGCCCATTAATATATAGTTGTTTGATGTTGAATAGATTTATTTGTTGAACTAGATTGTATCTGCAGACAATTGACTGTGAAAATTCAGACTTTGGTTGATGCTTGCCTTAAAATAGCATTCTAGCACAAAACTGGTGTTATTTTCATCCCAAATGGGCAGAGTAAGCCAGAAAAACACAAGCAAAATGGCAAGTCCGGGTATCTCAATTCCCACTCATGATAATCAGGAGACAAAACAGATAATGAATAATCCAGAGGAGAGTTCCAAAATAGCTCTACAAACACTGCTGGCAAACTTGATAAATGAAAATATTGAAAACACACAAAGGACTCTGTGTGAGCGTGATAGGGAGAGAGAGGAGGCAAAGAAAAGGTCAATGTAGGAAACGATTGAAAACCTACAAAGGACTCTGTATGAACATGATAGGGAGAGAGAGGAGGCAATCTAAAGGTTTATCCAGGAATATCATGAGCGTGAGGAAGCTACTCAAAAACTGATAAATGAATTGCGTGAGCAGCTTGAGAATACTCAAAGAGAAAGGCAGGAATGGCGTTAACAGGTTGAGAACACTCAAAGAGAACTACAGGAATGGCAAGAAAAGGAGCGGGAGGAAGTTAAGCAAAGAGTAATATAGGAATTGAGAGAGCAGGATGAGAATACACAAAGATCACTAAAGGCATTCATGGGATCCATTAACAAAGAGCTGAAGGAATTCAGGGAGACAACAAAGGAAATGCTGAATGGAAACCAACAGAAGGAACGGGAGTCCAAGTAAACCATAACCAATCAATTAAATGATTTCAGAATAAACACTGAACACCAAATTTAGGAAGTAAAGAAGTTCATACCAGATCTAAAACAAACCTTCAACAAAGAATTTGACCAATCAAAAGTGACCAATTAGAAGTAAAAGAAATAAAAAACAAAGTAGAAAGCCTTGACAGCAGGTTAGGCTGTGTAGAAGATCGAATCTCATGGATTGAAGACAGACTAGATAATATAGAGAAAGAACATACAAAAATCCAAGACAAGTCCAAGAAATATGACAGAACTATCCAAAACTTGAAAGACACCATCAAAAGGCCTAATCTAAGGACAATGGGTGTAGAGGAGCATATAGAAACAGAAGTTAATGGTCTAGGAAATTTGTTTAATAGGATCCTAGCGGAGAACTTTCCAAACATACAAAAAGACAGGCCTATTCAAATACATGAAGCTTTTAGAACTCCAAATAGACCAGACCAGAACAGGACATCCCACCTTCACATTATAATCCACACAGGATCAACTCAGACCAAGGAAAAGATCCTTAAATATGTCAAGGAGAAAAGATTAACCACCTATAAAGGGAAACCAATTAGAATCACCTCAGATTTCTCAGCAGAGACAATCAAATCAAGAAGAGCCTGGAATGATGTATGCCATGCCTTAAAAACAAACAACTATCAACCAAGAATACTGTACCCAGCTAAACTCTCCTTCATAACTGAAGGCCAAATAAAAATCTTCCATAGCAAAGAAAAATTGAAACAACACATCACCACCAAACCAGTCCTACAAAAGATTCTTAAAGATGTCCTACACATAGAAAACCAACAAGACCACAATAAAGACCAAGAAACTGCACCCAAATTGAGAATCCAACAACCATATGAAGAACCCAGATTTCGCAGCCCCCAAGAAGGTGGATAACATGGCAGGAGCTCCCATATAACTCTCAGTCCCATGTCTTAATATTAAGGACTTAACTCTCCAATTAAGCGACATAGACTGTCTAGTTGGATTAAAAAACAAGATCCTTCTGTCTGCTGCCTTCAGGAGTCACATCTTGCCCATAAAAACAAACACATTTTCAATGTAAAAGGCTGGAGCAAAATCTATCAAGCAAACGGCCCCCATAAACAGGTGGGAGTGGCGATCCTAATATCAGCTAAAATAGACTTCAAATTAAAATTCTTGAAAAGAGATAAAAATGGTCGCTACAAACTAATTAAGGGATCTCTCCTTCAGGAGGATATTACCATTCTAAATATCTATTCGCCAAACAATGGAGGACCCAAATTTATCCAAGAAACACTACTTTCCCTCAAATCCCACATACATCCAAAGATATTAATAGTTGGAGATTTTAACACACCACTCTCCCCACTAGAGATCAACTCGGCAAAAACTCAACAGAGAAACCGCAGATCTAAACAGCTGCATAAATCAACTAGATTTAACAGACATCTACCGAATATTTTATCCAGCAGCAACAGAATACATGTTTTTCTCAGCAGCACATGGAACATTTTCTAAAATAGACCACATTTTGGGCCACAAAGCAAACTTGTCCAGATTCAGAAACATTGAAGTTATGCCATGCATTATCTCTGACAACAAGGGAATAAAATTAGAACTCAACACCAAAAGCCACCAAAGAAAGTCTAGTAATACATGGACGGTGAACAACACACTGCTGAACCCAAGTGGCTCATGGAAGAGATTGGAAAGGAAATTCAAATGTTCAATGCTATTCAACAAAAGTGAGCACACAAATTTCCAGCTCCTCTGGGACACAGCTAAGGCATTACTCAGAGGCAAGTTTATAGCACTGAACTCCTACATCAACAAATTGGGGAGATCTGAAACCAAAAATTTAATGACACCTCTAAACCCCCTTGCAAAAGAGCAGCAGGATAAACGCCAATCCAATAGATGGAATGAAATAATTAAAATTAAATCAGAATTAAAAGAATTAGAATCCAAAAAATACTGTAGAAAGAATCAACAAAACAGAGTTGGTTCTTCGAAAAAATTAACAAAATTGACAGACACTTAGCAAATCTTATCAGAAAAAGAAGAGAACACACCCAAATAAATAAATTCAGAGATGAGAGTTAAACCATTTTTACAGGCCCATATCAAGCATTGAAATAGAAACAGCAATAAGAGGCCTCCAAGCTAAGTAAAGTCCAGGACCAGATGGTTTTTCAGCGGAATTCTACAAGGCCTTCAAAGCAGAGCTCACACCAGTAATCCTCCATGTCTTCAATGAAAATGAAACCATCATAACCCTCACCCCAAACCAGTCAGGGACTCATCAAAGAAAGAGAACTATAGACTCATTTCTTTGATGAATATTGATGCAAATCTTCTCAATAAAATTTTGGCTAATCGACTTCAACAATTCATCAAAAAATACACACCACTATCAAACAGGATTCATTTCAGGGATGCAAAGCTGGTCCAATATAGGCAAATCAATTAATATTATTCATCACATCAATAGGAGCAAGAATAAGAACCACATGGTTATCTCAATAGATGCACAAATACATTCGACAAGATCCAACACCCCTTTATGATGAAGGTTTTGGAAAAATTAGGAATCCATGGAACATTCATCAATACAATAAAGACTGTATATTACAAACCGACACCCAGCATTATACTTAATGGTGCAAAACTACAGCCATTTCCTCTTAAATCAGGAACAAGACAAGGATGTCCACTCTCTCCACCTCTCTTCAACCTAGTATTAGAATGTCTAGCTACAGCAATAAGACAAGATGGAAACATAAAAGGGATCCAAATAGGGAAAGAAGAAATAAAACTCCCTCTTTGCAGATGACATGGTCTTGTATGTAAAGAACCCCATAGACTCCACTCCCAAATTACTCAAACTGATTCAAAACTTTGGCAAAGTAGCACGGTATAAAATTAACCCTTAAAAATCAATGGCTTTTCTGTATGCCATCAATGAGAAAAGTGGGGCTGAAATTAGGAAAGCAACTCCATTTGTAATAGCCTCCCCAAAAATAAAATACTTAGGAATTAACTCAACCAAAGAAGTGAAGGACCTCTATGATGAAAACTTTAAAAAATTCAAAAAGGAAATCAAAACAGAACTTAGAAAATGGCAAAAACTCCCATGCTCCTGGATTGGAAAGATTAACATCGTGAAACTGGCAATAATTACCAAGGCTATCTACAAATTCAATGCGATACCTATCAAAATTCCAAACCTCATTCTTCAAGGAAATAGAAGAGTGAATCCAAAAATTCGTATGGAACAATAAAAGACCCCGAATAGCCAAAACGATCCTCAATGGAAAGAACACTGCTGGAGGAATAGCAATACCAAATTTCTAACTCTACTATAAAGCTATAGTAATCAAAACAGCTTGGTATTGGCATAAGAACAGACCTCAGGACCAATGGAATAGAATTGAAAATCCCGAAATGAACCTACAGACCTATAGCCATCTAATCTTTGATAAAGGTGCTAAAAAAATAGAATGGAAGAAAGACAGCCTCTTCAGTAAATGGTGCTGGCAAAATTGGTTAACTACTTGTAGAAAACTAAAGCTAGAACCTTATATATCACCCTGCACCAGAATCAACTCCAAATGGATCAAAGACCTCGGAGTCAAAGCAGACACTCTGAAAACATTACAGGTTGGAATAGGAGAAACCCTAGGTCACCTTTTCCCAGGCTCAAATTTTCTTAATAGAGACCCGGAAACACAACAAATCACAGGAAGGTTGGGCTAATGGGATTGCATGAAGTTGCAGAGTTTCTGCATGGCAAAGGACATAGCTAGCAAGATCAATAGAAAGCCCACGGATTGGGAGAATATCTTCACTAGCCATACAACGGACAAGGGTCTCATATCTAAAATATACTTGGAACTGAAAAAATTAAATCCCCCAACAACAAATCCTCAAAGAAAAAATTGCCCATTAAATAAGTGGGCTAAAGACTTAAAAAGAAACTTCTTTGAAGAAGAAAGAAGGATGGCCAATAGACTCATGAAGAAATGCTCAACCTCCCTAGCCATAAAAGAAATGCAAATCAAAACAACATTGAGATACCACCTCATTCCAGTTAGAATGCCAAAAATCAAGAACTCTAATAACAATTGATGCTGGAGTGGATGTGGACAGAAGGGAATGTTACTTCATTGTTGGTGGGAGTGTATACTTGTTCAACCACTTTGGAAAGTAGTATGGATGTTCCTCAAAAGACTCCACATAGAGTTCCCCTATGACCCAGCAGTCCCACTTTTGGGCATTTACCCAAATGTTTACAAACAAGACCACACTAAAGCTACCAGCACAATTATGTTTATTGCAGCATTATTTACCATAGCTAAGATCTGGAACAAACCCAGATGCCCCTCAGTACATGAATGGATCAAGAAAATGTGGTATATATACACAATGGAATTCTATGCCTCCATCAGAAAGAATGGCATTGCCCCATTAGTTAGGATATGGAAAGACTTGGAAAAAATTATATTAAGTGAAGTAAGCCAAGCGCAAAGAAATATAGGTCCCATGATTTCCCTTATTTGCAATATTGAGTATATGTATGAGTCAAGCAGAAAAGGTCAGATAAGGTGATGTTAGGAAAATGAAATTTAAGATATGTATTTAAAATGGTTTTTTTCTTTCATGCATTTCTTTCTAAGGCAATGATAAAATTATTTCTTTGTTGCTTTGTAAGTCCCTCCCCCACAGTATAACCCCTGCTTTCACTGTATTTGATATAGTTATAATTGGTGGAGGGGAAGGAGAAAAACAAGTCGTTTAATTAAGAATACAGGTGGACCTCTTGTAACAATGAGAAGTACAAGCTGTCATGTCAAAAATGAACTTTACAACTTGGGTGGGGGCTAGGACTGGGTGAAAGGGAAGGGAGGATGGGAAGGGATGTGAAGGGTAAACAAAGGAGAAGGCTACAATGCTTGATAAGGAAAGTACTCACTATCTTGCCCATGTAATTGTAACCCCTCTGTACAGTATTTTCACAATAGAAAAAAAGAAAAAAGAGTGAGTATACATTAGAGAGACTGCAAAAATAACATTAGGGTTTTTACTGTCTCTACCTATTAATGTAATTTTATTTCTTGGTATTGAAACTCTCCTCTTGTTATTATTGTATATAATCCAATTCAGTTTATAACTGTATTCAATGTGGGAACTCTAGCTTCAAAGAATTCTAAAGTTTTTTTTTTTTCCTTTTCAATAACCTTATCATTGTCAGGCTACACTGTGGTCATCATCATCATCTTTATCAAAATTATTATTAGCATTATAAGTGCTAATTAGTGAAAATCTTATATGTCCCTATGATTTTGCTATTATTTTCTTTTGATTAGTATTTTTAATGTTAAAACTGTGCATGCGTCCATATTAAAATTTTGAACAAATAAAGAAACAAGAAAACTAAACCATATCAAGTGGCTTGACTATGAGTTTATAATAAATTATGGAATAGATTTTTGAAGCATTGCTAATTCTTAGCCAGTATGAATTAACTTCCTCTCTCCCCCTCATTACACACCAATATTTAAGAGTTTGGACAGAACTTTTTCAAGTAATACACTGTAAATATTATTACAATGTCATAAGTAGATCTAAAATTCCCTTGAAAATAAAAGCTCTACTTTCTATTGAAATATCAGTCATTTTATTCTAGGAAACTTTTACAAAAATAGAGTGTATATATTTGAAATATAAAAGTTCAAAAATGGTAGCAAAAATTTTTATAGAGAGTCTGTCTTCAGAAATATTTGTATATATAAATATTAATGTTATGTGTAGAATGACATATATTTTTAGAGATTGTCATCAGAAATATATACATATATCTAAATTTATGTGTAGAATGATGTACACTATAGCGAAACAAAAATCTTAAAATATAATTAAAATAAAGAAAATACATCACACCAAGTGCAAGTGAGTCAATGTTATAATTCGACCTATTCTGGGTAATGAGATCTTAGAAATGTGTTTGAAAGTGGCCAAGACAGAAAAGTTCTTGTTAGATTCTTATCTATAATTAACCACTAAAAACATGAATTAGCTCTGTGCCTCAAGTTGGAGATTGCTGTCCTTGAGCATAAAAAGTCTTAGGGATAATGCCCAGGCCTTTCAAACAACAACAACAACAACAACAACAACAACAGCAAAATGTATCACATTAATTTCACAAAAGCATCTTTTAACTGCTGTGAACATTTCTTAGAAACATGAGTACATGCCCCTGGAAAATGTTAAGTAAAACGTATAGAATATTTACGTCTATGTTAAAGACATGACTATTTAGATTGTTTAAGATATTTAGGAAATGATAAGGAATTAAGAATAATGATGGGTAGGTAATATATTGGGAGTGGTTTGTCATTCTATTTTATGATAGGAATAGAATGATATTTATAATGGTTATATAAAATTACTCTTGCTTCATATTTGAATTATAATAAATGATAAACATTTTTAAATGTTTCCAATGGAAAGGAATATCAATTCTTATGTAATTTCAAAGCAACTGAGAAAATTATTCCAAGGCTTGTTTGCTCAAAGACTGTATTTCTTTTCTTGTTCTAGTTTTCATATGTTCATAGAAATTAAAATTCCCAAAATTCAATGGATTTTGGCATTCAGGAACATCTTCATAGATACTAATATTGGAATCCCTTAAGTGGAATAGTTTATTTCATTTGTTACTTTCACAAATAAATCATGATGATAGTGTATTTTGTTTCTTTTCACTGCTATTGGCTCTTATCTTGAGAATACTTTTTCCCTAGCAAAGTAGAGAAAAACAATTGGATTGACCAAGTAACGTATGGCTTTCATAAGATGCAGATGCATAGCTTTGTTTCTAATGGCTGCATAATATTCCATTGTGTACAGATACCACAATTTTGGGATCCATTCATCTGTGGTGGGACATCTGGGTCGTTTCCATATCCTGCTTATTACGAAAAGTATGGCAATAAACATGGAGGTTGCATGTGTCCTTGTATACTGGTTGCTGTTGTTCAGGATGGATGCCTAGAAGTGGTATGACTGGGTTATATGGGAGGTCAATGCCTAGAAGTGGTATGACTGGGTTATATGGGAGGTCAATATTTAGCTTTCTTAGGACCCTCAAGACTGTTTTCCAAAGTGGTTGTATGAGTGTACATTCCCAACAGCAGTGTAGTAGGGTTCCTCTTTCTCCGCATACCCACCAGCATTTGTCATTGGCTGGCTTGAGGATGTCGGACATCCTGACTGGGGTAAGGTGGTATCTCATGGTTGTCTTTATTTACATTTCCTTCAAAACCAGGGATGGTGAACATTTCCTAATGTGTTTCTTTGCCATTTTTATCTCTTCTTCTGAGAATTCTCTCTTTAGTTCCCTTGTCCATTTAATAATTGGTTTGTTAGCTTTGGGAGGGATTAGTTTCTTGAGTTACCTGTATATACTGGATATTAACCCCTTGTTGGATATATTGCTGGTAAATACTTTTCCCAATTAATTGGTTGTCTTTCTAGCTTGGTTGCGATAGTTTTAGCTTTGCAGAAGCTTTTTATTTTAAGGCAGTCCCATGTTGTCGTGTCTCAATCCAATTTGTTGTGACCCTGGGACTCTGTTCATGAAATTCTTTCCTGGGCCTATAAGTTCAAGTGTCTCTCCTACTCTGCCTGGAGAGGTTTCAGAGATTCAGGTTTAATACTAAGGTCTTTAATCCATTTTGAGCTGATGTTGGTGTATGATGATATGCTGGGGTCCACTTTTATTCTTCTGCATATGGCCACCCAGTTTTCCCAGCACTAGTGGTTGAAGAGGCTGTGTTTCTTCCATCGTCTGTCTTTGGTTCCTTTGTCAAATATCAGCTGACTGTAGGCATGTGGATTTATTTCTGGATCTTCTATTCTATTCTGTTGGTCTTTGGGTCTGTGTTTGTGCCAGTACCATGCTGTCTTTGTTATTAGGGCTCTATAGTAGAGTTTGAAGTGCTACATGGATATAACTCCCATGTTGTCTTTATTTGCTAGAATAGTTTTGGATATTCTAAGTTTTTGTGGTTCCATTTGAATTTTAGGACTGTTTTCTGTCAGAGAAATACATCATTGGGATTTTAATAGGAATTGCACTGAATTTGTATATTAATTTGGGCAGAATTGCCATTTTCACTATGTCTGCCTATCCAAGAGCATGGGAGGTCTTTCCATTTCCTAGTATCTTCTGTAATTTTTTTCTTTAACTTTTTATAGTTTTCATTAAATAGTTCTTTTACATCTTTGGTTAGGTTAATTTCTGAATATTTTATTTTGGGGGATGTTATTGTGAATGGGCTTGCTTTCCTTTATTTCCCTCTCTGCTTGTACATTGTCAGTATACAGGAATGCAACTGATTTTTGTGGGTTTATTTTGTATCCTGCTACTTTGCCGAAGTGATTTACGATTTCTAAGGGTTTGGGGATGGAATTTTTGGAATTGTGAAGGTATAGTATGATGTCATCTGCAAAAAGGGATAGTTTAATTTCTTCTTTCCATATACAGATCTTTTAATGTCTTTTTCTTGCCTTATTGACCTGGCTAAGAGTTCCAGGGCTATATTGAACAGGAGTAGAGACAGTGGGCATCCTTGCCCCATTCCTGATTTTAAGAGAATTGGTTGTAGCTTTTCCCCATTAAGTATAGTATTAGCTATTGATCTGTCGTAAATGGCTTTTAATGTTTTAAGAAATATTCCTTCTATTCCTATTGCCTCCAGAGCTTTTAGCATGAATGAATGTTGAATTTTATCAAAAACCTTTTCTGCATTTGTGGAGATAATCATGTGATTCTTGACCTTGGCTCTGTTGATGTGTTGGATTATATTTATTGAGTTACATATGTTAAACCATCCCTGAATCTCTGGGATGATGCCTACTTGGTTTTAGTGTATGGTTTTTTTTATGTGTTTCTGGATTCTGTTAGCTAGAATCTTGTTAATGACCTTTGCACCTGTGTTCATCAAGGAATTTGGCCCGTAATTCTCCTTTTTGGTTGGGTCTTTGCCTGGTTTGGGGATGAATGTGATATTGGCTTCATAGGATGTGTTTGGGATAGCTCCTTCCTTTTCTGTTTCTCTGAAGAGCTTGAAGAGTATAGGTGTTAGTTCTTCTTTAATGGTCGTATAGAAATCTGTTGCGAATCCGTATGGTCCTGGGCTTTTTTTGTTGTTGGAAGACCTCTGATTGCTTCCTGTATCTCCTTGTAGGATATTGGCTTATTTAATTGATTTACTTCTTCTTTGCTCAATTTGGGAAACTTGTATTTCTCTGAAAATGCATCCATTTCTGCCAGGTTTTCTTTTTTTAGAGGATATAACTTTTCAAAGTAGTCTGTTAAAATTGTTTGAGCATCTTTGTTACGTGTTGTGATTTTTCCCGTGGCATCCCTAATCCTGTTAAAATGGATTTCCTCTCTTCTTTTGTAAATTAATCTTGCCAAATATCTATCAATTTTATTTATTTTTTCAACCAGTTTTTATTTAGTTAATTTTGGCTATAATTCTTCAATTCTCTATTTCAATAATCTCCGCTCTTAGTTTGGTTATCTGGCTCTATTTAGTAACTTTAGGTTCCATTTTTTCATGTTTTTCTACCTGTTTTAATTGCAACATGAGATTATTTTCTTGGTCTGTCTCTATTTTCTTGATGTGGGCTGTGATAGCAATAAATTTGTCCATCAGGACTGCTTTTGCTGTGTCCCAAAAGGTTTTTGCGAGGTATTTTCATTTTCATTGAGTTGTAGGAATTTTTTAATTTCTTCTTTAATCACTTCCATTACCCAGGCATTGCTTTGAAGTGAGCTGTTCAATTTCCATATATTTGAGTAATTTTTGCAGTATGTTTCGTTATTGAGAACTAGCTTGATTCCACTATGGTCAGATAGGATACAGGGGATTATGTCAATCTCCTTGAATTTGCTTAAGTTTCTTGCATGAACTATTATATGGTCTATTTTGGAGAAAGTACCATGAGCTGCTGAGAAGAAGGTGTACTGTGTTGTTTTAGGGTGAAATACTTGGTAAATGTCAGTTCTGCTTGAAGTATGGCCTCATTAATTCGATAGCTTCTTTGCCAATACTCTGGTTGGTAGACCTGTCCTTTGGTGAGATTGGGGTGTTAAAAGTCTCCTAGTATTATCATATTGGATCTATTTTTTCTGTAAGTTTGATAGTATTTGCTTAACATATTTGGGTGCACCGATGTTTGGGGAATTATAGGTAGATCATGGTAATATCCTCCTCTTGTATTGTTCCCTGTATTAATATGTAGTGTCCATCCTTGTCTTTTTGTATTGATTTTAGTTTATTTTTTTTACTGTTGATTGGATCTTTTTAATTTTTTATTGTAAAGATACTATACAGAGGGTTACAGTTACATGAGCAAGGTAATGAATACACTTCCTATTGAGTATTGTTACCCCCTCTATTATTTTCCCCCTACCATCCCTTCCTTCCTTACTTCCCTGAGGTTCTTTCATTTTAATTGTGATTAAGTGATTACATAACTTCTTCCCAAATTTCACAGTATTGTGAAATAATGATGCTCATTTAAAGTCATTAGTTCATTCTAACTTTCCTGCAGCAAATTGTCTATCACAGTCAATAACATATAACGGTGTACACAATACAACATACATGTGATCACCAGTATGGGGATATTTAGTAGTGTTTTGACCAGATGAGTGGGAGTTCTTTATTTCTTAAGTCCTGTTAATTTTGTCGTATCACCTAACATTTTGGATTTAGCATCCACATATCAGGGAGACCATGTACCGTTTGTCTCTTTGCTCTTGGCTTACCTTGCTCACCATGATCACCTTCTAGCTCCATCCATTTCCCTGCAAATGCCATTATTTTGTCATTTCTAATGGCTGCATAATATTCCATTGTTTGTAGATATCACAATTTTTGGATACATTCATCTGTGGTGCTGCATCTGGGTTGTTTCCATATCCTAGATATTGTGAACAGTGCTGCAATAAACATTGAGGTGTACGTGTCATTGTATATTGGTTCCTGTTGTTCAGGGTAGATGCCTAAAAGTGGTATGACTGGGTTATAAGGGAGATCAATCTTTATCTTTCTAAGGTCCCTCCAGAATGCTTTCCAAAGTGGTTGTATAAGTGTACATTCCCACCAGCAGTGTAATAGGGTTCCTCTTTCTCCACATCCCCTCCAGCAATTGTCGTTGGCTGACTTGAGGATGTCGGATATTCTGACTGGGGTAAGGTGGTATCTCATGGTTGTCTTTATTTGCATTTCCTTCACCACCAGGAATGATGAACATTTTCTCATGTGTTTCTTTGCCATTTTTATTTCTTCCTCTGAGAAGTCCCTCTTTACTTCCCTTGCCCATTTAGTAATTGATTTGTTAGGTTTAGGAGGGATTATTTTCTTGAGTTCCCTGTATATATTGGATGTTAACCCCTTGTCTGATATATTGCTGGTAAATATTTTTTCCCAATTAGTTATTTGTCTTTCTAGCTTGGTTGCAATAGATTTAGCTGTGCAGAAGCTTTTTGTTTTAAAGTAGTCCCATTTGTTGAGTCTCTCTCCAATTTGTTGTGATCCTGGGACACTGTTCAGGAAGTTCCTTCATGTGCCTATTAGTTCAAGTGTCTCTCCTACTCTGTCCTGCAGTAGTTTCAGAGATTCAGTTTTAATGTTAAGATCTTTAATCTACTTTGAGTTGATGTTGGTACGTCGTGATAGGCTGGGGTCCACTTTTAGTTTTCTGCATGTAGCAGCCCAGTTTTCCCAGCAGTAGTGGTTGAAGAGGCTGTGTTTCTTCCATTGTATATCTTGGGCTCCTTTGTCTAATATCAGCTGGTTGTAGGCCTGTGGATTTATTTCTGGATCTTCTATTCTGTTCCATTGGTCTTCTGGTCTGTTTTTGTGCCAGTACCATGCTGTCTTTGTTATTATAGCTCTGTAGTATAGTTTGAAGTGCAGCATGGATATCCCTCCCATTTTGTCTTTATTCCCTAGAATTTGTTTGGCTATTCTAGGTCTTTTGTTGTTCCATATGAATTTTTGGACTGTTTTCTGTATTTTAGTGATGTAAGTCATTAGAATTTTAATAGGAATTGCATTGAATTTGTATATTAATTTTGGCAGTATTGCCATCTTCACTATATTAAGTTGGCCTATCCAAGGGCATGGGAGGTCTTTTCACTTCTTAGTGTCTTCTGAAATTTCTTTCTTTATCCTTTTATAGTTTTCATTAAATAGTTCTTTTACATCTTTGGTTAGGTTAATTCCTAAATATTTTATTTTGGGGGAGGTTATTGTGAATAGGGTTACTCCCTTTATTTCCCTCTCTTCTTGTACATTGGCAGTGTACAGGAAGGCAGCTGATTTTTGTGGGTTTATTTTGTATCCTGCTACTTTGCCGAAGTGATTTATGATTTCTAAGAGTTTGGGGATGGAGTTTTTGGGATCATGAAAGTATAGTATCATGTTGTCTGCAAAAAGGAATAGTTTAACCTCTTCTTTCCCTATGCGGATCCCTTTCATGTATTTTTCTTGCCTTATTGACCTGGCTAAGGGTTCCAGGATCCTTGCCTTCTTCCTGATTTTAGGAGAATTGGTTGTAGCTTTTCCCCATTAAGTATAATATTGGCTATTGGTCTGTCACAAATGGTTTTATTGTTTTAAGGAATGCTCCTTCTATTTCTGTTTTCTCCAGAGCCTTTAGCATGAATGAATGTTGAATTTTATCAAAGGCCTTTTCTGCATCTGTGGCGAAAATCATGTGATTCTTGACCTTGACTCTGTTGATGTGTTGGATTACATATATTGACCTACAGAATAAAATAGGTCCCAATATGATAATACTAGGAGACTTCAACACACCCCTCTCACCAAAGGACAGGCAAAGAAGCTACCAAATTAAGTGAGGCCATACTTCAAGCAGAATTAACTGACATATACCAAGTATTTCACCATAAAACAACACAGTACACATTCTTCTCAGCAGCTCATGGAACTTTCTCCAAAATAGACCATATCATAGTTCATGCAAGAAACTTAAGCAAATACAAATGGACAACATAATCCCCTGTATCCTATCTGACCATAGTGGAATCAAGCCAGTTCTCAGTAACAAAGCATACCGCAGAAATTTCTCTAATACATGCAAATTGAACAGCACACTCCTTAGCAATGCCTGGGTAATGGAAGAGATCAGAGAAGAAATACATTTCCTATAACTCAATGAAAATGAAAAAAACCTCACAAAGAAACTTGTGGGACAGAGCAAAAGCAGTCCTGAGGGACAAATTTATTGCCCTCCTTGCCCACATCAAGAGAATGGAGACAGACCAAGTAAATAATCTCATGTTGCAATTAAAACAGCTGGAAAAACATTAAAAAATGGAACCTAAAGTTACTAGACGGAGCCAGATAACCAAATTAAGAGCAGAGATTAACCAATTAGAAAATAAACAAAAAATTACAGCCAAAATTAACCAAACAAAAAGCTGGTTCTTTGAAAAAATAAACAAAATTGATGGACCGTTTGCAAGAATAATTAAAAAAGGAAGAGAGGAAATCCATTTTAACAGGATTAGGGATGCCACGGGAAAAATCATAACACGTACCCAAGATATCCAAATAATCCTAATGGACTATTTTCAAAAATTAATCTCTAAAGGAAGAAAACCTGGCAGATATTAATGCATTTTTAGAGAAATCCAAGTTGTCCAAACTGAGCAAAGAAGAAACCAATTAAATAAGCCAATATCCTACAACGAGATACAGGAAGCTATCAAAAGTCTTCCAGCCAAAAAAGCCCAGGACCAGATGGATTCATAGCAGAATTCTATAAGACCTTTAAAGAAGAACTAATACCCACACTCCTCAAGTTCTTCAGAGAAACAGAGAAGGAGGGAGCTAACCCAAACTCATTCTACGAAGCCAATATCATACTCATCCCCAAACCAGGCAAACACCCAACCAAAAAGGAGAATTACAGGCCAATTTCCTTGATGAACACAGGTGCAAAGATCCTTAACAAGATTCTAGCTAAAAGAATCCAGAAACACATTAAAAAAATCATACACTATGAGCAGTTAGGCTTCATCCCAGAGATGCAGGGATGGTTTGACATTGTAATGATTTTAATGACAAGTTTATTTTGTCAGATATAAGCATTGCTATGCCTGCTTTCTTACTAGGGGCATTTGATTGGTAGATACTTTTCCAACCCTTCGCTATGAGTTTGTTTGCATGTTTGGCTTAGAGGTGGGTCTCCTGAAGGCAACAGATGGATGGGTCATGTTTTAGGATCCAAACTGCAGTTCTTTTTCTTTTGGTTGGTGAAGTAAGCCCAAGTAAGCCCGTTAATCTTAAGAGATAGTATAGAGAGATGCATTATAGTCACTGTTTTTCTTCTTTCCTTTCCTCTGTCCTTGCTCAGATAGACTTCTATTAATGCCTGTCTCGGTGCAGGTCCCTGTTCCTGGTTGCTTTTCTCAGGTTGTGTTCCACCTCTTAGTAGTCTTTGTAATGCTGGCTTAATGTTTATGTATTAATTTAGTTTTTCTTTGCTATTAAAAATTTTCAGTTCTCCATCAAATGTGAATGCTAACTTTTCTGAGTATATCAGTCTGGGTTGGCAGTTATTGGCTCTCAGGGCTCATGTGGTACTTTCCCAGACCTTTCTTGCATGCAGTGTTTGTGTGGAGAGATCTGTAGTGATTCTAATATTTTTCCTATAGTAGTATAGCTCCTTCTTCATTTTTGCTGCATGCAAGATTGTTTCCTTATCATTCAGATCTATCATTTATTCTATAATGTGTCTAGAAGTGTTTCTCCTGGGATCCTGCTTGTTAGGTGTTCTATATGCTTCTGTTATGTGGGTAAGATGTTCTTTTTTGAGATGGGGAAAATTTTCACCGATTATCTTGTGGAATAGTTGTTGCATTCCCTTGCTGTGATATTCCTCACCTTCGTATATGAAGGTTGAATTTCGTGGCACTATCTGCTTGCCCTTGAATTTCCCTTTGGTATAATTTAAGTGATTTTTTCATATCTGTCATTTTTTATTCCAGTTGATGTATTCTGTCTTCTGTATTCCATTTTGTTCACTCTATTAACTGTGGCTTCCATTGTGGTTTGCATGGAGGAAATGGACTCATTGTTGATTTCAATGGATTCAATGTTGGTTTTCAAAATACTAATCTCACCTCTTAATGAGGTGTGTACTGCCTCTATTTTGTCACTTATCTCATGGCTTAGTGAGGTGTGTGCTACCTCTATTTTTGCATGCATCTCCTGTTTGATGTCCTGCACCTCTTTTGGTATTTCGACCTGGTGTTCTTTCAAATTCTGGTCTATTTCTCACTTTATTTCTTGAGTCATTGCCTCCAGCATGTCTTGGATGTAGTGTTTGTCTTCCATTCCTGCTTTGCTCCCAGTGGGGCTCTCCCCTGGGTTGCTGCTGCTTTTAGAGATAGCTTGTTATCCTAGGTGTTGATAAACCTTGTAATATTTCTCTGTGATTTTCTCATGGTTATTCAGGGATTATTGCAGACTAATCTGAAATTTTGTTTTGGTCAATTGGTGTCTGTCTTTGCTTGGTTACTGTTTCTGTGCTGGTAGAGAGAGTCTGTACCTGATCTCGGTTCTGTTGGGGGCCGACCTCCAGCTGCTGGTCTGACCCACACAGGATTCTCAGCTCTCTGCAGTAGATCACTGGCAGTTCCCGCCTTTAAAAGGGATGAGCAGCCTAGACTGCTCCTGTTTATTCCTACAGGTGTTCTTGGCAAGTTCGGATGTGCTGGATGTACTCTCCCAGATGCTGGAGTCTGCTATGGTCTCCTGATGTTTTGTTTTGTTTTACTTTTTTGGCTATTTGTGGGCTTGAACTCTGGTCTTGGGTGCTGTCCCTCAGCTCTTCAGCTCAGGGCTGGAACCCTACCATTTGACCCATAGCACCACATCTGGCCCTTTCTGCTTATGTTTGCTGAGGAATCAAATCCAGGGCCTCTTGCAAGCATTGTACTGCTGAGCACCTTACCAGCCTGAGCTCCTGACTATTATTGGGTGCTGGAGGCCTGTGTTGTTCAATTCCTAGCCTAGAATACATGGGTCAGGTTCTTTTGGGGTTTGAGCTTCTCTTGTCCTGAACCCCCTGCATCTTTTGCTGTCACAGGCCTGATTACCAGGAGTGCAGTTCCCTGTTTTTCTCCCCTCTGCTGAGGCATATGCTCAGCTTCTGATTTCAGTTGGGAGGAGTTGGTTATGTTGCTCAGGCACCAGATTCCCAGGCCTGGTCCCAGACCCCAGCCTGGGCACAAGTGTTGGACTTGTGCTGCTGTGTATCCCACCTAGATTACGCAGCTTGGAGTACACAGTTCAAATTTCTTCCACCGTTGGGTGTCTTGACCCAGTGGCGCTGTTCCAGGCTTGGGCGTTAAAGCTTCCTTCCAGGGTCTCTCTCGTTCTAGCCTGGCCAGCTGAGTGTGATCCATGGGCTGGTGGAGCTCTTGAAAAGTTTCTAGTTTTAGTGGGTCCTGTGGTGCAGGTTTTGGGGTAGGGGTTCTGGGGATTCCCAGAAGCTCTGGTCTCCCTTGAGGAATACACTGTCCCCTGCGGGGTACTCACCCTGGAGCTAGTTGTTTCTGTGTGATGTAGGTTGTTGTTTGCCATTGCAGTCACAGTTCAATTGAGGTGGTTGTGGGATAGGCTGAGAGGTGGTGGCTCTGTGTGTTTCTTTTCTGTCAGTGCCTCCATTGACACTGTTTGGGTCCACTCCACGGGATGGACCTCCGGCCTCCACCCGAGGGGTGGGGAGGGCCTCTGTGCAGGTTGTGATTGCTGGGGTTTGTCTCTGTTTGCACTCTCTGGATCAGCACCAGTTCCTTTCAGTTCTGCTCTGGTGTTCTGTGGGCATCTCATATATCTCTGAGGTTCCTGCCATGGGGCTGAGTGGCTTTGGTGGGATGGAGCCTCTCTGCTCCAATGGAGAGTGAGGGGAAGGGGTGGGATCGTTGTGTAAGTTCCCTGCTCAGAGCATTCTTCATTCGTCAAGATCAGCCAGTCTGACACTGTTACCTCAGGGGTCTTTGGTGCGGGTGATCTGCAGACAACTCCCTGTGTCTCTGGGCCACCGGCAGCTCCCACCAGGCTGGGCTGGCCATGGCTTGGCACGCTGCTTTGTGGCCAATAGACGTTGGGGGAGGCGTCTTCAAGCTTCTCTGTTGTGAAATTCTTCTTTTCAATTCCTGTTTTTCTCTGGATGTTGATTTATTTTGTTGTTGTCGGTCTCTTGGGGAGATTAAACGTTGGAACTCAAACTCTCTTTTTGGTTGGGGAGAGCTGTGGCGTTCCCCTACTTCCCCGTCACCATCTTGGACCCCCTCGAGTTTTTGCTTTTTTTATTCAGAAATAATTTTAATTTATCTGTTGAAATGAGTACTAAAGAAACTAAAGATATTTCTGGTGCTTATGTGAAAAATTATACTTTAAAATATTCTGTATTCTGTTTGTATAATGCTCATAATCTATTTTATTCTTTCCTAGATATAAGACTTTGAATTCTACATTGTTTTATAATATATAGGTTCATTAATAAATGTGTCCTTTCAGATTGCATTCCATACCAAAACAGTTTAAGATTCCTTTTTTACTAGGTCCTTATAGTATATTTCTTTGGAATAAAATGACAATGTTGTCTAATTTTAAAGTTTTATAATGATTATGCTATGTAAAGGCCTTTCTAAGGTGAAGATTTAATACACTGATGTCAAACTTTTATTTATATGAATTACATGTATTGTTACACTTGTAATTTTGTAATCAACTTTTTAATAATTGTTTTTCATTTCTTGCATCTGAAGAATGAAAAATCTGGAATAATTCACAGATTTTTATATCATCTTTGCAATTGCCATGTTAATCTCTGTATTGGTGTAATTTGGGTACATGTGCTGCTGAAGCATGTAATGTCCTCTAAATTTAGGTAGTTAATGATGCAATATTTATACAGGATTATATCCTTGGGTGCCTGTTTGTAACAAGGAAACCTTATTGTTCCTAACAATGCTACTGATCTTATTTCCCTAAAATTCTGTGTATAATGGAAAATAATTATATTGTTCAGTTTGTAATTTTTTTGTCAATGACTATTTTAAATTTTTTCATTTTAGTTTAATCATACATTGAAGCATTTTTAGCTAGGTCCAAAGGGGATGGCTTTTTCAAGTACTTATTTATTCAACTGAGTTTGCTCTGTGTAGCTAACGGATTCAAAGTAAGCCTTGCTTAAGAGCTACTTCTAAACTTCTGCAGCTGAAATTTTCCCAAATGCGGTCTCATTGGCACAAATGTCTACCTGACACTTTACCCTTCTTCCATGTAGGATCAGACCAACCAGAATATCTTACCCTGATTGCGTAAATTGTCTTACTTGAACAAAATAAATCTTAGTTCCAAGGAATCATAGAAAAATGAATATTTCAGACAGAACTTTTCAGATTGGACGGTTTTTATCAAAATATAATTGTTTATCATACCTACCATTTCAAAAGTAGCTAAAGCCAAGAAGGTGAAAAAATTGTTCATATGCATGATTACCTAATGTCCTGGCCTATCTACCTTCCAACCAGGCAGGAACTTAGACTACTGCCTTTCTATCACCAAATATTTTCATAGCTCCAGGAGAAGTCCATATGTTTCTCCTTGTTATTAGGCCTTAAATTGGTAATGTTTCCCCTCGCCTCCAGTCTGTAAATCTACAAAAGGTAAAGGTTTAAGTGTAACTCTATCAAACACTGAGGTAGAGATAATGGAAAAATACTTTAAATCAGAGTTGCTTTTGATACCCTAACCAAAACAGAACAATGCAAAACATGTGCCGTTTTATTATATTATATATAGTTATATATTTTATATTTATATGTGCTGATTTTATATTTCACACAGTGAAACTTACTAGAATCAATTGATAATTTGACAAATAAAGTGATATTTATTTATTCCAATAAATAGAATTGGAATATAAATAATTAGGTTTAGAATATATATTAGAATATAAAAAGTATCAATGCAATGTCTTCGGTATACACTTGCGATACCTTCTAATTGCTCATGGTCTTCTGAATTCAGATTGTTAAAAAATCAATGTTGTTTTCCTCTAATCTATAAGAGATTTTACTCTGATGCTCTGTTTATTGTTTTAACTCACTGGTCCCAAACTGTTTTTCTACATATTTCTGATGCATTCTTATATATTATACTCCAATTGTCCTAATACGATATCTAAAAGACATTATTCTTCTATAGACCCATGGGTCCTAATATCTTATGGCTTAGTTACCTGCATCATCAGATAACAGGGGCAAGACTTCTCAACTAGGCTTATGCAACATGCCAGCAGACAGTAACTGAAAATCCATCTCAATTTCTCATTTCTTATATTTCAGGGCTCCAATTCCTTGAGAAACAAGAATTAGCAGCAAGCAATTGTGTAATGTAAGGCAACTTAAAATGAAAGATGAAGTCTCAAAATGGAGAGAAATTACTGTATTTCAAACTGAATTTACAGATGACCAGCCCATATGAGTGAACAAGATCAGAAAGTGTCACAAGATTATTTTTAATACCCCTCCCCTAATGACTAACGTAGTATTTCAGTCCAGCATTAGTCGGCCCAAAAAATAGTTCCTGGAAGGATAGATCCGTGATTGATCTACCATGGTCAGGAAAACGACTTAGAGGTTAAATGTAATTCAGCAAAACATTAATTGAGAAGATCGTTTGTGCTTCAAAACACTGGTACTTTAGTACAACTTGGTTCTCTTGTATAAAAATGTTGTCATTCTCAAACCAACCTACATTTAATCTCCTGAAAGTGTATTCCTTTTCAAATAAACTTTTTGAAATCACACTTACCAAAATAACATTTGATAAGTAGATGACACTTAGTGACATTACAAGTTTTTCAAGTGTAGGGAGCAAGTTACAATAGAGGTGATTCATTTACCCAGCACTAATGTCAGACAGGTTCAACCATTCATTAAATTCTAGAAATAGTACCACGCACCATTTGTGTTGCTCAGTAGGTGCCTTCCAGAAATTTGTTAAATAGGTCAGCCTCCCATATTTTAACCCTAAACATTAGCTAATAAAGTAAATTTCATCACTTAATAAGGGGCATTTTAAAAAGTCACAAATACTTGCCTTATCATATGCTGTTTTGTTTTCCCTCTGTCTAACACAGTAAGAAATATGTCTTTAAGTCTTGAATATGGGTTCTCATTTGAGATGTGAAAAAATATATCTTCTATTTCTATCATATACTTCTATAGTAGTATATGTTACTTTTCTTCTTTTTCCAAAACTTAAATGTAGTAGAAAGTTTTATTCCATGTAAAATAAAATAATCACACATATTTTACAAAACCATTTATAAAAACTGGTAGTTAAGAATACATTCAAAGCCATTTTTAAACTTTCTTGTTGACTAATGATGAGAATATAATCATGTATAGGTGTTTCAAGTCTCCAGTCTTGCAAATTGTTATTGCAGATGAATGAATTATGGAAATATAAGCTGACATTAGTTCA
The DNA here is from genome assembly GCF_024711535.1 of Dipodomys merriami. Taxonomy (NCBI): domain Eukaryota; kingdom Metazoa; phylum Chordata; class Mammalia; order Rodentia; family Heteromyidae; genus Dipodomys; species Dipodomys merriami. Next base: position 234,984 of record NW_027206076.1, read on the forward strand.
AGTACGTGCAGGACTGAAACTCCATGGAATGTATATAAACCTTTCAAATATTAACAGACAGTTTAACAGAATGACTATCAGGAAGTTGAAACCAGAGAGCCATAATAGTAAAGACATAGAATGAATGAAAAATGGAACAAGGGGCAAGTACAGCTAGAATACTCAATGTACACATTTGAGAAAGAAAGTGGTAAATCGGAAATAAATCTTGGAGAAGGGGGTGGTTGAGAATGATAGAAGGTGTCACTGTGATCCAGGAGCAATGGATAATTAGGTGGACAAATTTAATTGTAAGACACTTGCACAACCTTTGGAAATTCAGTTAAAAAACACAAAAACACATAAAAATCACAACCAAACAGCAATCTGTAGGGAGTATGAATATGACCGCTCAAAAATTTTAAGCAGTTAATGGAGGAAAGTCTTAGTAAAAGCAAACAAAGATGTTCAAAGAGGGTAGTTTGGCGTAGGGGAGGATTCTGAACAGATTTAAATAGATTATCTAAGGTTATAAATCACCAATATCTGCTGCAAATATTATCTTTCTGAACTTGATACTCCAGTCCTGAGCCACAATTGATAGCTTGGAAATATGTAATGGAAGAAACAAGATGAAGAACCCATTACTCCATTGTAGAGAAAGCAATACTCTATTTTTTCTCTCATCTCTCTTCACTACATTTTATTCATACTTTTAGGTCAATTCATTTTGAATTACATTTTCCTTCTTTATTCTGGCAAAGTAATTGGTCAAATAATTCACTAAAAGTTATTTGCCATTTTTTTTGATTATGCTGTTTAATTGACTAAGCGAGTCCATTAAACTTTCCTCTTGCATTTTGTTGCCATGAAACAACATCTATGTTAATGAGGACAAATCTAATGTAAAAATTGTCTCCAGAAAACCAGTCCAAGAAACTGTGATTACAAATACTTGGCTAACTTTTTTCTTTTTCCTTTACCTTGAAAGTCTTCTTGTGTCTAAATTGCCCAGAAAAATAGGTACTCCATCACTTTTTGTTTCAATCAATTCTAAACTCAAGGATATATTTTGCTAACAAGATGCTTAGAGGAAGCCAAAATATACTCCATTTTTATATTCTCACTTAAGACTCTCCTTAGATACCATATCAGAAACAGTGAAGTTTTTCTTTGCAAAATTATTTCAATATATTATTTTTCTCTTGTTCTTGCATTTGCTCACCAAGATGTATGGAGAAGAATAGAGGTAAATCACCCATACCTTAGAAGACAGGTCGGTTACAAAAGGACAATGCTTCTGTGTCCTACTTCTATGTCCTCCTCTCAGCAATTTCCTGATTTCCAATTAAACACAGCTTCTTGGCTATTGAAGCCTCACCCACTGCTTCATCTTCATAGTTTCTCTTTTAAAACTCTTTTAAGGGTAGAGACCCAGCTATATACAACCAATCTGAAAAAGATCCCAAACCTCAAAATCTAAAGGAGTTTTATGACTCTTCAGGAGGACGATTGGGAGACCTAGGACCCCCCATGCCAATCCTTTGATCATCACATTCCTGCCTCGGTTTGTCCCCTTTCCTATTGGCCAATATTCGTCGCTGTAACTGATCTGGATATGACCAGGTGTCAGGAATGGTAGTGGTTAGGGCCCCGTTCTTTTTTTGTCTAGGAGACAACTCCTCTGCTACTTGAACTCTCAGCAATCACTGGCAACCCAATGACTCATATCCTTTTGCAGGTTTCGTACGTGTTCCTCCATTTATTGTTCTGGCCACTAATGACTCTCAGTTTTCCCAGGTTCAATTGATTCATCCGTGCACTAAAAGAGCAGTAGGATTATCCTTGCAATCGGTCCGCAATCATCGCTACAGTGGCTTCAGCTACCACCGCCGCTATATTGTGTCCCAAAGCGTGTCCACCGTGCAACAGATAAACCAGCTCATCCCTCAACTGTCATCCATAGAATTATAACATTTACAAGTTGCCAATCATCTTAAGGGAGGCCTCCTTGTGCTCCAACAACAAATAGACTTGCTCCAAGAACAGATTACATTTCTTTGATTACAACAAGGAGGACTATGTAATGCTATGACTACTTCTGTCTCTCAGCTTTCCACTCCCGCACCCAATTTCACTGAACTTAGTAACTACATCAAAGGCCCTAAGTCCCTTAAGTACTTAAACTTCAACCAAAACCTGCTGCATGATGTTACCCACCTAAACCAGACCACCATTCAGCTTATTCCCGCTGTCTCCTTTTTAGAAGATGTGCTTAAAATGTTACAACAATGGTTTTCTCCATCCTCTCTGGTCATCTGGGGAGGCCGTGCACTTGTAGGGCTTATTCTCCTAGGAATTATTAAATGCTTGCACTCCCGGCAAAAATGCCTCCAATGATGTGTCACCATAATGACGGTCCTTTTAAAAGAAAAGGGAAAATTTTGGGGTAGAGCCGGTCAGAACTGGTTGAGTCAGCTAGAGTAGCAGTTGAAGCACACTTCCTGCTCATAGAGAGGTGACCCACAGGCACGTCTGCCTAGCTTTACAGCCATGAGCTGTCCATGCTCCCTACATGCCCCCAGGGGACCAATCAGTGCCTGTCACCAAGCAGTGCCCATGATCAACTCCCCGCTAAGTAATTGGCTTGGAAGGACTCAGGAGGTTGGGAAAGCTGGGGCTATAAAATCTCAACCCTTGTGCAGAATTAAACGAGACCTGCTTAAGCCTGTTCTCCCAACGTGTGTTCCTTGAGTGTGTCGTTCACACTTACCTCCTGCTGGAGATCTAGCCCTACAATGTAGCAATTGGGGAGGCCTTATAGTCCTTCACCTTCATTAGACTTGAAGCTAAGAATCTGTGATTAGTTGGAAATCAGGCAAGAGCTAAGAAGGAGGACAGAGAAATAGGACATAGGAGCATTGTCCTTTTGTAAAAGACACTGTCATCCATGGTATGGGTGATTCAACTCTATTCTTCTCCATACATCTTGTTGAACAAATGCAAGATGAAGAGAAAAAATTAATCTATTGAAATAATTTTGCAAAGAATAACTTCACTGTTCCTGATATGGTATCTAAGGAGAGTCTTAAGAGAGAAGATAAAAGTGCAGTATTCTTTGGTTTCCTCTAAGCATCTTGTTAGCAAAATATCTTTGAGGTTATAAGTGATTGACCCAAAAATTGGCAGAGTACTTATTTTTGAGGGCACTTTAGACACAAGAAGACTTTCAAGGTAAAAGAAAAAAGAAAAATGTATAGGTAAATATTTGTGATCACAGCTTCTTGGACTGGTATTTTGGAGACAAAGTTTTACATTAGAAATTGTCCTCATTAACATTGATGCTGGGTTTCTGTGGCAACCAAATGCAAGGAGGAAGTTTAATGGACTCGCTTGGACAAGAAAACAGCATGATAAAAAAATGGCTAATAATATTTAGTGAATTATTTTGACCAATTACTTAGCCAGAACAAAGAAGGAAATATTTAATTCAAATCACTTGAATTAAACTTATGAATAAAAGTAGTCAATAGAAATTAGAGAAAATGTAGAAGACTGTTTCCTCTCCAATGGAGTAATGGGTTCTTGATCTTGTTTCTTCCATTCTATCTTCACAAGCTCTCAAGTGTGGCTCAGGACTGGAATATCCAGTTCAGATCAAGAGAAATCGCAGAAGAAAATATTTGCAGCATATGTAGGTGATTTATAACCTTAAACAATCTATTTAAATCTGTTAAAAATTCTCTTCTATGGGCTGGGAAGGTGGCTCAGTGGTAGAGCGCTTGCCTTGCATGCCTGAGGCCCTGAGTTCGGTTCCTCAGCACCACATAAGCAAAAAGAAAAACAAAAAAAATTCTCCTCTACCCCAAATTGCTCACTTCGAACAGCTTTGTATGCTTTTCCCAAGATTGTCCTTCATTAACTATTTAAAATTTTGAGAGGTCATAATCGTACTCTATAGAGACTGCTGTTTGGTTGTGCTTTTTGTGTGTTTTTGTTTTTTGTTGTGTTTTTTCACTGAATTTCAAAAAGTTGTGAAAGTGTGTTACAAAAATGTCCAGCTAATTGTCCAATGTTCCGGGATCAGAGTCATTCCTTCTATCATTCTCAACCAACCCCTTCTACAAAATTTATTTCCGATTTACCACTTCCTTTCTCACATGTGTATATTAAATATTCTAGCTGTACTTGCTCCTTGTTCCATTCTTCGTTCATTCTATAGGTTTATTATTATTCCTTTAATATTATTAATATTAATTCAATTTCCTGATAATCATTCTGTTAAACTGTCTGTTAGTACTTTGAAAGGTTTATATACATTCCATGGAGTTTCAATTCTGCATATACTTGAACTGATGTCAGCTCATATTTCCATAATTCATTCATCTGAAGTAACAATTTGCAAGACGGGAGACATGAAGCACCTAGACATGATTTCATTGCCCTCCATTTGGAAGATTAATCTGTAGTCAACAAGAAAGTTTAAAAATGGCTTAGAATGTATTCCTAACTACCAGTTTTTATAAATGGCTTTGTAGAGTGGTGTGTGATTATTTTATTTTACATGGGATAATATTTTCAACTACCTATAAGTATTGGCAAAAGAAGAAATCTAAAATTTACTACTGTAGAGGAATATGATAGAAATAGAAGACAGATTGTATGTTTGTCAAATCTCTGATGAGTACCCATATTCAATACTTAAAGTCATATTTCTTACTATGTTAGACATATAGGGAAAACATAAAACACCATATGATAAGGCAACTATTCATGAATTTTTAAAATGTACTTATGTGATAAAATTTATTTATTAGCTAATGTTTTGGTTTGAAATATTGGAGGCTGATCTATTTAACAAATTTTCAAAGGCACCTACGGAAAAACACAAATGGTGGGGGGTACTATTCCTACACTTTAATGAATGGTTGAACCTGTTTGTCATTAGTGCTGGGTGAATAAATCAACTCTATAGAAACTTGCTCCCTACACTTGAAAGACTAGTAACCTCACTAAATATCATCACTTGTAAAGTGTTATTTTGGCAAATGTGATTTTTAAAAGTTTATTTGAAAAAGAATATACTTTCAGCAGATTAAATGTAGGTTATCATTTGTTTGAGAATGACAACATTTTATACTACAGAACCAAGTTTACTGAAGTACCAGTGTTTTGAAGCACTAAGGATCTTCTCAATTAATGTTTTTTGAATTATATTTGACCTCTATTTCAAGTATTCCTAGCATTGGTAGACCAATTATGGATCTATCATTCAGGAACTATTTTTTTGCCTGCTGATACTGGACTGAAATCATTCATTAATCATTAGGAGAAGGGTATTACAAATAATCTTGTGACATTTGTGGTCTTTTTCACTCATATGGCATGGTCTTCTGAAAATTGAAAGTTTGAATTACTGTACTTTCACATTTTGTTATTTCATCTTGCATTTTAAGTTGCCTTGCATTTCCCAATTGCTCACTGCTAATTCCTGCATTTCAAGGAATTGGGGCCCTGAAATATAAGAAATGAGAAATTGAGATGTGTCTTCAATTACTTTCTCTTGGCATGTTGCATGGGCATAGGTGGGAACTTTTGCCCTAGTTATCTGATGATGCAGATAACTGGGACCTGGGATCCTAGGACCCATGGATCCTGTAGAAGAATAATACCTTTTAGATACCATATCAGCAAAATTTGAGTATAATCAGTAGGAATGCTTCAGAAATATGGAGAAAAACAATTTGGGACCAGCGAGTTAAAACAATAAACAGAGCAGCAGAGTAAAATCCCTTATAGATTAGAGGAAAACAACATTTTTTTTTACCATGTGAATTCAGAAGACCAAGAACACTTAGAAAGTATCACAAGTTTATACCGAAAACCTTGCATTGATACTTTTTATATTCTAATATATATTCTAATCCTGATTATTTATATTCCAATCTATTTGTTGGAATAATATAAATTAATTTATCAAATTATCAATTAATTCTGGTAAGATCCACTGTGTGAAATATAAAATCAACACATATATGTATAAAATATATAATTATCTATAAGAAAAAGTTTTGCATTGTTCTGTTGTGGTTAGGGAATCAAAGGCAACTGTTTTAAAGTATTATTCCATTACGTCTACCTCATTGTTTGGTAGAATTAGAACTAAAGCTTTACCATTCGGGGATGTACAGCTTAGAGGCAAGAGGAAACACTGTGATTAAAACACTACCAATTTAAGGCCTAATAACGAGGAGAAACATATGGAGTTCTCCTGGAGCTATGGAATATATTTGGTGATAGAAAATCAGTGGTGTAACTTCCTGCCTGGTTGGATGGTAGTCAGGCCAGGACATTAGGTAATCATGCATAAGAACAATATTTTCACCTTCTTGGCTTTAGTTACTTTTGAAATAGTAGGGTGTAATAAGCAGTTATATTTTGAAAAAAATACCTTCTAGTCGGAACAGTTCTGTCTGAACTGTTCATCTCTCTATAATCCCTTGTAACTAAGATTAGTTTTGCTCCAGTAAGACAATCTATGCTGTCAGGGTAAGACATTCTGGTTGGGCTGTTCCTACATGAAGCAAGGGTAAAAGGTCAAGGAGACATTTGTGCCAGCAAGACCTCATTTGGGAAATTTTAAGCTGCAGAAGTTTAGAAGTAGCTTTTAAGCAAGGCTTACTTTGAATCCATTAGCTCAACAAAGCTAAATCAGTTAATAAACAAGTACTTGAAAATCCATCACCTTTGTACCTATCTATAAAGGCTTCAAAGTATGATCAAATTTCAAATGAAAAAGACTTAAAATAGTCATTTACAAAAACTTGCAAATGTGAGCAATCGAACAAACAACATAAGTTTTTTCCACCATACACAGAATTTTACAGAAATAAGATGAATAGCAATTTTGGGAACAATAAGGTTTCCTTGTTACAAATAGGCAACCAAGGATATATGCCTGTCTTAAGATTGCATCATTAATTACTTAAGTTTATAGGATACTACATTCTTCAGCAGCAGGTCTACCCGAATTACAATACAGAGATTTATATGGCGCTTGCACAAGGATGATATGATAATTTGTGAAGTATTCCATATTTTTCATTATTCAGATGCAAGAAATGAAAAACAGTTATTCAAAAGTTGATTACAAATATACAAGTATAATAATATGTGTAATTCATAGAAATAAAAGTTAATTTGACATCAGTGTATTCAATCTTCACCGTTTTAGAAAGGCATTTACATAGCATAAACTTTATAAAACTTTTGAAATAAGATAACATTGTCATTTTATCCCAAAGAAATAAAATTCTATAAGGACCTAGGAATTAAAAGAATCTTAAAATGTTTCTATATGGAATGCAATCTGAAAGAACACATTTATTAATGAACGTATGTATTATAAAACAATGTCGAATTCAAAGTATTAAATCTAGGAGCGAATGAAATAGATTATGGAAATTATACAAACAGAATACTAAATATTTTAAAATATACTTTTTCAGACAAGCACCAGAAATATCTTTAGTTTCTGTACTACTCATTTCAACAGATAAGTTAAAATTATTTCTGATTTAAAAAATCACAAACTCTATAGAAATCATTATAGATGTATACAAACAACTCAAATATATTTTGACATCAATGTCAGGCAATTCACTTGGAAGAATACCATGGAATACATGAATTTTTAAAGTAAGGTATTGCTGTTGCTTTGTATTGTGAAAATATTTTCTATGGACACATAGGATGGACTGGCAATTTTGAAATTTAAGAAACTTAACTGATCCATTAGGACTTAGGAGAACAATTTGTACAGCTTTCTACAACTTCAAAGAGGTAGTGATACATACTTATCCTTTTGGCAATATCAAATGCAGTTTCTTCCAAGTTGTGCTTCACACCTGGCTTGATATAATGGTTCAACAGAAGGAGATCCAGCGTATCTTTGCTATATCTATTCCCAGCAGCAAGTTGCAGGGGGTCAAGAGGCCTTTAACTTGGCCATTGGTATCTGCATCATGATGAAATAAAGAAGCCACTCTGTTATTATTCCATGTATAAGTACTGTGCAGGGATGTCCAGCCATCCGCAGTTATTACATGAATATCTGCCTTGAGCCACCAACTCATGGACAATATCTAAGTGTCCACTGTAGGCTTCTCGATGAAGAGGGGTATACTCATCGTCATCCCTAGTAATCACATGAGTGGTCTTTTTGGAAAGTAGTCTCTGCACTGTAGTAAGGTGATTATTTTCAACAGAAAAAGAAGAAATTTGATTGGATACTATTTCATTTTTTTCTTGCAATTGATACCATTTCTCACTTTTTCATCTTGTTCCTCAACTTCATCAGAATTGCCTAACCAGAGACTTTGAGTGCCAATGAGAATGAGCTCTCCGTGTATTTCCCCAATAGTTCACATTGGATGAAATGGTCAGAAAAATCTGGTGAATTTTCTGCATCTGTTTTTTTTCACTATTATTTATTTTCTCTTTTTTCATTTTTACTATTCTAAATTATTCTAACTGGAGAGTAGGGAATTGGTAGAGAGCAGAGGAAAGATTTTCCTCCGTATTTAAAGGTACAGACTGAAAATGAGGACCAGTGTTTTCTTCTTGTGCAGCTTATTCTAAGAAGGAGAAAACAGGAAATAATGTATTCTATGTAAATGAATTGGGATATGGCAGAGCAGAAAGTGAAATGATGCAACCAAAAATACAAAAGCAAAATAAATTAGGATAATTGTGGAGCAATCATATTACCTATGAGAACCATGAAAGGGAGAGAGGGAGAGACAGATGTGCAATGATCTAGCTAGCCACAAAATCCATCCCTCTCATCAAATTATAGAGCAAATAAATTCATTTTTTAAAAGAGATGGAAATAGAATTTAAGATCAGATATCTCCATTGTTTTTAATTATATTCTTATTATCTTAAATACTTGTATAAGGGAATTTTCATTCAACATATCAGTTTTTTTTAAGTAAAATGGATCTTTATATAACTTTTCCACACCCTTCCAAACCTCACCCCACTTTAATTTTTTCTAGTTTCATACTATCTGCATTGAATATTATACCTTCACTCTCTTCCTCCATATCTCTCTTTATTCCTTCCTTTTGACTTCCACTCACATATTCCAAGTGATAGTTTCCTGGTATTCAGTTTGTTGGAGTAAAGTTCAATTTTATAAGAAATTACACCTTTGAAATACTCTTCTGCAAATAGCATGCTTTGGTTAATATTTTTGTGTAAACTTGTATAAATTTCTAGCTTCCAAATATGGCTCTGACTTAGTTCCATTAATATATTTTTAGATCTATCCATTTCGTTGCAAATAATGTAAGAGTCTTCAAAATGGATGGGTTCAATCCAATTGTGTATATGTGCCACACTTTCTCTAATCATCACTCTGTCAAAGGGCATCTGGGCTGTTTCCGTAACTTGGCTACAGTGAATAGTGCAGCAGTGAACATGATTGTGAAAGTGATTTTACTGTTACGTTTTGGAATAATTCATCACTTCCTTTGTGGGAGCAATACTCTATCCAGTTTTCCAGAATAAGAACATCCTTCCCTTCATCTTCATCACAATGTATTGCAAGTCCTCAAAAACACACTTACCCCTACAGGTCTCAATAAGCTAAAACACCACTGTGCCCATATTCTTTCAAAACATTTTTCTCATAATTGTACATATAATTTAGTGAGAACCTTCTATGTACTTTCCTAATGTGGGAATGAGGGACATGACAGAGTAAACGTAAGAAATACGCAACTTAATTAGCTATTATCATATTTAAAATCATGTTCAGCTCTAATTCATAGCCTCACATAATATTATTTTAATCTTTATTTGATTACTTCATCTAACCCGTAAATTATATCCGGTGAGGTAAAAGCACAGGCAAAAAGTGTGGTTTTATTTTGACACTCATGTGTGAGGTTGCACAACATGGGCAAATAGATGGATTGGAATTAATAGCTCTTATCCATTTTGTTAACGTAGAGATGATTTTCCCAACCTGATTCTTGAATTCGTATTCCATTCAACAACAAGAAACATGTGATAATTTCCTTTGTTTTGCTCCTTATTAACTTTTTTCCATTTTATTTTATAATGGATGATTTCATAAATGTACTGTAGATACAAAAATATGTTAAAATATTTCTATCGGTATGCATTGATATATACATACTCACATATATTATGCAGGTTATAATGATAATGTATAATTTCAGTAACTGTACAATTTACCAAATTATTAAAACTGTTGACAGCTCATGCCTGGCATCCTGGTTACTCGGGAGGCTGAGATCTGACAATCATAGTTTGAAGCCATCCTGGGCAAGAATGTCCAGGAGCCTCTTATCACCAAACAACCAACAGAAAATCAGAATTGGAACTGTGGTTCAAATAGTAGAGTGGTAGCCTTGAGAGAAAAATCTCAGGGACATCATCCAGGTTCTTAGTTTAAGAAGTACAATCTACCCAAATAAAATCTATTTAATGTACACCTGTGTAATTAAAGTATTTCCATCACCCAAATGCACAACCATGTTCATTTGCAAGGTAACTCTGTTTTGTGTGAAGTACCATAAAATATTTTCACTTAAGTTGAAAGCATTGGAATGTGGGTTCATTCTATCTCTCTCATGCATTTTTCCACTCAAATATTCAAATCTTACAATTATTCCAATTATTTAAAATCATAGCTTTTTACTTTCATACCCAAATATTAGAGTTTGAATTGAGTGTCTTGTGCCACCTAAATGGATGTTCTTACCACTTTGTCATGTCCCCAGCGCTAAATTATCCTGATTATTTTTCAGATCCTTGTGTATGACCTTGGGCTCAGTCCATGTTATGTTATTCTTCCTGGAATTTAGAATAACAGGTGCATGGCATTGTTTACTGATTTTTCTGTCTAGTCTGGGCTTTAACCTCTATCCTCTCAAGAGTAGACTCCCATGTAGTCAGGATTTTCAGAAGTTTGTGATAGCTGATGTTGTTTTAAGTCTTTGCATTTCCTGCAGGTTCTTGACTACTAAATTAATTTGTTTTCTTGGGTTGTGTTGTTTCATTTGAATGTATGTGTTGAGTTGTTCCTCACTTGTCCTTTTGTTTCTTTCAATCAAGTTCTTACCTAAAGTGCTGAGAAACCAATTCTTCTTTTTCATGATAGTCAAGGTGAACATGACTTATTACAAAGCAATTTCAGTAATATTTAAACATCTTCATATCTATGGATGGTACATAAATGATAAGTGCTGCGACGGGTTTTTTTATTTTCACAGCACTCTTTGCCATGCACAGACAGATCATCATAAAATCTATGAAGATAATAAAACTACAGATGAAAGCAAAGAGAAGAAAAACCTATTATTAATTGTTTGACAGAGGCTTGCGTTCTAGTGAAAGAAATACATTGCTTGATGCAAGATTTCACAAAATTGTATTTCTAGGGGGAAGCTAAACAACCATCTAATTCTACAGAATTGAGGGAGAAGAATCAAACTCCTGAATAGTTTACATATGGGTCAAATAAAAGCATGCTTCTAAAAAGAGAGTTGACTTTAGAGAAACATGATGAGTTCTATGTAAATAGGTGCTTAGCTGATTTTGTTAATTTGTAAACTAATACAGGGAAATAGGGTACAGCAAGGTAAAAAAAGAACTTCGCATTGAAATACTCGTGTGTGTGTGTGTGTGTGTGTGTGTGTGTGTACATGCACGTGTATACACGCATGCTCATGTGCAAGTGCTCATTTATTCATTCATCATCCCTAAGATTCTGTGTCCAAGGATAGTGGTTTACCACTTGAGCCATTGTTCCACTTCTGGTTTTTTGGAGATAATCGCATGTATTTTCATGATTGGACTGGCTTTGAATAGTGGTCTTCATATCTCAGCCTCCAGAGTATCTAGCTAATCTTACTCAGCCTCCAAGTAGCTAGTTAAAATTGGGCCTGTCCTCGATACTTCACTGCTTTTTTATTCTTGTCCTGAGGTGTTCACATGCCTAAGTCATATATATATGTCTAGTTGCTTTAAGAAATACTCTTATGCTTGGCACCAGGGGCTCCCATCTGAACTCTTAACTACTGAGGAGGCTTGAGAACAGAACCCAGGCCAAAAGTTTAGTGGACTTCCTTCTCAATCTATAGTTGGGTGCATTGGATCATTTCCACCATCCTGCACTATCTACATGTTAAGATTGGAAGGGCTGCCGAATCCAGGCCAGCCAAGTTAGGAAGCAAGACAATTTGGTGTGCAACTCTTATACCCTTGATAATGGGAAGGCTAAAAATTCAGATCAGATGCATGTTCTTTTGAAAGGGAACCCATATCCTAAAATTAACCAATGATATGACACCACTCTACAAAAACAATACCCAAATTGAACACAATTTCCCACAACCAAAATAAGCATATACTTTAACATGCAAAAACTTAGTACAATCTGCTCTTTGCTCTAATATCAGCTTCATCTAATTATCATATTATGTGACAGAATAGTTTCTTCATTAAACTGATTATATATTTTAAGAAACCTAGAAAATTCTTTCTCACATATTAAATCCAACGAATGGCAAATTGCCTCATTTCTTACCTATTTGGCTACTACTATAAATTCATCTTATGATTATTATTAATAGTAATATATTCAGATTTATTAATTTACTATGTAACAGTTTTTAAACTTTTGGCTTCTCTGCTGAAGTTGAAGTATTTAAATAGTATCATCAAATTATATTACTTGGGTACTTAGGGCAGTTTTTTAAAAAAGTTTTAAACCAATGGTTTCTAGTAATTCTGTTTTTTTTTTTTGGGGGGGTGTCGGATCATGGGACCTGAATTCTGGGCCTGGCCGCTGTTCCTCAAGGCTAGTTCAAGGCTAGCACTCGACCACTTGATCCACACTGCCACTTCCAGTTTTTTTTTCTGTTTATGTGATGCTGAGGAATTGAACCCAGGGCCTCAAACATGCAAAGCAAAAGTTCTACCACAGAGCCAACTTCCTAGCTCTCTATGAATTCTTAATTGGTATATTATTTAGTTTATTTTTAATTTCAATTTAATTTTATTGTAAAGGTAATTTACAGAGGGGATACAGTTATCTAAATAAAGTAATGAGTACATTTATTATGGAAGGAACATATTTATCGCTTCTATTGATTTTTTTGCACACTCAAAAAAAAAACTACTGATGCTTTTCCTGTCGATATTGACCAATGAGTACTTTTCTTTCTTCATGCATTTTTTTATTATAAACTTGATATACAGAGGGCTTACAGTTATTTAAGTCAACTAAAGAGTACACTTCATTTTATTTTCTAAATTTTGAATTTAATTATTTTCTTTTGTTTCTTTAGGGTTATTCTTTTTTCAGAGTTATAGGATTAGTTAATTTAGTTTTGCATAATTTTAACATATGTAAATTATTCAGAGATATATTTTTCTTTCAAAATAGTTAACATGTGAATATTTAAAAATTATTTTCTTAAATTTTATATGGTTGATGAATTTAAATAAATTTAATTTCTTAAAGTTCTAAACATATTTGTTCAGGTAATGAATACTGTATTTTCAAGAAGCACATACTTTATTAAAAAAGGCTGCATTACATGGTCACTTTTTGGAAATATTTATACTTGAATTAAAAAAAAAATCTGAGCTGGAAGCAGGGCGCTGGTGGCTTACGCCTGTAATCCTAGCTATGCAGGAGGCTGAGATCTGAGGATCGCGGTTCAAAGCCAGCCCGGGCACGAAGAGACTGTGAGACTCCTATCTCCAATAAAAACCACCAGAAAACCGGAAGTGGTGCTGTAGCTCAAGTGGTAGAGCGCTAGCCTTGAGCTGAAGAGCTCCCAGGCCCAGAGTTCAAGCCCCACGGCCGACCAAAAAAAAAAAAAAAAACTGAGCTGGGCATAGTGATTTGTGGTTTCCTTTTTCTAACTATGGTGGGAAGTGTAAATAGGGTTAGTAATTCGGGAGAGACTGGGAAACTTTGAGACCTTATAAAATTTCCAGAGTGAAATGATTAGAGATATAGCCATGCCTAGCAAGATATAGAGCACCTGGTTATCATATACTAAATCTTGAGTTAAAACACCAGTAACATCAATCTTTTATCAAAATAAAAGTATACATGTTTCAAAATGTTTATTATTTAAAACTTGTTTGCAAATTTCTCATGTCTTTTATTTCTTAATTTTAAATTTACTTAATCTATAAGAATCCAAGTATCTTGTGACTGTTTTATTTCTACTAAACTTTTAAATAGTATGAGCAATATTATGATTTCATATATTAAAATACTTTTACTGTTTGTGATAATTTTCCCTGTTTAATATGATAATAACAATATTCCAAATATGTGTATGTGCTATGTGTGTGTGTGTGTTTATGTGGGTTTTGTGTGTGTGTGCTTTGTGTGTACTTTGTAATGCTTGGGAGATCACACAATTGATTCACATATGTTAGGCCAAAGTTTTATCACTGAACTATACTGTCTAGTTATAATACAAATTGTGTTTTAAGTTATGACTTTTAAAATTTTTCATTCCTAGTATGCTTTTCTAAAATTATATATGATAAAATGTGATCCATCTTCTATCCACATTAGCAATTGTTAGTTTTATTCTTTCTCTTATTTCTTTGGAAATGAATTATATTCCTATTACAACTTTTTTACATTGTAACAGCTCTATACAATGCTTTGTTTTCTATTTTATTTTTTCCATGTTATCTGACTTTCAGTCCAAACTATCAGGTGGATTAAAAAGAAACTTGATTCAGGACACTTTATTTTTCTCCTTCTCTTCTCTGAAATCTTTCTGTTTTTTGAAACAATACCAATGACATACAGCTCCTATGTGATCCACCATTCTTCCCTATCTCTCTCTCTTCTGCAGTACAGCTCAAGTCGTTATCATTCAGCTTTATTATGCTATAATGTTATCTAAATCTTAACTCATTCCTAAATTAATTTTAGTTGCTTTGAGCAATCTCTAAATACATTTATCTATATATAATATCAGGGGTTTGTGTTTCCACAAGGTGCGAAATATGAGTGACTATCAAACATCCAGATATCTCTGGAGTATATTGGTCCACCTGCTCAATAATCCCGTATGTAAATTCAAGGAATTCATAACAATCTTGTAAAATGGTGTAGCTTGAGCCTTCATACAAGCTTTGAATCGTATTACCATGTTTAGTGAAGATAACCTAGTTCTATTATAAGAACAGACGCATAGAAGAAGGTAACAGATTTTTCAAAAATAAATTCTTAGTTTTATGTTCCACCGATTTTGAAAAGGATGCCATGAGATTTTATGAAATAAAAACAGAATCTTAAATGGTTATATTGGCACTATTGCCTCTCTAGATTTAAAGAATGATCTTAGAATATTATCTCAATCCTTTGTTTGTGTGTATGTATGTCAGTCATGGGGTTTGAACTCTGGGCTTGGGAGTTGTCCATGTGCTCTTCAGCTCAAGGTGAGAACTCTACCTCTTGAGCAACAGCAAAACTGACAGTTTTCTAGTGGTTTATTGGAGATAAGAGTCTCATGGACTTTCCTGCCCAGGATAGCTTTAAACCACCATCCTCAGATCTCAGCCTCCTCAGTAGCTAGGATTACAGGCGTGAGCCACCAGCACCTGGCCTACCTCAAACCTTACAAAGAATGATTATCAAACTAAATGTGAGATGTAAAAACCTGTAAAACATAAATGTAAAAATTCATGACATCGGATTAGTAAAGGTTTCTAAAAATTTGACATGGAAAACATTAGTAGCTAAAGAGAAGCAAGAACTGGATTATATCAAGTGATAACCTTTCATAATTCCAAGGACACTATAACAGAAACGAAACCATATCCAACAGATAGAGGGCATATATTTGTTAATGCTACAATATTAATGCTACAGTGATTCTGAAACTTAAGTGTTTTTTGGGAGGGGTCCGGTTGTGGGGCCTGAACTCTGGACCTGGGCGCTGTCCTTCAGCTCTTCAGCTCAAGGCTAGCACTCTACCACTTGAGCCACAGAGCAACTTCCGGCTTCTTTTTTGCTTATGTGATGCTAAGGAATCGAACCCAGGGCCTCAGGCATGCAAGGCATCGCTCTACCACTGAGCCACCTTCCCAGCCCCTGAAACTTAAGTATTTTTATATCTTCTAATTCTATATAAATTTTTTCCTGAATAGTATATTTTATTAAATAACATATGCAGATTAATAGTCAATAGGAGGAGCATATGAAATAAGCTCCTTTTTAGTTTCTAATAAATAATAAAAACTCACTAATAAGTCCATAATATTAAAAGAGGACACAAAATGTAGTAATGCATTTGTGGAGAAATTGATATACTTCTGATAGTGATCGATTTGTATAATACTACAATCATTTTAGCAAATAAGTTTTCAAGTCTTCAAAGGGTGAAAGAGAATTTTATAGGATCCAGGCATTACACTTCTATGAATGTATTAAACAGAAGTAAAAAACTTTTTTGGATAGAGAATGTAGTTAATTGACAGTGAACTTGAATAGTATGTGTGAGGCCCTGGAAATGATCCTCAAAAAAAAATTTTGAAAAGACAAACTACAGAGGATGTATGCTGGGCAAATTCCTGTAACTGAATTTTATATCTATTTTTAATGTCTGTTCTAAAATTTACAGCATTTCTATTTGAAGGAATGCAAGTTTGTGAAAATCGGGCTTTGAAAACCTATGAAGGCACAATTCACTTCCAAAGCACTAAAATGTATACAATAAAAGGAGATAATATATTGTAAGTGAATTGCAAGTCAGGAAAAAAAAAACTATTGTTAAAGCTTCTTCACACAAAATGCAGAATAGCTAAAAAGATGTTTTGGTGTTGGCTAAAAACTCTTTGTAAACTACTGCATTTAAAACAAAGATGTGATTTCTGTTTATTTTGAGGGTATTTTGTCCGTTTGGGTTTATACAGAGATAACTCAATCCAAAAGTATATGTGATAACTGGAATACCTAGGAATTATGCATCAATTCTAAGTAATTTTTTATTATATTTTATTGTGAAAATACTGTACAGATGGGTTACAATTACATGGGCAAGATAATGAGTACATTTCTTATCAAGCATTGTAGCCTCCCCCTTTGTTTCCCCTTCCCATCCCTTCCCATCCTCCCCCTGTCCCCCACCCAATCCTGCCTGCTCCCCCGCCAAAGTTGTAAAGTTCATTTTTTGACATAACGACTTGTACATCTCATTGTTGAAATGAGTCCACCTGTATCCCTATTGTTTTCCCATGGTTTCCCTTATTTGCAATATCTAGTATATGTCTGAGTCAAGCAGAAAAGGTCAGATAAGTTGATGTTAGGGAAATGAACCCTAAGGTTGGTATTCAAATGTTTTCTTTTCTTTCGTGCGATTGTTTCTAACACATTTATGATTATTTTTTTGTTGCTTTGTATGTCCCTCCCCCACAGTATAACCCCTGCTTTCACTGTATTTGATGTCAGTATAATTGTGGAGGGGAAGGGGTAAAACTTCTAAGTAATTGAGAAACTTTTCTGGAAGAAACTTTTAGCAAATGACAAAAGACACAAATCTATGCATCTGCATTTTATGAAAGTCATATGTTACATGCTCAATCCAATTGCTTATCTCTAGTTTTCTAGAAAAAACGTATTCTCAAGATAAGAGCCAAAAGCAGTGAAAATAACAAAATACACAATCATCTTGATTTATTTGTGAAAGTAACAAATGAAATAAAATAATTCCACTGAAGGGACTCCAATATTAGGGTATATGAAGATATTCCTAAATGCTAATATCCATTACATTTTTGGAATTTTAATTTCTACTAACATAGGAAAACTAGAACAAGAAAACAAATATATACTTAGAGTGAACCAGCCTTGAAATCATTTTCTCAATTGCTTTGTATGTCCCTCCCCCACAGTATAACCCCTGCTTTCACTATATTTGATGTCAGTATAACTTATGGAGGAGATGGGGAAAAACCAGTTGTTTAAGGATACAAGTGGACCTGTTGCAACAATGAGAAGTACAAGTTGTCATGTCCAAAACGAGCTTTACAACGTCGGTGCGGGAGGGGGAGAGGGGGAAGGAGAAGGATTGGGATTGGGGGGGAGGGGGGAGGCTGGGAAGGGATGTGAAGGGTAAACCAAAGGAGGAGGCTGCAATGCTTGGTAAGAAATGTACACATTATCCTGCCCATGTAATTGTAACCCCTCTGAGCAGTATGTTCACAAATAAAATTAAATTAAATTAAAAAAAAAAAAGTATTGATACTCCTTTGCTTTGGAAATCATTTAACAATATTTATCACTTATGATAATTCAAATACCAAGCAAGAGTAATTTTATATAATCATTATAAATATCATTTTATTACAATTGTAAAATAGAATAAAAAAATAAGTCCCAATATATGACTTATCTATCATTATTCTTAACTTCTAATCATTACCTAAATATTTTAAATAATCTAAATAATCATGTCTTTAACATGGACGTAAATGTTCTATACTTTTTTACTTAACATTTTCCAGGGGTATGTATTCATGTTTCTAAGAAATGTTCACAGCAGTTAAAAGATGCTTTTGTGAAATTAATGTGCTACATTTTTTGTTGTGGGTGTTGTTTTTAGTGGTTAATTGAAGATAAGAATCTAACAAGTAATTTTCTGTCTGGGCTAGTTTCGGAAACAATTCTAAGATCTCAGCACCCAGAATAGCTCTTATTATAAGGGTGAGTTACCGGCACTTGATTTCATGAAGTTTTTTTTTTTTTAATTTTAATTATATTTTGAGATACTTGTTTCACTATAATATATATCATACTACACATAAATTTAGATATATGTATATATTTCTGAGGACAAATAATCTCTAAAAATATACTATTCTACACCTAACATTTATATATAGAGAGAGAAGACAGATATAAACAGAGAGAAAGAGAGAGGACAGATTCGCTCTAAAAATTTTATGCTACTATTTTTGACCTTTTTCATTTCAAAGATATACAGTCTATTTTTCTAAAAGTTTCCTAGAATAAAATAACTAATATTTCAATAGAAAGTATAGTTTATTACTTTCAAGGGAATTTTAGATATACACATGATATTATGGTAACATTTACAGTATATTACTTGAAAAGGTTCTGTAGTTAGGGGAAGAGAGGAAGTTAATTCATACTGATTAGGAAATTGCAATGCTTCAAAAAATCTATTCCATAATTTGTTATAAGCACATAGTCAAACTACCTGATATGGTTTAGGTTTTTTTTTATTTGTTCAAAATTTCAATATGGATTCATGCACAGTGGTAACATTAAAATTATTAATCAAAAGACAAATAAAATCATAGACACATATCCAACATTCAATAATTAGCACTTATGTTGCTAATAATAATTTTGATGGGGAGGATGATGACCACAGTGTAGCCTGATAATGACGATGTTGTGATTGAAAAGGAAAAAAAATACATAGATATCTTTGAAGCTGGATTTCCCACATTGAATGCATAGTTATAAACAGCGTTGGATTACATACAATAAGAATAAGAGGAGGAGGGCTGGGAAGGTGGCTCAGTGGCAGTGTGCTGGCCTTGTCTACATGAGGATCTGGGTTTGATTCCTCAGCACCACATAAGCAGAAAAAGCGGGATGTGGCACTGTGGCTCAAGTGGTAGAGTGCATTGAGCTGAAGAGCTGAGGGACAATGCCAGGCCAAGAGTCCAGGCCCCATGACGAACCAAACAAAACAAAACAGAATAACAAAAGGAGAGTTTGAATATCAAGAATTACAATCACATAAACAGGTAGACAGTAAAAACCCTAATGTTATTCCAGCAGTCTTTCTAATGTATATACACTCACTGTTCTTGGTGGTATTATTTTTCTTATAAATAAAATCGTTTATTTCCACATTTTGATGGACTAAGATGTAGGTTTCAACTTAGTGTGATTAGTTCAAATAACATTCTCATATAGATACCTTTCAATAACCAATGTTTTCAAATGATATATTAAGAGTATGTTCTTCATTACAGCTGTAAATACATGACACAATTTACATAATACTACTTACATATCTGCAGTTACCATAAAAGGACACAAGTTGCAGAGCCAGGAGTTAAAATTTATTTTTATTTCTGCATGAAACTATTTCTGACTTTATACCAACAAACTGAATTTGACTCTTTCCTTATTTGTAAGCTAAGGTAGAAAATGTAAGGACTGTTTACTTTCTTTTTCCTTGCTCTAGAAGTCAACAAATATATTCTTCAATATTTCTGGCAGATTACATCCATTAAATGTAAGACCACCATTCAATGTTGTGAGTAATTAATGGTACTAGAATTTTTGTCTGAGTTCTTCACTCTGTGTGCTTACAAGGAGACTCATTGGGTGATGGAGAGGACCAATATGAAAAGACTGGGGAGAAATGCATACTTAGTAAACAGTTGGTTTAGGACTGAGTGACTGGTGATGAGTATTTGCAATAGGCTGGTGTATCAGGGTCATAAAAAGAAGTACATAGAAATTACATTAGTGACAGAAACTGAGAAAATCTTGATCATTCATCTTATCTAATGGATGGAGGTAGAGTAAGAGGAAATCTAAAGTTTTTCCACATCTCTGTCTCCTAACTGTGTTAGTTACATTCTTGGTGATAAGGATGGATTTAGATGGATTTATCTTGGTGATAAAGATGGATTTAGAGGAAAAAACTCTCTGATAGTTCTAAGATTTATGTTAGACAGATGCAAAGATAGGTCTGTTTGGACATCATCAAAATATTCATAACCATGAATATGAAAAATAATAAAATCAGGAACATTATTAAAGGGAAGAGGAAAAGGAATGTTCTGAGGAAAGTGTGAAGAATGTGAGTACCAGAGTGGAAAAGATTGGAGGAAAGTGATAAATAAGGAAACAAAAAAGGAATAAACACAGATTTACAGAAGAAAAGGAAGGAAAGAATTTTCAGGAAGATATTGAAGGAAACCTACTATTTGGATTTGAAAAGTAAAAGGACATAGACAAGTTCAATAAGAACAGTGTTTTGGTGAAAGTTATATTGATAAAATGTTGAGATGTGAATGTGAGGACAAAATTCTGGATAGATTAATTCAACAGATCCTGTTGATTCTAAATGTTGGGAACAAATGTTTTAATCCTGACCTTAGAAATATTATACAGATATAACTGTCATGAACTTTTCTTAGTGGTATTCTGTGAATATTTTTGAAAACTTTATTTAGCTAGGAGATTATTGATTGAACTACAGCACAAAAAAGCCTAATTTCTCCTACAGTTCCAATTAGTGACCCATCTATGCATATCAGTTTGGGATTTTATTGAAATATATTTAGATATGTTTGGATATCTTATCAGCCTAATCATTATAAATGTAGGACAAGTAACACCAAGTATTAGGTTGAACATACAGCTTTAATGATGTGACTGAAGACTCCTGGAATTGATTTCTCTTTAGAATAGAAAATGACTCAATAGCAATTGACACATCATAATTGCCATATACACTATTGAAATCTAAATCTTGTTAGGTATATCTCCATGCTGAAATAACACTGTCAACCAACCTGACACAAATTCTTATATGTAGGAAAATGTTCTTATAAACTTCAAGCTTTTATTGAATGGAAAAATTCAGACATTACTCTCACCACTAGGATTAAATGCCTAACAAGATAAGACCTTTTGGTTTAATGCTTTTCTTTCACTTTCTCATACACATTGTCAAGTAGTGAAGGATTCTGATTTAACAATAAGACAATCGTGACTTGTATTAACACAACATCTAGGATCTAATGTTAATTTGGATGCTTACTAATTAGCTCCAAATTTTGTGGATATTTATATTTCTCCTGGGTAAACTAATGAACTCCATGAAAATGTCCCTAAGGAGCCTTTCAATTCTAATATCACTGTCTCAAAATGCTTTAAATTCTACATTCTTTAATGTGGGCATAGGGTTATATTGTGGAACTTTTCTCCTCAGAGAGTGAGTATTACCCTATTGCTTAACATGGACAAAGTACCTTCATACATAGACTGGGCGTGTACAAACAAGAAGTGGTAGTTGAACAATGTTCTTAGCAGTTTGTACAGAGGAAATGGAAATAGATCAGCTATGAACTCAAAAGGAATGTGCAAAGAAGACAAAGGCACAAAGTAGAATGTGCCAAGAAAAGCTAAAGTATAATTTCAAATAATGTGCTCAGGTGTGAGGGTGTGTTCAAAGTACAGGTTCAGACAATGTAGTTGGATATCTTGGGCGGAAAACTGCTTTAAACTGTTCTGGGATAATTGTACAAGTAGAAGCCCCTAATTCTGACTCTAATCATCCACAACATCATCAATTTACCAAGTGCAAAGTGAGAAAAAGAGGGCTGATCACAGTTAGTGTTGAAACAATGTCAATAACATAACTTTTCTTGCAAGTGTTCATTTATTTTGGAGCATTTAAGTAGGGAAAAGCCAAGTAAATATTTTGCATGTACCTAAATTAAGTGGGACATATTATATTGGTATCTCTTTAACTTGGAAGTTATAGATTATGTCTTTTTGTACTCTAACTTGGGATAATGATCTGCTGTCAGTTATTTTATTCTCTTACCATTTTTTTGCCCTTCAACTTACATAATTATTATTTCAAGAGACATAATTGAGCTTGCATTTCTAAATTCATCAAATTTATCTGAACTACTTCATACTTGTGACAGCCTCCTATATCTTTCTCAAGGGAAACATTTTGTCACTACCATTTATATCCTACATGATATTGGATATCTTCCTGGCCAATTCGTGCAAGATATCCATCAGACTCATCCTATATCTCAACATTTGTACCACCATAAAATACTATCTTACCTAGAAATCATGATATTAGTATATCTGTTGAGGCAGCATCTGTCATTTTTGAATGGCCTTAAGTGATACTTACATGCAGTCATGTTTTAAAACAATATGCTACTCAGTAGATGAATAAATTGACAAAATATGGTTATATATGTACGGTGTACTTCTATGCTTTCTATTCATAAGGAAATGGAAAGACATGGAAAAATCCTACTAAAAAAATAAGCAAGAAACAAAGAAACAGATTTCATGGTTTCCCTCATTTGTAATAACTAGGAAATATCTGATAGTCTTAGCAGATGAGCAGAATGAATCAATAGCTATGTATAAATGATCATATAAAATGATGCTGAGAGATTTTTCTTTGTGGTTGTTGTTTTTAATGTACTATG
Organism: Dipodomys merriami; assembly: GCF_024711535.1. Classification (NCBI taxonomy): domain Eukaryota; kingdom Metazoa; phylum Chordata; class Mammalia; order Rodentia; family Heteromyidae; genus Dipodomys; species Dipodomys merriami. Next base: position 258,279 of record NW_027206076.1, read on the forward strand.
TGATTTCTTTTTTCTTTTGTGTTTTCCCCTATGGTTTGTCCATTGTTGTATTTGGATTCAATATCCTGTGTATTGTATATATATTTATCTTCATTTGGCAAGGGAAGCAGAACAATAAAATGGTGAGACGAAGGACAGAAGGCAAACCAATGCAATAGCAATAGTCACAGGACAATATGTTGGAAATTTACATTACAATTTGTGAGTGGTATTGGGATGAAGGAAAAGTGTAAGAAAAATGAGGGAGGGGGTAAAAATTTCGACATGTTATGTATTCAATAGCTTACAATTACTGCAACCCCGTCTATATATCACCTTGACAATAAAATTAAGTTAAAAAATGAGCTACTTAAAATATAATTTCACTGTATTGGTATAGTAAATATTATTCTATGTTTATTACCTTTAAAAATGAACATTTTGGTTGCTAATTTGAATTACCTCTTTCTTTATCAGACATCAATTGGAATGTTATCAAACTATACAATATTTTCAGAATATACTTGGCGTTATTTGGAATAAAACATTATTTTTAGTTTTGTCTCATTCTAAAACAGAAAACCGTTCAATTCTATGGAAACTCCTAACTTTGAAAACTTACTAATTGTTAAGAGGAGAGAATATATCTGTTCCTCAACATTCCTATGACTACTAAGTACTCATTTTCAAATTCTGAACATGCCATACCAGAGACATTCAAAAGAATACCTGTTTGTACTTTATTTAATTCTGCAATAAATGCAGTTTTCAATGAGGCATTACATATTTAAAAGTCAACAGAAAAAAAAGACACATTCTTGTAGAGGATAAAACTATGAAGTAACTATAATAATTAATTTCTTTTTTTTTTGGTAAGTCGTGGGGCTTGAAATCTGGGCTTGGGTACTGTCCCTGCACTCTGCAGCTCAAGGTGAACTCTCTACCACTTGAGCCACAGTGCCACTTCCAATAAAAATTCCGTAAGGGTAAACTTTTGTTCATCAGATTAACTATTATTTCTATGACAATCAATCCCAAGTTTTTATGCCATAAAGTCATCCTAGCCCAACAGTTTCCAACTTGTAAGGTGCACATTAAAATTCCCTAAATTCACATCATGACTAGTTTATCAATATTGTGAAAAATACTACACTTTTGCTAATGTGATGCTCTTCCTATTGTGGAAAGAATAATACACTTAACTTTGCTACATCATTTTCCCAACAGTGGTATTCTTGAGATCAGAACACTTGCAAATAGAATTTATTTTTATTTTTATTTTATATTTTTTTTACTATATTTATATATATTATCTATCATAGATATTCAGGAGATCTGTATATCTTAATATTAAGATTTGAAGATTATGGTTGAAAGCCCACCCAGGCAGGAAAGTTCCTTGGATTCTTATCTCCAATAAACTCATAAGGAAAAGCCAGACCAAAGTGGCACTGAGGTTCAAGTGGTAGAGCAGTAGCCTTGAGCAAAAACAGGCTCAGGGACAGTGCCCAAGCCAGGGGTTAAGCCCTAGGACAAACCAAACAACAAAAACAAAATTTAAAAACCCCTCAAACATAGCATTTTTCTCATTGTATACAGAGGTACATAATTAAGAAATTACTTCCTGTGCTATGTAAAGGTAGAAAAAAATGTCACACAATTACTCTCTTCATACCATGCTACACCAAAGTCTCAAAAGATTGCTCTTTTCCCATATTTATGAATTAATATCATCAATTTGTTGACAATTTGTCTAGATTATTCACATTATCATTTTACACATGAACTGTTGGAATTATCTATTAACTAAGTTCTTATTATACCTCACTTGAAAGACTACTCTAGTCAATTAGAATGCCAGAATCATTTGTGAATTTGTAAATTAAATCTTTTATTTGAAAAGCATTTTGCAGTATCCTATAGAATATTAAATTACAAACAAAAATTATCTATTTTAAATCTAATTCTAATTTAGGCAAGTCTACAAAGTCCTATATTAAATGAACTTTCCTATTTCTCCAGGCTTAAACTTTTGTAATTCTTCATCATTTCTTTGGAATCTAACAGAATGATGCTTACTTTTTCAAATTTTTGGTTGGTAATCATGAGCTCTTTTGCATCTAGAAATGTTATGTAATTAAGACAACATTTAAAACACAACTGAGGATTATATATGAGTTGCATTTCTATAGGAAACTTGAATTCTCAAAACATAATGACAAAATTAGCCCAAATTTCCAACTGTGTCTTTCTTTCTTGTTTATTTTTTATTCCTTTCTTGGTTGGTTTTATTGAGACAAAATTATATTCTGCTACTTAGCCAAAGTTTAATATCAGCTCAAGTAACTTGGGAGTGGAGTCCATGGAGTCCATTAAATACAAGATCATGACATCTTCATGATTTTTTTCTTCTGTTTTTTTCTTTTTTAAAATTTATTATTTTTTCTTGTGGAAATACTGTACAGAGGGGTTAAAATTACCTGTGCAAGACAATGAGTACATTTCTTGTCAAGCATTGTAGCCTCCTACTTTGTTTCTCCTATCCATCCCTTCCCATCCTCCCCCAACGCCTCCACCCAATCCTCCTCCCCCAACCAAAGTTGCAAAGTTCGATTTCGACATAATGACTTGTACATCTTATTGTTGCAATGAGTCCACCTGTATCCCTATTTAAACGATTTGTTTTTGCCCTTCCCCTCCAGAAATTATACCAACATCAATACAGTTAAAGCAGGGGTTATACCATGGGGGAGGGACATACAAAGCAACAAAGAAATAATCTTATAAATGTATTAGAACCAAGCCCATGAAAGAAAAAAAAAAACATTTGAATACATATCTTAGGGTTCATTTCCCTAATATCAACTTATCTGACCTATTCTGCTTGACTCCGACATATTCTAGTTACTGCAAATAAAGACCATGGGAGCTAGGTTTCTTTGGGTCTGGCTTATTTCACTTACTATATTTTTTCCAAGTCTTTCCATTTCCGAACAAATGGGGCAATGTCATTCTTTCTGATGGAGGAATAGAATTCCATTATGTATATATACCACATTTTCTTGATCTATTCATCTACTGAGGGGCATCTGGGTTGGTTCCATATCTTAGCTATGGTAAATAATGATGCAATAAACAAAGGCGTGCTGGGAGCTTTAGTGTGGTCTTGTTTGTATTTCTTACAGGGACACAATAATTTCAGGACATTGATTTAATTAATAGTTTATTAAGGATGAAAACAATAATATTAATTATATGGAAGCATAATAAATACCCAAGAATTGTTAGGAATGTGGTCTATATTACTGAATAATGGATAGACATATCTGGCACACTCTAAATATATATTTTTTCATTAGCATACTACGATGTGCATGCCAATCTGTTCTTATTTTTTCAACCCAAGGGGCTCAATCTCAGGTCCTGTGAAATGCCTGGCAGCTCAGTTTGTCCCAGGATGGCATGTTGACACTCAATCATTCATGAATTTGGCCCTGTAGGCCATGTGTTCATATGCCTGCACTCCCAAACAATGAATCGTGGAGTAAAAAACAGATGGTGACACATGTTTTCCTTTCTGTGAACATCCTGCATGTCAGGTATGAAGTGGAATACATATGCAGACCTATATCCTATGTAATCAATGTAATCAATATTCTATGTGCCATAATATTCAATAAAATAACTGGTTACTACATGAACAAAACAAAAGGTAAAATGAATAACTACACTGAATGCAATATGGAGTCAATATATGTATGTAAATATAAATCATATAATTAAAATGTACAGAAATAGTATGTTTGCTAGTGGTGGGGATCGATTTCAGGCGTAAGGAACAGACTTAAATTTCTTGACTTCAAGAAAGCAAGCTTCCCCTTCCTACACAGTGCAACAGAGTTACCCAGACCATGAGTTGCAATCCCAGTCCTGGCAGAAAAAATGGCATCTCTATGCTATGTGACAACCAATTCTTAGGTATTTCATCATTTCTCCTTTTAATGAAAGTAATTTTTTAAACACTTCATAAAGTATTGATTAATATCAATCAGTATCCTAGAATATAATTGTATATAATTTTATCGTAGAATCATTCAAGAATTGCCCATTCAATCATGACATACAACACATTCCATTGGTATTCATATGGATAAAAATGAGTTCCTTGGGACATCTTCATCCTGCAGTTTGCGGACCAGAGACAACCCAGGAACCAAGACTCGGCGTAAGTAGAAGCCTGACGTCCTCACTCCTTCTCAGGGAGCAGAGGAGGGAAGGCTACCCCTCCCACCCCCCCAGTACCGGAGATCTCCATCTTGGATACCGACAAAGCTTGGTGGAGCTGCTAGCTCCAACTCAGGCCTTTGAATAAAACTAGAGTCATTTAGCAGGTCACAAGAACTTAACCTGACCTGCCAGACTCAGCTACACCCAGGCAAAAGTCACTCAGATCGGGTGGCAGAGCTAGGAGTGGCTTTGTTCTCTGGGTTATCAGATCCAGAAGCTGTCCCTGCCTTTAGCAGCCTCGACAATCAATTGAAATTAAGTAAACAGAAACCCTGAGAATGGCTCTATGCTGGGCTCTGTGAGTTTCTCACAAACTATCCCCCGGAAAAGCTACTGTTTGTTGAAGTGCCTCAACTCTACTCAGAACCTACCCTCATCACAGTATCTCCAAACTTGAGGAAAAAGCTATTTCCCTCTTTTGTAATACTCAAAGCAGATCCTACTCCCATTGAACTACCCTGGGAGGACGATCGCAAAACACTGGTTAAAGCAGAGCATTTTTCTGCCTGTTCGAACAAACTGACTTAAGAAACCAACCAAGCCACAGGACCAAAAGCAGACCAGAGACTACAACAAGAGGCTGATTAAGGACACAAGGGAGATACAAGATTTTTCCCACCCCTCCCCCCAAAAATTAAAGAACTATTTCTTCTTCTTCTTCTTCTTCTTCTTCTTCTTCTTCTTCTTCTTCTTCTTCTTCTTCTTCTTCTTCTTCTTCTTCTTCTTCTTCTTCTTCTTCTTCTTCTTCTTCTTCTTCTTTGGTACTTTTTATAAATTTTTTTTCTTTTCTAAAAATTTTTAATCTATAATTTTTACCTTTTTTGAAAAATATTGTTTTCTAGTAACTTTATTTTCCTCTTATAATTTTTATTTCACGGATACATATGTGTTTGTGTTTTTCTTTCTTTGTTTTCTTTCTTTTTTTAATTTTCTTTTTGTTTTTTGTTTAGCTCTACTGGACTTCTGTTTTTTTCTTCCTTTCTTATCCTTTTCACCTTTTCTTCTCTTTCGTTCTTCTTTATGTGACTTAATTGTTGTCCTGCACATGCTCAGATAAACCCGTAGTTGATTATTAGACCCTATCCCCGATTGGGTGCGCACTTAATCCACAAATTTATTACTCAATTCAAAACCTCTGAGACTTAAATTGCTTAATAGCAGTACTAACTTTTTATACCTATATAATATTTTAAGTATTTTTATTTTTAATTTTTTCACATGTCCTTTATATCCCTTCCCTTCTCCCATTATATTCAAGTTCTCCTCTGAATAGTTTGTTTTCGATATGCATAGTATTATTAATTATTATTTTCTATTTTTCTGGTCTCTTTTCTTTTTTCTTTCTCTTTCTTCTTTTTCTCTCTCTCTCTACTTTCATCTTATCCAACCTATTTCCTGCTTTGAGATTAGGACTTAGTTAACTCTACCTGGGCCTTCCCACATCATTTTATTCCTATTTTTAACCCACATTTCTCCCTAACCCTAATAATTTCTGGTTTTCCAAATTCATCTTTGCGGTTCATAGCCCATTCATATATAGTTGTCTGATGTTGAATAAATGTATCTGTTGAACCAGATTGTATGTGCAGACTATTGACTGTGCAAATTCAGATTTTGGTTGATGCTTGCCTTAAGTTAGTGTTCTAGCACAAAACTGGTGCTATTTTTATCCCAAATCTGCAGAGTATCCGGAAAAACAGAAGAAAAATGTCAAGTCCGGGTATCTCAACTCCCACTCATGATAAGCAGGGGACAGAACAGATAATGAATAATCCAGAGGAGAGTTCCCAAATAGCTCTACAAACACTGCTGGCAAACATGATAAATGAAAAGTTTGAAAACATACAAAGAAACCTGTATGAGCGTGATAGGGAGAGAGAGAAGGCAAACAAAAGGTCAATGCAGGAAAAGTTTGAAAACCTACAAAGGACTCTGTATGAGCGTGATAGGGAGAGAGAGAAGGCAATCCAAATGTTTATATAAGAATATCATGAGCGTGAGGAAGCTATTCAAAAACTGATAAAGGATTTGCATGAGCAGCTTGAGAATACTCAAACAGAAAGGCAGGAATAGCGTTAACAGGCTGAGAACACTCAAAGAGAACTATAGGAATGGCATGAATGTGAGTCGTTGGAAACTAAGGAAAGAGTAATACAGGAATTGAGAGTGCAGGATGAGAATACACAAAGATCACTAAAGGCATTCATGGGATCCATTAACAAAGAGTTGAAGGAAGTCAGGGAAACCACAAAGGGAATGCTGAATGGACCCAACAGAAGGAATGGGAGCCCAAGGAAACCATAGCCCATCAAGTAAGTGATTTGAGAATAAACACTGAACACCAAATTAAGGAAGTGAAGAAGTTCATACAAGATCTAAAACAATGCTTCAACAAAGAATTTAAAGCCATCAAAGCTGCCCAATTAGAAGGAAAAGAAATAAAATACAAAGTAGAAAGTTTTGACAGCAGGTTAGACCACGCAGAAAATCGAATCTCAGGCATTGAAGAAATACTAGGTATTATAGAGAAAGAACATAAAACCATCCAAGACAAGTCCAAGAAATATGATAAATCTATCCACAACTTGGAAGACACCATCTGAAGGCCTAATCTAAGGATAATGGTTGCAGAGGAGAACCTAGAAACAGAAGTTAATGGTCTAGGAAACTTGTTTAACAGGATCCTAGAAGAGAACTTCCCAAACATACAAAAAGATAGACCTATTCGGATACAAGAAGCTTTTAGAACTCCAAATAGACCAGACTAGAATAGGACATCCCACCATCACATTATAATCCACACAGGATCAATTCAGACCAAGGAAAAGATCATTAAAGCTGTCAAGGAGAAAAGATTAATCACCAATAAAGGGAAAGCAATTAGAATCACCTCATATTTCTCAGCAGAGACAATCCAACAAGAGTCTGATATGATGTATGTCATGCCCCAAAATCAAACAACTATCAAGCAAGGATACTGTACCCAGCTAAACTCTCCTTCATAACTGAAGGCCAAATAAAAAACTTCCATAGCAAAGAAACATTGAAACAATCCATCGCCACCAAACCAGCCCTACAAAAGATTCTTAAAGATATCCTGCATATAGAAAATCAACAAGACCACAATAAACACCAAGAAACTGCACCCAAACTGAGAATCCAAGAACCATAGGAAGAACCCAGTTTTCGAAATCCCCAAGAAGGTGGATAACATGGCAGGAACTCCCAAATACCACGCAATCCTATCTATCAACATTAATGGAATTAACTCTCCAATTAAGCCACATAGACTGTCTAGTGGAATAAAAAAACAAGATCCTCTGTCTGCTGCCTTCAGGAGCATACTAATTAAGGGATCTCTCCTTCAGCAGGATATTACCATTCTAAGTATCTATTCCCCAAACAATGAAGCACTCAAATTTATCCAAGAAACACTACTTACCCTCAAATCCCACATAGATCCAAAGACATTAATTGTTGGGGATTTTAGCACACCACTCTTCCCACTAGAGAGATCAATTCAGCAAAAACTCAACAGAGAAACCGCAGATCTAAACAGCTGCATAGAACAACTAGATTTAACAGACATCTACCGAATATTTTACCCAGCAGCATCAGAATACACGTTTTTCTCAGCAGCACATAGAACATTTTCTAAATTAGACCACATTTTAGGCCACAAAGCAAACTTGTCTAAATTCAGAAACATTGAAATTATACCTTGCATTCTCTCAGACCACAAGGGAATAAAATTAGAACTCAACACCAAAAGCCACCAAAAAAGTCCAGTAACACATGGAGGGTGAACAACACACTGGTGAATCATGAGTAGAAGAGATTAGAAAGGCAATTCAAATGTTCATGCTATTCAACAAAAATGAGCACAAAATTTTCCAGCTCCTCTGGGACACAGCAAAGGCAGTACTCAGAGCCAAGTTTATAGCTCTGAGCTCCTACATCAACAAATTGGGGAGATGTGAAACCAACAATTTAATGACACATCTAAACCTCCTTGAAAAAGAGCAGCAAGATAAACCCCAATCCAGTAGATGGAAATTAATTACTTAATTAATTAATTCTGACTTATCAGAATTAAATGAATTAGAATCCAAAAAAACCTATAGAAAGAATCAAAAAACAAATAGTTGGTTCTTCGAAAAAATCAACAAATTGACAGAACCTTAGAAAATCTTATCAGATAAAGAAGAGAATGCACCCAAATAAATAAACTCAGAGATGAGAATGGAAACAAGACCATGGAGACAACCAAGATTCAGAACATTATAAGGGAATTCTTCTCAAAACTTTATGCTAATAAGTTTGAGAACTTGACAGAAATGGACATTTTTCTAGCAAATACTGACATGCCAAAACTAAACCAAGATGAGTTAAACCATCTTAACAGGCCCATATCAAGCATTGCAATAGAAACTGCAATAAGAGACCTTCCAGCTAAGAAAAGTCCAGTACCAGATGGTTTTACAGCGGAATTCTACAATGCCTTCAAAGCAGAGCTCACACCAATACTCCTCCATGTCTTCAATGAAATTGAAAGAGAAAGTTCACTACCGAACACATTCTATGAAGCCATCATAACCCTCATCCCAAAACCAGGCAGGGACTCATCCAAGAAAGAGAATTATAGACCCATTACTTTGATGAATATTGATGCAAAAATTCTCAACAAAATTTTAGCCAATCGACTTCAACAATTCATCCAAAAAATCATACACCGCGATCAAACAGGATTCATTTCAGGGATGCAAAGCTGGTTCAATATATGCAAGTCAATTAATATTATTCATCACATAAACAGGAGCAAGAATAAGAACCACATGGTTATCTCAATAGATGCAGAAAAAGCATTAGACAAGATCTAACACCTCTTTATGATGAAGGTTTTGGAAAAATAAAGAATCCATGGAACATTCTTCAATACAATAAAGGCTGTATATGACAAACCTACAGCCAGTATTATACTTAATGTTGAAAAACTAAAACAATTTCCTCTTAACTCAGGAACAAGACAAGGATGTCCCTCTCTCCACTTCTCTTCAATCTAGTATTAGAATGCCTAGCTACAGCAATAAGACGAGATGCAAACATAAAGGGGATCCAAATAGGGAAGGAAGAAATAAAACTCTCCCTCTTTGCAGAGGACATGATCTTGTATTTAAAGAATCCCATAGACTCCACTCCCAAATGACTCAAGCTGATTCAAAACTTTGGCAAAGTAGCAGGGTATAAAATTAACCCCCCAAAATCAATGGCTTTTCTGTATGCCAACAATGAGAAAAGTGGGGCTGAAATTAGGAAAGCAACTCCATTTGTAATAGCCCCACAAAAAACTAAAATAAATAGGAATTATCTATCTATCTATCTATCTATCTATCTATCTATCTATCTATCTATCTATCTATCTATCTATCTATCTATCTATCTATCTATCTATCTATCTATCTATCTATCTATCTATCTATCTATCTATCTATCTGTCTGTCTATCTATCTATCTATCTGTCTATCTATCTATCTATCTATCTATCTATCTATCTATCTATCTATCTATCTATCTATCTATCTATCTATCTATCTATCTGTCTGTCTGTCTGTCTGTCTGTCTGTCTATCTACCAATCTACACATTTATCTGTTTATATACTTGTCACTACTGGGGCTCAGTGGTAGAGTGCTCACCTAGTAAGTACATAGCCCTTGGTTGGATTCCTCACTACCATGTGCATAGAAAAATCTAGAAGTTTTGCTGTAGCTCAAACATTCGAGGACTAGCTTTGAGCATAAAGGCTTAGGGACTGTGTGTAGACCCTTACTCAAGTTGCCATCTAACCTGAATTAGCCAGAGGTAAACCGCTGCAACCCAGTTCCATGAACTAGATGCTGCTGGCTTGCTCATCCTGTCATCCAAGATACTCGGGGGCTGAGATCTGACACTGGTGGGTTTAAAACCCAGCCCTGGCAGGAAGTCTGTAAAACACTGAGCTATGGCTTAACGTGTTAGAGTTCTAGTCTGATCAAAAGATCTTAGGACAGTACCCCCAACATTTCAGTGCAATCCCCGTGGCTGACTCCCCCCAAAAAAATCTCACCCCTCTAAAATTTAAATTTGGACTGTTTGTGGCGTGTTTCTGAAAGAATGGTGATACTGATGAAAGCCACCTATTTCTAATGACATTATGTGGGTTACAGCTATGTCATGAGTCTTTCATGAGTTGTGTGCAGAGTCCTTCATGGGGTGCAATTTTTTATTTTTTCATCTGGTTCTTTTAAGAGATACACAAGTAAGATGATTGTGCAGATGAGAAATTGTGGCTCAGATATGTCCTCATGTTAGGGCCAAAATTATGTATGTACCTAACTCTAGTGAGTTGTCTCCTGCTGACAATTGTTTTGGTTTATGTTTCTTGATCATGAACCTTGAACTCAGGGCCTAGCCACTGACACTTACCAGTGGAGATCATGGGTAGCGCCCTACCATGTGGAGCCAAGGACCCTCTTGCAATAGAGTGTTACTGTCTAGTCATGTAGTAGCTGAGGTCTGTCATCCTGCCTACTCAGGAAACTGAGATCTGACGATCTGGGTTCAAAACTATCCCAGACACAAAAGGTCCCATGAGACTATTATCTCCTATTCACCACTTAGAAACTTGAAGTGGAAGCTAGTCGCTGCTGACTCGTGCCTGTCATCCTAGGTACTCAGGATGCTGAGAGCTGAGGATCACAGTCCAAAGCCAGCCTGGGCAGGAAATTCCTTGAGACGCTTCTCTCCAGTGACCCACCAAAAACTTGAAGGTGTGCTGTTGCTCAAGTGGTAGAGCGATTGGCTTTCACTAAAGAGCTCAAGGATAACACCCAGGCCTAGATTTAAATTCCTCCAATTTCCAACAAAAGAAAGAAACCTGAAGTAGAGTGCTGGGAATGTGTCTTCGGAGTACAGTGCTTTGCATGTGTTAATCCCTGGGTTTCATTCCTTAGTACTACATCACAAGAAAAAAACCTGAAGTGGCTGTGTGCCTCAAGTGGTAGAGTGCTATCCTTGTACAGGAGAAACTCAGGTACAGTGTTCAGGTCCTGAGTTGAAGCTCCAGGACAAGTATATGAACACACATACATGCACACAAACATACACACACAGATACCAGAAGTAAAGCTGTGACACCAAATGATAAAGAACTGAGCTTCTGCAATGAGTTCATAGTCAGTACCCAGGTCCTGTGTTCAACCCTGAAACACAGCCATGCAGGGCCCAACTAGGAGAGGTCAAAATTTCAAAATCTGACGAGTTTCACCAGCCCTAGATGACAGGAAGCATAGTGATATTACACATGTGCTTTGATTTAGCAAGCTTCTGAAAACGCAGGGAGGATCATTGCCAATAATGAATCATTTCATTAGGCTCAGGTCCCTAGTTGTCTGCCAGAAGGACCCTTGAATTAATTGTAGCAGGTTATTTCAACACTGGAACATAGTCTAACAAAGACAAGACAATTGCAGGGAACTTGGCCATGGGAGGTGCACAAATGAAGTCTTCCTGTCACAACAGAGCTCTTGGCAGAGAGATACGTTGAGGTACATAGAGGCCTTTTTCTCCTGGCCTTCAGAGCCCACCCACACTCCTCACTAATTGGCCTAGAAGGAGTTTTTTTTTAAATCACTCAGCTGTACAGGAGTGAGGCCTGTTCCAACAACGAGGTAGACTTCTTCCAGCAGTCCCTGATATGGAGAAAACCTCAGGCTACAATGGGAACAGTGAGAGGAGCCCTGGAAGATGCACTGTCTTGAAAACTCTCTCTGTTCTATGAAATCATTCTATTCAAAGTAAATTTCCTAGCTGGATACCTTTCATCATAGGAACTCGACCTTCACCAATAGAAATACATGCACACATACAGGGGGTGACAAGTTGTTACTGGCTTTTTTTTTTATTGGAAGGTGCGGGGGTTTTACTGTGAGCCTAGGCAATGTTCCTGAGCTCCCTTTGCTCAAGGGTAGTGCTTTGCCCTTGAGTCATAGCCCCATTCATGGGAATTTTTTATTCCTGTAATCCCTCAGAAATAAGAGTGTGGTGGGATTTCCTGTCCTGGCTGAATTCAAACTGGCATTCTCTACCTCTCAGCCTCCTGAAGAGCTAGGCTTACAGGTAGGATTCACTGACACTTTGCTTTCTTTTCTTCTCATTCTTTTCTTTCATCCTGACAATCTGAAATCTTCACAGTGTCATTCCAATGGTTTGCATTTTGAAGTAAAATACCCAGGCCTGGAGTTGAAGTGCCTGGACTGCCACCTACAAATGGAGGGAGATCTTGAGAAATCATTCCTATCCATGGGAATGCCTAATGGAATGTTATAAAAGTAACAATTAAATTTGCAGTTAGTTCATGATTCTCTTATAGAATGCCACACAAAAAGTATTGTCTTCCATTCTAGTACCATGGTATGATTCTCCCAATTAAGGAATACTGACTACTTTTACATTAATGCTTTAGTAAGTATTCAACCATGATACTTCATTACATTCAAAGGAGGCATAATTTAATAACTAATAATCCATAATATATATAATTTGATATCCTCATTTTCTCTCTCATATACATAGCAAGCTACACATCTATCTATCTATCTATCTATCTATCTATCTATCTATCTATCTATCTATCTATCTATCTATCTATCTATCTATCTGCCTCTAATATTGCTTGATCTCAGAAGTGGCTGGAGTTCAGTTTGCCAAAGACTTTTGTTTTACAACTGGCCCATTCATGATTTGTGCATTGTGGGCTGTGCGTTCAAATCCCAGCATGGCCAAAAGTTTATATGTAGTGTCAGAAGCCAATTTTGACCCATTTTTTTCCTTCTCTGTGAATGTTCTGGGTCTCTGTATGATGTATAATCTGTATGCAAATAAATCCATTTCATAAGATGTAATAAATGAAATAAATGTTATATATGTAATAATACTAAATAAAATAAATAAAAAATACATAAGGGTAATAAATGTCATGTGGAGTAAACACATGTATGTAAATAGATCTCATGTATGAATATTATTTTTTCCAGTACTGGGCCTTGAATTCAGTCCCTGGAAACTGGTCTGAAATTCTTGTCTTCAACGATGGTGGGTTTCCCCTCCCCCACAGTGCCAGAGAGATAATCAGACCCTGAGTTGACATCCCAGGCCTGTCAGAAAAATGGTGCAAATTCCAAGCCACGGTCTTAAATTTTTTTTGACTAGGAACATGCACTGTCTTGAAAGCACTCTCTGTGCTATGACATCATTCTATTCAAAGCAAATTTGTTAGCTGGGTGCTATTGTTCATAACGACTATGGATGTTCACTGATAGAAATACATGCATATATACACAGACACATGCAATTACTGGCTTTTTTTTTAGTGCAGATCCTGAGGCTTGAACTATGAGCCTAGAAATTGTCGCAGAGCTCCATTTACACAAGGAAGCACTTTATTGTGCCTTAATCCATGATACTTCATTCAATGGAGGCATACTTTAATACCTAATAATTATTAGTAATATATTACATGTAATTTAATAATATGTAGACATTTCACATTCTATAAATATATTTATATTTAAATATACAGTGGACTATACATATACATCACTCTCTTTCTCTCACTATATATACTTATCTACACGTATTTGCAGCAATTTACACATCTATCTATTTATATATTGGACACTCATGTGGCTAGAACTCAGGTCCTGAGAACTGCCTGGCATTGAATTTATTTGAGGATGCTGTCCTTAAACTGACCCCTTGATGATTTAGACATTCCAGGCCCTGAGTTCAAATCCCAGGAATGCTGAAGTCAATAGGTGGAGTAAGAAGCCAATGTTGACCTGATTTCCTTTCTGTGGAAATATTGTGCCCTAGATACAATATGTAACATCTATGCAAATACATATATATGATAGATATTATACATGTATATAAATATTTTTTGCCATTTCTAAGGCTGGAATTCACACACTGGGAAATGCTCTGGATTTTTTTTTTCTTCTAGGAGGTTAGCTTTCATTTCACCCAGAACACAATAGTGTTACCCAGTCCCTGAGTTCAAATTCCAGGTATGGCAGATAAAATGGCCCAAACTCCTAGCCAGGACCTTAACTTTTTTGGGAGGGCAGGCACGGGACTTGAACTCAGGTCACCACAACTCTGCCTCAGCCTTGATTACCCTAGGCTGATGTGCAGCTTTTACAACTACAGATGATCCAGGGATCCTACGACCTGAGTTCAACTCCCAGCTCTGGCAAAAAAAAATAAAGCAACCAAGATGGAGGAGGAAAAACCAGGACGTTTTAGACAATAGTTTTACCTTTGTTTCCTTTGCACGGTGACCACCCTGGCTCTCAATGCCTCGGCTTGAAAATTGTACATGTCCTTGCATGGCCGAATTCTGGTGGGCTGTCAGTAAAGCCTGAGCCCAACCAAGACACCTAGGCCCTCAGTTTGATCCTGGGACTTTCACCTACTCGTTCCTATCTATAAGAACAATCTTTGTAATATACCAATTGAACTACTAATTAGCTAGTCATTTGTAGTATAAGATTGTACACAATAAACATAGGTCATTGATTAATTTAATTAATACTTTATTAAGTCTCCTACCGTGATTAATTAATGGAGGCATAATTTTAGACCAAATAATTCATAGTAACAGAATATATAAAAATAAGATATAGGTCATCATTCTTTGTATAGAGTTATACACTAGAATCTACATAAATGTCTATCTGTCTCTCTATATAACTTTATTTATAGATTCATATACATATGTAAATACACACACACGCTTCAATCTACACATCTATCTGTTTATATATTGGCCACTCCTAGGGCTTCATTCTCAGGTCCTCAAATTTGCTCAACAACTTCACTTGCGTCAGACTGGTGGGCTAACATTGACCCATTCATGAAGTGGGCCTTCTAGGCCCAGAGTTCAAATCACAAAACTGCCAAAAACTTAATTCTGGTGGAAGAAGGCAAGTGTCCCACTTGTTTTCCTTATCAGTAAATGTCCTGGGTCTCAGGAATGATGTATAATACATAGGAAAATCTATGTTCTGTGTTATAGGATGTAAAAGATGTTATACATGTAATCATACTCTCTAAAATATATAATGAATGAATAAAAACAAAATAAAATGAATAACTACACTAACTGCAATATGCAGTAAATATGTGTATGTAAGTATAAATCATGTATTTAAAATGTATACAAATATTATTTTTGCGAGTGCTAGGAACAGGCCTGTCTTTCTTATCTTCCAGCACTGTGAGCTTTCCCTTCCCCCACATTACTGCAGATTTACCCAGACCCTGAGTTCAAATCCCAGGCCCGGCAGAAAAAATGGCGTGAAAACAACTCCAAATAGCCTAATAATTGTTAAATATTTTTAATGTATATATGTACGTATGCATGTATGTATTACGTATTTTTATTTTGCCAAGCACAGGGCGTGAACTCAGGGCATGGCAACTCTTCTCAGCTTTGATCACTCTAGCCTGGGTTGCAGCCACTGGACCCACAGCTGAACCTAGGTTCCTGAGCCTCAAAGGCTGACAGGAAAAATAAATAAATGAAAAGACACATAAAAAAACCCCAGTAACTTGCAGATGGCTGCTGGTTTTACATTTGTTTTATTTTCAAGGTGACCATCCTGGGTCTAAATGACAGGGCTGAAAAGTGTTGGTAACCTGGCATTGCTGAATGCTGTCGTTCTTCCAGAGAAGCCATGGGCCAACATGACAACATAGGACCTGTGTTTGAAGCTGAGTCCTGACCCCTACCAATGAAGGGAGATCCTAAGATTCTCGTTCCTATTCATAGGAATACCGATGGAAAGTTATGAATGTCAAGGTTGTATTACTTGTTCCTGAATGATACTAGCATAAAATTACAGAGTGATTTTAGGAGGCTGATGGATTTTAATGAAAATTTTTAACACATTAAAAGAATACTATTAATTACATGGACACAACAGTTTCAGGACAGTGGTCGATATAATTAATAATTCATTAAGGATGAAAAAAGTAATATTAATTACATGGAGGCATAATAAATACCCAAGAATTGGTAGGAATGTAGCCTATATAACTAAAATAATATATAGACATCTCTGGTACTCTATAAAGATCTATATTTATTTGTGTACTACCACCTGCATGTCCATCTGTTCTTGTTTTGTCAACCCCTGGGACTAAATCTCAGGTGCTGGGAACTGCTTGTTGGCTCCATATGCCCCAGGCTGGCGTACTGACACTCACCCATTCATGAATTGGGCCTTGTAGGCTGTGAGTTCGGATGCCAGCACTAACAAAAATTGAATCTTGCAGTACGACACAGGGTGAAACATGTTTTCTTTTTCTGTGAAAGTCCTGGGTGTCAGGTGTGAAGTTTCATGCATAGAAACTTCAATTCTATATCCTATGTAATAAATGTAGTAAATATTCCATGTGTTATAGCAGTCAATAAAATAAATGGTAAATGAATAAAAAATAAAATGAATAACTACTTTAAGCACAATTTGGAGTCAACATACAGGGCTCAATCTCAGGGCCTGGGCACTGCCAGGCAGTTGAATTGCCTAGGGGCTGCTGTTCTGGCAGTCACCTATTCATGAACTGAGCCTTCTTTGCCCTGATTTTAGATCCCAGCACTCCCAAAAATGTAATCTTGGAGTGAGAAGCTGAGCACGACACATGTTTTCCTTTTCCTTGAAAGTGCTCAGTGTCAGGTAGGATGTATAATTTGGATGCAAATCTATATGCTATGTAATAGGATGTAATAAAGGTAGAAAACATCATAGGTAGAAGAGTTACCACTACAGTAAATGATAAACAGATTGAATTAGTAGTGAATCATTCTAGGATAATATTACATGCAATAATTGTAGGATGTGCAGTAAGTTTAATTAATATTTTATTAAGCATTAACAAAATAAAAATTACAAGGTGACATAATTAAACAACTAATAATTGGGAGTAACACATGATGCATAATTTAATAATATATAAACATTGTTCTCATTCTATGAAATATCAAATTATTTGCATGGATATATGTACATATATGATAAACAGTTATGGGATATTGAGTAATTATTAATTAATGCTTTATTAATTGTTAACTGGGACACATCATTAAATGGAGACATAATTTAATACCTAAGTATTGGTAGCAATATTATCTATAATTTAATATTATGTAGAAATCTATTTTTGTGTATATAATATTTATATACAGCAGTCTCTATCTATTTATACCTCGTTCACTCCTGAGGCTCGGTGGTTGAGTGCTCTCATAGTAAGCACGAAGCCCTGGGTTCGATTCCTCAGTGCCACAAAACAGAAAACTCAGAAGTTCTGCTGTCTTTCAATCGAGTGCTAGCCTTGAGCACAAACGTTTAGGGACAGTGTCTAAGCTCTTACTCAAGCCCCAGGTATGATGCCAAAAAAAGGGTAGGATATTCTATAGAAGGACAGAAATTCAAATACCTCATTACAGTGAAAGCTAGGAGTCTGGTGCTGACAGCTGCCACCTAACCTGACTTAGTCACATGTAAACTGCTGCAACCCTGCTCCACGGGTTACCCATGTCATCCTGGCTTATGCCCGTTATCTTAGCTGCTCAGGGGCTTTAAAACCCAGTCCTGGCAGGAAGTCTGAGAGACACCTCAAAATGTGGCTCCAAATGGTAGAGCTTTGAGTTCAAGCCCCATGGCTAACACCCTCTCCCCAGAAAAACACCCCACTAAACCATTAAATGTGAACTTTTATGGTATGTAAATTTTCCTCAAAGAATGGTGATACTGATGAAAGCACCCTAATTCTAATGACAGCTTGTGGAATGGAGCTATGTGTTGAGTCCTCCATTGGGTGCTCCATTCTGAGTCCTGCACAGGGTGCTATGTGCTGAGTCTTTCACAGGATGTTGTGTGCTGAGTGGTGCAAAGAGTGCCATGTGCTATGTCCTTAACAGGGTGCATTCTTACATCTTGTCTATGTAAGAGCTCCACAACTTAGATGATTATACAGACAAGAATATTGCGGCTCAGATAGGCCCCCATGTCAGGGACAAAATTATGTATTACTGAAGACTCGTGAGTTGTCTACAGCAGACAATGGTTTGGTTTGGTTTTTTCTTGGCCATGAACCTTGAACTCGGGGCTGAGGCACTGACCCTTATCTCTTGGGCTCATGGCTAGCACTCCACCCCGTGGAGCCATGGACCCCCTTGCAGCAGAGGCTATGGCCAAGGGGTCAGTAGCTGAAGTTTGTCATCCTGCCTTCTCGGGAAGCTGAGTTCTAAAGATCTGGGTTCCAAACTATCTCAGACAGAAAAGGTACTATGAGACTATTATCTCCAATTCACTACTAAGAACCTGAAGGGGAAGCTGGGTGCTTGAGCTCATGTTGGTTATCCTACCTATCAGGAGGATGAGATCTGAGGATCATGGTTCAAAGTTAGCCTAGGCAGGAAAATCCTTGAGAAACTTAGCACCAATGAACCACAAGAAAACCGGAAGTAGCTCTGTGGCTCAAGTGGTAGAGCACAAGACTTGAGCTGAAGGGGTCAGGAACAGCACCCACACCAAACTTCAACTCCTTCAATTGACAACAACAACAATAAAAAAGACAGAAATAAACTAACAAAGCTGAAATAGAGGGCTGGGAATGTGCCTTAGTGGTAGAATACTTTGCATATATAAAATCGTGGGCTTCATTTCTCAGGACCATATGACTAGGACTAAGCCTGAAGTGGCTCTGTGGCTCAAGTGGGAGAGGGATATCATTGTACAAGAGAAACTAGGTACAGTCCTCACGTCCTGAGGTCAAGCTTCAGAACTCATGTATATGTGTGCATGCACACACCCACCCACGCACACACACACCGTGGTGTACACACATACACACCCACACATACACTCACAGACCAGAAGAGATGTTGTTACACAAAATGGGAAAGCACTGGGCTTCTGCACTGAGCTCATGGTCAGCACTCAGGCCTTATGTTCAACCCCAAAACCTGACCACCCAGGGACCAGCTAGGAGAAGTCAAAGGTTTCAAAACCTGATGAGCTTCACCAGTCCTAGATGACAGGAAGCTTTGAGATATCCAACATGTGCTTGGATTTCCCAAGCTTCTGGAAACATAGGAAAGGCATCATAGGCCCAACATTGCTTGCAATGAATCATTTCATTATGTTCAGTGCCTTAGTTGTCTGCCTGAATGACTCCTGAATTATATTGAGCACTGTAACTGAACAACAGAATATAGTCTCACAAAGGCAGGATAAGTGCACAGAAATTGGCCTGCCATGAGAGGTGGCACAAATTAAGGTCTCCTGTTAAAACAGAGCACTGGGGAGAGAGATAGCTAAGGGTACAAAGAGGCCATTTTTCCTGACCTTCAGAGCCCACTCACACTCATTCTCACTAACTGGCCCAGATGGAGTTGTTTGTTACCCAGCTGTACAGGAGTGAGGACTTTTGTGTGCCTGTCTAGACAATGAGAGAGACTTCCTCCAGCAGGCCTGTGATGCAGAAAAACCCTCAGGTTACACTGTGAACAGTGAGAGGAGCCCCAGAACATGCACTATCTTGAAAGAAGTCTCTCTGTTATGAACTCATTGTACTGAATACAAATTTCCTAGGTTGGTGCCATTCAGTATAGCTACTCGGGAATTTCACCTATAAGAATACAAAGACATGGAAGTACAGGCTCTTTTTGAGGGGACACGTCCTGGGTTCCACCCCATATTTCCACATATGATCCTATTCATGGTCCCTGGGCTCCTTTTGCTCAAGGGTACTGCATTAAGCTTGAGTCACAGCACCACTTCTGGGTATTTCTGTGATCTCTTAGAAATAACTGTGTCATGGACTTTCCTACACTGGTTGATTCAAACTAAGTTTCTCTACATCTCAGCCTCCTGAGGTCCTGGGATTACAGACAGCAGCCACTGGCACCTTTTTTCTTCTCTTCTTCATTTTTTAATCTGGACAATCTGACTTCTTAACAGCCTCATTCAATAGGTTTTAATTTATAAGCAAACTATCCAATGTTATTTATAGCTGCTTTCCCTTAGAAGGATTTTCTCTCCTCATCTTCCCCTCTGGTCACAGGTTTGAGGCCAAAAGTGAGAAATGAGTGTCACAGGATTTGGGAGCAAATATCCACAGTACATGCCAGTTATGTCACTTAGCATTGAGCTGCTGTGAATTTACTGTCTCAGGATATGAGGACTGAAAGCTGGAGTGATCCTCATACAGTCTGCATTGCTCCTTTTGCCTATAAAATGATCTAATAATTATGAGTGTTTTGTGTCTCCAACATTAAGTGTCTACAACACACTAGTAGCATCTTCATGTGAAGTGTTAAAGTTTGAGGCAGTGACCACTTGTTGCTTGTTTCTAGCAGAGCAACACGTGGTGGTAATCCAAACACCTGGTTGATTGTGTGCCTTTATAAACCCTGCAAAACTTTAGCTCGGGGTTCTCCTCCTAGGCTCCGCTGTGTTGGAGTGTAGGATGAGACCCAAGCTGCAGCCCATTTAAATAAAACCTTAAAACAGCTGTAAAGTCTGACTCTCGATGGTCTTCTTGGAGTGGATCCTGTGACCTGGGTATAACATATTAGTGAGGGCTTGTCCGGGATCCCCCCAAAGACCCCCGAGATCTCAGCCTCCAAAGGTAATATAGAGCTGTCTTTGTTAATTTGTCTTGTCCTGTCATTTGTCTGTTTTACTTTCGTTTTCCTTTGTGAGGATGGCCACTCCGATTCGTAAAGGGTTGTTGAGGCAGATGCGCTTGCACCACAACCCTGGGGGAACTGGGAGATGTCCAAGATCCTCTTGTGGTGCAGGGGTCCTTGGAACCCCACTGTGTGGGGTGGGGGGGCAGTCCTTGGAACACCGCTGTGTGAATTGTGGGGTGGGGGTCGGTTCAGTGTTGGGCCAGAACTGAACAAGAGGGCCTCCTAACAGAGGCCCAACTCGCCCACTGTGGCTCTGCTCTTTCTGCTGTGTGGCCTGGGTGTGGAACCCCACCGTGACTGTAGTCAGTGGACCAATTTGGGAGATCTTCACTTTGTAAGCCCTTTTTTGTAAATGTCAGGCGTGCGTGTGTTTTGTTTGTACTGTTTATTGTTTTTCGGATTGTACGTCTGACGGGAATGGAAACCATAGGCACCATTCCATCTAGCCTCCTAGACTTACAAAAAGTAACTGAGACAGAGGGAAAGAAAAGGTACCCCCCGGTTTTTCAGGGAGATAACTTGGAAGAAGAAATGTTTCCTCCCCCATACTCTCCTTTCCAGGTTCCTTTTGCAGAACCTGAGAATGGCCAAGAGGAGGAGGGAGCTTTAAAACACTCAGCACTTGCCCTTAAAGTTTCTGAGTGGCCAGTCACTCCACAACAAAGTGGGATCAAACCCCCCTTCTAATGCAGCTGTTTTTCCCATACGCACCATAGGTCCTGTGGATGCAGATGGTCAACAACAACTCCAATATTGGCCATTTTCTACCAGTGATCTACACAACTGGCACACCCAAAATGCCCCCTTTTCTGAGAAACACCAGGATTTAATTTGTTTACTTGAAATTATTCTCTTTACTCATCAGCCCACTTGGGATTATTTTAGTCAGCTTTTTCAGGTCCTTTTTACCACCGAAGAGAGAGACTATATCCAAGAGGCAGCCCAGAAACATATCCCTGGCCCCAAAGTAGCACCTATCACAGATCCTGCTCTGATCACTGCCTATTTTCCTGAGATCCAACCAACAATTGAGACAACAATACAGTTGAAAGTAGGGAGCGACTCCTCATCTATCGCCAGGCTCTGTTGGCATGTCTCAAGGTGGCAGCTTGCCAACCTAATGATATGGCCAAAGTTTATAATGTTAGACAGGGAGGAAGTGAAAGTCTGGCAGCATATCATGAGTGGCTCCTGGAAGCTTTTAGTCAATATACCCGTATGATCTTGAGACCCAGGAGTCAGTTCAGATGATTATGTTTGCCTATATAAATCAAGCTGCACCAGACATAAATCGAAAGTTGCAGGCTCTAGACAGACTTAGTGAAAAGTCTATTAGGGATCTAGTAGCTGCAGTGGAAAGGGTTTACAATAAGAGAGAGACAGTAGCAAAGACAGGAATGGAAGGACAAAGAACATGAAATTGAGTGTGAAAAGCGTGACCAGGCCAAAGAAAAGAGGCTAGACTGGTTGGACTTGCCACTATTGCATGCTGAGCATACCTGGTTCACAGATGGCAGCAGTTTCATTTGAGAGGGAACAAGGTACACCGGTGCAGCAATCACCACGGACACTGAGATAGGGTGGGCAGAAGCACTCTCCCAGGGAACGTCTGCACAAAGAGAAGAACTAGTGACACTAACAAAAGCCCTACAGATGGTAAAAGGGAAGAGACTAATCATTTACACGGACAGTCGGTATGCTTTTGCCACTGTGCATGTCCATGGAGCCATTTACCAAGAGAGGGGGCTGTTGAGAGCTGAGGCAAAGGTTATTATAAATGAAAAAGAACATTTAAGCCTCATCCGGGCCTTCTGGGAACCAGCAAATATTGCCATTATGCACTTTCCTGGCCATCAAAAGGTAATTGATTCAATAACCAAAGGAAATAACTTGGCCGATCAGGCAGCTAAGGAGGTGGAACTCGAGCCCAGGGCCACAAGGTTTGCCTCCTGAGCCTCAGTACTCCCAAGAAGACTTGGAGTGGATAAAGAAAATTTCCATGGCCTATAAACCCCCAAACAGAGAAAGAGATAAAGACTGGTGGAAAACTGGTGAGGGGAAACTTATCTTGTCACAAAGATTGGCCAAGAGGTTTCTTATGAGAATCCATCGGGTCTCTCACATGGGAACCCAAAGAATGGAGAACTTGCTCCTACTCTCAGAAGTAAAAATCAGGCAAGGAAATCAACTCATTGAGGAAATTGTTAAAAAATTTTAAAGCCTGTCAGCTCACCAATGCCCCTAATCAACTGGTTACAAAAGGAGCTCATCTCCATGGAGATAGGCCAGGTGTGTATTGGGAAGTAGACTTCACAGAAATTAAAACTGGAAAATTTGGATATGAATATTTGCTAGGTTTTGTAGACACCTTTTCAGGATGGGTCAAAGCCTCCCCAACAAAGCATGAGACTGTGAACTTCATATCTAAGAAGATCCTGGAAGAAATTCTACCCAGGGATGGCTTCCCATCCACCACTGGGTAGGACAATGGACCAGCCTTCGACTCAAAAGTAAGTCAGGGAATAGCCGCGGCACTGGAGATGGATTGGAAATTGCACTGTGCTTATAGACCCCAGAGTTCAGGGCAGGTAGAAAGAATGAATCAGACTCTAAAAGAGACCTTAACTACATTGGCTTTGGAGACTGGCCCAGACTGGGTATCGCTGTTTCCTTTTGCCCTGTTTAGAGTAAGAAATTCACCCTATCAGCTTGGCTTTACTCCTTTTGAAATAATGTATGGACACCCTCCACCCATTATCCCTACCCTTCAGACTGAATTGCTTGCTGATTTGGATGATATTGAATTTCTGTGTAAGCTTGACTATTTACAGATGGTGCATAAGAGGATGTGGACTCAGCTTAGAGCATTATATGATTCTGCTTCTATTCCTACCCCCCCCCATTTGTTTAAACCAGGGGACTGGGTGTTTGTTGGAAGACACAACCTGATATTTCTGGAACGGTGGAAGGGACCTTACATGGTGCGACTGGCTACACCTACTGCCCTTAAGGTGGATGGCATTGCTGCTTGGATCCACTGCTCCCACCCCAGACCAGCTGATCCCTTTGCCCTGGACAACCGTAGGGAAACATGGGAAGTCTCCAAGCATCCTACCCAACCACTCTGCATACAACTCAAGAAAAGAAATATGAGCTCATTATTATTGGTATTGTTGTTTAATAGTATGGCTAAGGTCAGTTAGGGACCATACCCATTCAAGATCAAGAGCTGTTGGAGTTTAGTTTGAGGCTGGAGCCACAAGACCATAAGTCAAGGCGGGGAATGAAGGGTTAAAGTTTTGAGGCAGTGACCACTTGTTGCTTGTTTCTAGCAGAGCAACACGTGGTAATCCAAACACCTGGTTGGTTGTGTGCCTTTATAAACCCTGCAAATCTTTACCTTGGGGCTCTCCTCCTAGGTGCTGCTGTGTTGGAATGTAGGATGAGACCCGAGCTGCCGCCCGTTTAAATAAAACCTTAAAACAGCTGTAAAGTCTGACACTCGGTGGTCTTTTTGGTGGGGGTCCTGCGACTGGGGTATAACAATGTTTCCATTTTTCTCTAGTACTCCTCGAGATTTAGACTAAGGGTTTGTGTGGAGTGGCTCCTCAGTGAATTCCTGAGGAAACCATTTGAAGCCTTCTCAAGAGAACGCCATTCAAGCCAGCAGAGCAGGAGAGTCTCTGAGACTATTTTCTCCAATAAACCACCAGAGAACCAGAAGTGAAGCAATGGCCCAGAGGTAGAGCTCCAGCTTTGAGAGAGAAAACTGAGTAGGAGATACAATCCAGACCAGGAAGGAAATCCTGGGAATTGCTTAGGTCCAATTAACTACCAGCTGGCGGGAAGTGGCGCTGTGGTGGTGGTAGAGACTCAGCCTTGAGCAAAACATCTCAGAAACACATTGGGCCCTGAGTTTAAGTCCTGGGATGGCCACAAAAAAATTCAAAAAGAGAAGGCCAACTTTATGTATCAGTGCCCTACCTACTTATGTGTGTATATATATTACCTCCCATAGTGCAAACTCTGCTTTTATTTACTGGTTTATTTTTCAGATATGCTAGTTGTACATACTGCATCATTCTCTTCATTTCAGGCGCATTGCTTTTCTCTTCCAGGGTTCTAGGCCTGTGTCTTTATATGATGCACACTGAAGCTCTCAGCAGCCTTTATTTACATTTTATTATGAGGGCAATCCAGGAACAATCACAAATCTGGCAAGGGAAGAGATCAGGTTTCTTAGAAGTAACCAGAAAATTAAACTTGAGAACATAAAATGGTAGCATACTTATGTAAAAACTACCATTAAGAAAAAAATGAAGGAGCTGGGAATATGGATTAATAAGAGAGTGCTTGCCTAGCATGCAAGAAGCCCTGGGTTCGATTCCTCAGGCACCTGTACACAGACAAAGCCAGAATATGTGCTGTGGCTCAAGTAGCAGAGTGCTAGAGACAATTCCCAGGCCTTGAATTCATCCCAACAACTGGCAAAGAGATAGCTACCTTGGTAGGATGGTAGGTAGATAGATAGAAAGAAATAAAGAGAAAGAGAGAGAGAAAGAGAGAGAGAGAGAGAAAGAGAGAGAGAGAGAGAAAGAAAGATAGAAAGAAAGAAAGAAAGAAAGAAAGAAAGAAAGAAAGAAAGAAAGAAAGAAAGAAAGAAAGAAAGAAAGAAAGAAAGAAAGAAAGAAATGAAGGAAGGAAGGAAGGAAGGAAGGAAGGAAGGAAGGAAGGAAGGAAGGAAGGAAGGAAGGAAGGAAGGAAGGAAGGAAGGAAGGAAAGAAAGAAGGAAGGAAGGAAGGAAAGAAAGAAAGTTGATAGATGAATCTGTTTTTGACGTCAGAAGGAAAGAAGGGAACATTCCCAGTCATGAGGCTTTCTGCAGTGTGCCAGGACACCAGCATCGCCTACACACAAATGCAGAGCAGGATGACTGTCTCTGTCCCACTTCTCAGGCATCCAAGAGCCCCAGAGTCAAGAGGGTAGAGCCAGGTTCTAACTCAGGTGCTTGGAGTCAGAAGAGAAATGGCCCTGCCCCTCCTTGGACTGGGGATTTGCATTAATGATGTATAGAATGAAGTAAGAAGAATGGACTGGCAGAGATAGAAGGGCCTTCAAACTTGACAAATTGGGAGTCAAAAACCCACTCCCTAAGACCAGAAAGTAGGGTTTTTCTACTCTGTTCCTCCCCTCTCCAGCATTAAACTGGCTCTCTATTGGTAATCTAAAGATAGCCTGAGGCTCCCTTCACAGGAGGAAGGAAGGTTACTTAGTCATTGTTTGAAGAGACTGAGAAAAGCCTGATCCTGCAGTAACTCTAACAAATGTTTCAGGTTGCCCTCATTGCTGGCTGTGCCTGGAATGAATGAAGTGGTTTTGCAGCTCACTTCCATGATGAATGTGTATATTCTGCCTCCTAATCCTGCAGGCCTAGTTCTCTGCACCTAGCCTGGCTTTTGAAACTGTTTTCTGTCCTTCAAATACAGTGTTACACTGGAGTTCTTCCTGCTAACAGAGTTAGGGCTTGGATCCTGAGAACATCATTTGAACCCTGATTGGGTCAATAATATTTCTTTCCTTCTTCTATAGCTCAAGAACTCCAAGAACATTTAGAGTGTAAGTAACTTCTCATCACCAAGTGAAACAGGAATTTCTTAAGCATCTGACCTTTCAGAACAGGAAGCCAGAATGTCCTAGACTTCCCTGCCTTGGCTGGTTTCACCCTATGAGAGACCTCAGCCTCCTGAGCTAGGGTGATGGGTGTGAGGTATTGGTTCTCGGCTAGGGTCAGAACTGTAATGACATTGACAATACAAGTCAACTGCTTATCACAAAGTGCTTGGGGAGCATATCAAGCCTTTCAACAATGTGCCTTTCAGAACCCTGTAGGACACAAGTTTATAATGCTAGAGTCTGAGAGGCTGGGCTTATGGATGTGCTACACTTGAACCTTGAGGTCTGACTCCAATTCTGGTGTACATCAGCATTCATTTTCCTAAAAATATTTACATAAGTAGCAAATAGGAAAATTATTTTGATTATCCCTCAATCTTTTTCCAGTTGTGTGTCTCAAACTGAAGCCTGGGCGCTGTCTCTGAGCGCTTCAGCTCAAGGCAAACACTCTACCACTTGACCCACAGTGCCACATGGGGATTTTTGATGGTTCATTGGAGGTAAGAGTCTAACAGGCTTTCCTTTCCAAGGCTGTCTTCAAACTGTGATCTTCAGATCTCAGCCTCCTGAAAAAGTAGGTTTCTAGAGCCACTGGAATCTGGAGTATTGTTTTGCCAGACCTGGAGCTTGAAATTAGGGCCTGGATACTGTCTTTGAGCTTCTTTTTCTCAAGGCTAGCACTCTATCACTTGAGCCACACCACAGCTTCTGGCTTTTTCTGAGTATGTAGCACTGAGGATTCAAACTCTGGCATTCATGCATGCTGAGCAAGCTCTCTAACACTAAGCCACATTTCCAGACCCAACCTTACGATTTTATCCCTCAACTTGCCTATCCACAAGAAAAGGCTTCTGAGTATAAATCATCTAAACAAATCCATATAGGAAGTTGTCCAAAGATAAATAAAACAAAACTCATACTGGGGACAGACTCTAACCATGTGATGAGTTGACAAATGCCTCCATTTAATTAAGTATTATATTTCAAAACTTAATAAAGTATTAATGAAAATTTAGTCAATGTACTGAATTATTGTGTATAATTTTATAATATATATACACAACATAATAAATATTATGTGTATAATAATACTAAATACAATAAACAATAAAATGAGTAAAATAAAAATTAAATACAAAATTAATAAAAATCGTAATATGAAATAAACATACATATTTACCTATATATCTTATATTACACATGTACACAAATATTTTTTCTATTGCAGGGTCTTAATTCAGGCCCTGGGAACTCTAGCTTGAAAATTTTTTCCTCAAGGACAGGGATCTTAGCCTTCACCCAAGGTGCAAAAGAGTTACATGGACAGTGAGCTCAAATCCCAGCAATGGCAGAAATACTGGCCCTAGTTCCAAGACAGTGACTTAATATTTGTAACAGAAACAGTTATGTTTATTCAGTTCCATACTGAAAACTGAAAAAAATCAGTGTAGAATTTTGTACAGCTACTCAGACATCCACCCCTTAACCCCAAAGTTCTTCTTGAGCACTACATAATTTTTTGTACGTTTTTTATTTTAAAAATGTTGTACAGATGGGTCACAGTTACATGAGCAAAGTAATGAGTACATTTCCTATTGAGCATTGTTGCCTCCTCATTTGTTTTTCCCTGCCATCCCTTCCCTCTCATCTTCACAACTAAAACTTCCCTGCTGAGGTCAGTGACTTATTTATTTTTGGCTTGGCATGGGATTTGAACTCAAATATTGGCAACTCTGCGCCTTCTGTCACATTGCTACAGATTCATCAAGACTCTGAGTTCAAATCCCAGGCTATTAAAGAAAACTGGCAGAAATTCCAAACCAAGTAGCTTTATTATTTCAATTTAGTTAGTTAGTTAGTTAATTAATTAATTTTGCCAGCCATGGGGCTTGAACTCAGGTCATGGTAACTCTGACTCAGCTTCACTCTCCCTAGGGTGGGGTGCAGCCTCGAGACCCAAAGCTGATCGTGGGACCCTAGGCCCAGAGGGCTTGCAGGAAGTAAAAAAAGCAGAACAGCACAAAAAGTGGGGAGCTGTAGAGGGCTCAGGGTTTTACAATTTTTTTATTTACATGGTGACCATCCTGGGTCTGAATGACATGGTTTCAATGTGGACCTGGCCTGCCATTACTGATGGCTGGCAGGCTATCAGGGAAGCCATAAGCCAACATGTCAACATAGGCCCTCGGTTCAAATCCTAATCCTTACATTTACCAATGGCAGGAGATCACAAGAGACTCGTTCCTATGCATAAGAATACAGATTGAAAGAGTAGTTCATGCATTTGTCTAGTCTAAGATTGGATGCAATAATTCTAGGATGCTGATTGACCTTAATTAATAGTTTATTAAGCATGAAAAGAATAATATTGTTTCAATGGAGATATAATAAATACCTAAGAGTTGGTAGGAACGTAGTAGATGTCATTAGGTCATAGATAGACAGCTCTGGAACTCTTTAACAATATATTTTTATTTGTATACCACTTCTGCCTAGCCATGTATTTATGTTTAGGCTAAACTTTGGGCTTGATCTCAGTGCCTGGGAAACACCTGACAGCTTCATTGGCTAGAGGCTTCTGTGCTCAAACTCACCCAATCATGAATTGGGCCTGCTAGTCCCTGAGTTCAGATCCCAGCACTGCCAAAAATTTAATCTTTGAGTAAGAAGCCTAGTGTGACACATATTTTCCTTTTCTGGGAGAGTCCAGGGTGTCAGGCATGATAAAGAACACATTTACAAATCTAGATGGTATGTGATATGATGTAAAAATTGTAATAAATGGATAAATGGTATAGGTGTCATCAAAGACAATAAAATAAATTGTAAATAAATGGATAAAAAAGAAATAAAATGAATAGCAACACTAAACGTGATATGGACTGCACATCTGTATGGAAGTATAAATGCTACCAAACCAAACACAGTATCTACTGAACATCTGTATGGAAGTATAAATCCTATCTTTAAAATGTATATAAGGAGTATGTTTTCCATGCCTGAAGCTTGAATTCAGCCCACCCCCATGAGAAAGCAATGGCAGGAAATCCTGAGAAACTGGTTTCTGGACCAGGAAAAGTCATGGAGTGTGATCGATCTCATCGAATGAGTAGTTCATGCATGATGTGACTAGGAAATGATAGGCAAGACTCATGGGGTATCACTTATTTGTAAAGCAGTGTTGATTAAGCTTGACAATAATCATCACAGTCATGAAATGAAGACATCTGGAAAGATCCAAGAATCATTAGACACATGGTAGATTGGATTCCATCACAGGTTTTTGTCTCTCCTACTCTATACAACTGTGTACTCATTTGCATACTACCTTCAACTTATGAATGGATGACTACTGTGTACCCTCCTACCCCACCTGGGGGTCCATCTCAGGTCCTGGGAGCGGCCTTACTCCTTAGTAGCTCACAGGCTGGTGTGCTCACATGGACCCATTCGTCAATTGGGTCTGCTGGTCCCCAAGTCCAGATCCCAGCAGTGCCAAAAGATTCATCCTGATGTTGGAAGCCAATTGTTGCACCTGTGTTCCTTTCCTGTGCAAGTCCTGGGTCTCAGCTAGCATGAAGAATGCATGGGCCACCCTGTGGCCATGGGAATAGGTTGTTATCATGTGAGGCAAATTATACCTGTCATCATATACTGAAGAAAATACACAATACATCCATGAATAGCATACAAAATAGAATAACTACACTAAATTCACAATGCAGTCCACACATGGATTTGAATATACATCCCATGTTTAAATGATGCATTCAGGACAATTGTGGCCTCCCTGTTCCTCAATCTCTGTTCCTGGGACCCGACCAGCTCCTTAGTGGCTCACAGTCTGGTGTGATCACGTGGAACCATTGTGCAGTTGGGCCTTTTAGGCCCAAAGTTCAAATACCAGCACTGCCAAAATTTACCCTGTTGTGAGAAGCCAGTCATTGCACCAGTTTTCCTGTGCTGTGCAAGTCCGGGGTCTCAGCTAGGATGGAGAATGCATAGGCAACTCTATACTCATGGGAATATGTTGTCATCCAGGTCACCACAGTTATATCTGTCATCCTATACTCAAGAAAATACACAATACATCACTGAAAAAGACACAAAATAAAGAGAATGACTACACCAAATGCAAGATGCTGCCCATCCATGTATGGAAATATAGAACCTCTGTTTAAATGATAAATTTATGACCATATTGGCCCCCACCAGGGCTTCATCTCAGGTCCTGGGAACGACCTACCTCCTTAGTGCCTTACAGGCTGGTGTGTTCACCATGACCCATTCACCAATTGGGCCTGCTAGGGCTTGAGTTCAAATCCCAGCACTGCCAAAAGATTCACCTTGATTTGAGAAGCCAATCGATCCACCTGTTTTCCTGTCCTGTGAAAATCCTGGGTCTCAGCTAGGTTGGAAATTCTATATAGACAACTCTATAGCCATTCGAATAGGTTGTTATCCATGTCAGCATAGTTATATCTATCACGATACTCAATAAAATACACAATACATCCATGAATAAGACACAAAATAAAAAGAATAACTACACTGAATGCAAGATGCATACCAAACTTGTAGGTAAAGAGAGATCCTATGTTTAAAAAAGGCAGGCTTGTTATTTTGTCCAGTACTGGGACTTCAAATCAGGCCCTTGATGAGGCCTGACATTCTAGTCTTCAAGGATGTTGACATTTCACTTGCCCCAAAGTGCAACAGAGCTACCCAGACCTCAGTTCAAATCCAGCACTGACAAAAGATTCATTCTGTTGTCAGAAGCCAGTCGTTGAACATGTTTTCCTCTCCTGTGAAAGAACCGGGCCTTCACTAGGATGTAGAATGCATAGGCAACCATATAACTATGGGAACAGATTGTCATCCATGTCAGCACAGTATACCTGTCACCATACTCAGTAAAATACACAATAACTCCATGAATTAGACACAAATTAAGGAGAAGTGCACCGAATGCAAGATGCTGTCCACACATGTATGTAAATGTAGATCCTATATTTGAATTACGAATTTATGACTAACTGGACCTCCCTGGGACTCGATGTCAGTTCCTAGGAATGGCCTATCTCCTTCGTTGCTCACAGGCTGGTGTCCTCACCTTGACCATTTCCCCAATTGGGCCTGATAGAGTGTGAGTTCAAATCTCAACACTGCCAAAAGATGAATCCTGATGTGAGAAGCCCATCGATTCACCTGTTTTCCTGACCTGTGAAAGTTCTGGGTCTCAGCTTGGATGGAGAATGCATAGGAAACCCTATAGCCAGGGCAATAGGTTGTCTTCCATGTAAGTTCTGTTATATCTGTTACATTATTCAGTAAAATACACAATACTTACATAAGACAGAAAATAAGAAAAAAAGTACACCAAAGGAAAGATACTGTCCACACATATATGTAAATATAGATCCTATGTTTAAATTATTAATTTATGACTATCATGGCCCACCCTTGGGATCAATGTCAGATCCTGGGAATGGCCTAACTCCTCTGTTGCTCACAGGCTGGTGTGGTCACCTTGAACTATTCACCAATTGGTCCTGCTAGGCCCTGAGTTCAGATCCCAGCGCTACCAACAACTGGATCATGCAGTAAGAAGCCAAGTGTGAAACTTTTTTCCTTTTCTCTGAGAGTCCTGGGTGTCTGGCATGACGGAGAACATGTCTACAAATTTAGATTCATGTGATAGGATGTCATCAATGTGATAAAGGGAATGAGTGTCATCATAGTAAAATCAACGGTAAATAAGTGAATAAAACCAAAAGTACAAGGAACAACCACACCAAACGTGTATGGACTGAACATCCATAGGTAAGTACAAATCCTATATTTACAATGTATATAAATAGTATGTTTTCCAAGGCAGGGGCTTGAATTTTTGCTTAGATTACAGGCCTGACTTTCTTATCTTCAATTATGGTGAGCTTCCGCTTCTTCCACAGTGCTGTAGATTCACCTAGACTCTGAGTTCAAATCCAAAGCCTGGCAGAAGAAATGGGGTGAATTGCAAGCCAGGGAGCTAATCTCTTTTAATTATTTTTTGCAGCAGGGGGCTTGAACTCAGGTTGTGGTAACTCTGCCTCACCTTTGACACCCTATGCTGGGGTGTAGCCACTGGACCCACAGTAGATCCTGGGATCCTAGACTCCCAGGCCTTGTGTGGCAAAAATGTACAGAAAAAAATGCAGCGAGATGGTCTTTTTATGTTTTCTTATTTTGCACAGTGACCCTCCTGGGCCTGAATGACACTGTTGCAAAGGGTACTTTACCTTTCATTGCTGAAGGTTGTCAGACTATTGAGGAAGTCATAGGTCCACATTGCAATGTAGGCCTTGATTTCAAATCCCAGTCATGACACCAATCAATGGCAGGAGATACTAAGAGACTCTTTCCCATCCATGGGAATAACAAGGTAATATTATCAATGTCACAGTTGAATGAGTTGATGGTGAATGACGCGCCTATAAAATTAGACAGCATCATTTCAGAAGACTGACTTTATTTAATATTTATGAAACATTACGTACAGAATGCAATAATTTCAGGATATTGATTGATTTACTTAATAGTTTGTTAACCATGAAAACAATAAGATTAATTACATGGAGGCATTATAAATACCCAGGAATTGGTAGGAATGTAGTCTATATAACTGAATAATGTATAGACATCTCTAGCACTCTATATCTGTATTTCAATCTGTTCTTATTTTGTTAACCGCTGGGGCTCGATCTCAGGTACTCGAGACTGCCTGTCAGCTCCATTTGCCACAGGATGGCAGGTTGACACTCACCCATTCATGAATTGGGCCTTGAAGGCTGTGAGTTCAGATGCCAGCACTCCCAAAAAATTAATCATGTAATAAGAAGCTGATGGTGACACATGTTTTCCTTTTCTGTGAAAGTACTGGGTTTCAGGAAGGACGTGCAATACATATGCAAAACTATATCCTATGTAATCAATGTAATCACTGTTCTATGTGTCATAATAGTTAATAAAATGAGTAGTCAGTACATGAATAAAACAAAAAATAAAATAACTACACTGAATGCAATATGGAATTAACATATGTTTAAAATATAAATCATATATTTAAAATGTAAACAAATAGTATGTTTTCTAGTGGTGGGCATCGATTTCAGGCCTAAGAAACAGACTTGAATTTCTTGAATTCAAGGAGGCAAGCTTCCCCTTCCCACACAGTGCAACAGCAGGGTTACCTAGACCATGAGTTCAAATCCCAGTCCTGGCAGAAAAAAAATGGCATCTCAGTGCTATGTGATGCCCAATTCGTAGGTATTTCATTTGGCCTCCATTTAATGAAGGTGATTGTTTAAATGCTTCATAAAGTATTAATTAATTTAAACCAGTGTCCTATTATGTAATTGTGTATAATTTTATCCTCTAAACATTCAAGTACTGCCCATTTAATCATGACATACATCACATTCCTTTGGTAATCATATGAGTATGATGAATTTCATAGGATGTCCTGCCATTTGTTGGTGGCAGGACCAGGATTCAAGCTGTGGGCTCCAGCTCCTACCACTTAAACCTGAGGATAGGGAACTCACAGGTCTTTCCAACAACATCAGCAAAACCAGGCATCCGTGGCTCTCAGCAGTCCTCCTTAAAACTTACAAGGCTGTGAAAGGAGGATCATGGTCAAAGTCACCCTAGGCAGGAAAGACCTTGAGACTCCTGTCCAACTTGTGCCATCAAAGACAGAAGTAAAGCCGTGTGGCTCCAGTGGTAGAGAGCTAGCCTTGATCAAAAACAACTCACAGATTGTGCCCAGATCCTGAGTTCTAGGTCTGGGAACAAACAGACGTACACAACAATCTGTGCAGCCATCCGGCTAAAGTGGGTCACTCTCTTGTCCCCAACTGGATTGGACAGAGTTCCCTGGGAAAGGGGCTGCCTTCATTTTGAATCCACCCATTCTGCCTGCATCAGAAGATTCCAGCCACCCCTGTATTGTTTCATGGTTCTTTCTGACCAATGGGATAGAAGAATGGTGGCCACGCCCACATTCCTTGCTTCCCAGTAGCACCTGGATTCACTCTGTTTGTTGACACCACTACCTCCCCTCCGACCCGGACTGCCCCTCTCATGTTCCCCACAGTATGGCCCATGACCTGCCACAAATGGGCCCCAGGGGTGGGGGTGGGGGTTGACCCGAGGATGCCACCCCCATCCCCAGTGGATATTGTCCAGGATACGGGGAGATGCAGGTTGGGTGAGGAGTGGGCGCCAAAGATCCCCTGGCCTGGAGCAGTGGGAGCCACACAGCAGCATATCTGCGCCCTTCCACTCCCTGGTGGGAGCCCAGTGGCTTTAGTCAGAGGTGGGGAGCAGCATGTCTACACCTGCCTTCTGGGTTTTTTTCCTTTTTTTCTGGGGATGGGAGGTGTTGGAGGCAGAAGATAGACACCCTTGCTGTGTGAGACCTTGTCTTCTGTGCTCAGTCAAACATTCACCTGAAGACAGAGAGACAGACAGAGAGAGAGAGAGAGAAAGAGAGAGAGAGAGAATGAAAGAGAGAGAGAGAAAGAGAAAGAGAGAAAGAGACAGAGACAGAGAGACATAGAGACAGAGAGACAGAGACAGAGACAAAGACAGAGAGACAGAGAGATAACCTTTTTCCTTGTACAGCCTGACTGTGCTCAGGTGAGTGATCAGTTGGCAAATTGCAGGTACTGCATGGAGGAGTCTTCTGTCACCTGTCTGGATGTGTGTGTGTGTATGTGTGTGTGTGTGTGTGTGTGTGTGTGTATGTGTGTGTGAGTGTGTAGAAGTGGGTTGTAAAAAGGAGGCCAAATGCTTTGGTAACTTCTACCTCTTATCTTTGGGGCATGTATGGGTTTCACAGCTGAGGTCTGGGGGCCTGGAAGGGTGAGAGGCTTGAAGGGGACACAGCACAGTTAAATTACAAGAACAAGGGATCTGTGTGCAATGGAACTGTGTACTCCCTTGGGCCTGGTTGGTAGCAGTGGGAGCTTGGGAGGACCTGGGAGTGTGGCCTGCAGGGGATGGCTTCCCAGGAGGACAGAGAGCATGGCCAACTCTTAGTAAGGATATGAGTTCTGCTAGTATGGAGCGCAACAGCATAGGTCAGTCTCTGGGTCTTATAATGACGTCTGATGGGTGAGGCCAACCCTATTTTAAATCTTGAGCTGTGATCTTCAGATCTCAGCGTCCTGAGTACCTAGTATTATAAGCATGAGCCTCTGGCACTGGGACTCTGGTTCTTTTTGGTATATTAGGGTTTGACCTCAAGGCCTTAGGCTTGCCAGTCAAGTCTTCCACCATGCGAGTCAAGCTTTTCTGTCTTGGGCATTTCTGAGATGGAGAATTAATATATGCTCATTCTGGGCTGGATCATGGTCCTCCTATCTGTGACAGGCCTGAGCCACGAGGCCCGTTCTTCTGTAGTTGGGATGGTAGATATGTAGCGACATGCTCAGTCATTGGTTTAGATGGATTGTCCCAAACTCAGTCCACGGCAGCCGATTCTTGACCAGATGTGAGTCTCTGGGTTGGGCCTCAACCATTGGACTTCAATCTCCTCATGGGACAGTTGTGAGGGAACAAGGGATTGATACAGAGGGATCTCTGGAGCAGGGACAGGCACAGAGGGAGGGGCCATCTGATACTGTTCTTGGCAATTCTGTGAGCATATGACAGGAAGATACCCGGAAAGATCTCAGATAGTGTGTGTTATTAACGGTGCAACAGTTATGGGATTATGAAACAAAACATCGCTCTCTTTATTACTCTATCCCCATGAGTAACAGGATCCTTCACTTTGTTCAGTTTTGAAGCTGGGGAAACTGAGGCACAGAGAAGCCTGGTGACCTACTAATGACTCCCAGCTGACAGGAAGCTCGGCCTGACTTCTCTGCCATGTTCCCTAGGACAATGGGTGCTATTCAGTCCACTTCTTGTGGTGGGAAGTCCACTTCTTTTCAGTCATGGGGCTTGAACTTTGGGCCTAGGGCAGCTCCCTGAACTCCTCAGCTCAAAGCTACCACTCTACCACTTGAATCACAGCACCACTTCCAGTTTTTTGGTGGTTCTTTGGAGATAAGAGTCTCACAGGTGTTCCTGCCCAGGCTGGCTATAAACCACAATCTTCATATCTCAGCCTCCATTGTACTTAGGATTATAGGCCTGAGCCAACAGCACCTGGCTTAAGTGTAATTCTGACCTTCTTTCTTTCGCTTTCTCTCTCAGGAACTGATTCAATGGGTGCTGGAGGAGGTGGTCCAGCATCCCCATGTGGCTGGAACCAAGGTGGTCCTCTCATTCTCGAGGTAGGCTGTGGGTCAGGAGCTGTCTCGCTCATTCTGTTGTACCAGCTCCATGAGGTAAGTCCCTCTGTGCCCTGGCTACACTGTGACAGTCATCTATTGTCCATCTAGCCTTACTGGACTCAGTACTGTGTTCAATGCTCTTTTCTAGCAAAAATTCCTGGCTAAAATTATGATACAGAGTTATAGAATGAAAATGTAATGCCATCTTAAGAAAGTCATTTAGCGTTTTGGGAATGTGGCTTCATTGTATGGTGATTGCCTAGCATGCATGAAACCCTGGGTTCAATTCCTCAGTACCACATAAATTGAAAAGGAAACACTGGAAGTGGTCCTGTGCCTCAAGTAGTGGAGGGTTAGCCTTGCGGAAAAAAAAAAAAACGCTGAAGAATAATTCCCAAGCACCGAGTTTCAGCCCCAGGACTGCCAAAACTACAGCAACAACAACAATGAACATTTAGTTAGTAAATGCGAAATAAAGAACCCATACTTGGAATATATAATTGCTCCTTCCATACTGATACCTGACAATAGTTCCTAATACATGTACTTTACCTATGTTAGGATACTGTGTTGAAAAAATGTTTTGTTCATTAGGTCACGACAATTAATGCTAGGAATGTGCTTAGATGTCAGGTGAAGATTAATTCTGGAAATTCAAAGATTCCAGGCTTTTGAGTGGGGTCACTGCTAATCATAATGAGAAGGATAGTGTAAGTGAGATTCAGAAACTATTTTGGCCAGTCATCTTACAAAAAAGGCGGAGGCTAATTAACAGTATTGACAGAAGAGAAGGAATAACCCCAGATGGAAAGAATAAATTATAGTAACTAAGGTATAGCAGAAACCGTTCTAGGGAACCATTTTTGCTTATTAAAGAACTAGTTATCAACTAGGCTAATTCCTCATTGCCTTTGGCATTCAAAATCTCTTAGGCTAGTTCTTAATCTCTGTGTGATGAATGTATCTCCTATGCTGATCTTTCATACCTGATCTCCTTTGCTTTCTAAAAATCTGTCTTGCGTATTTATCTATGAACATTTCCTAATACTAAATACACCTACAAAGATGAAAGAGGATGCTAATGTAAGAGTCCCATAGCTCATGAGTCATTTATGTAACAAAATGGAAAAGGACATATTTATTGCTACCTTAATTATTCTGAAAAGCTGCAATGTCATATCATATGGTTCATATTT
Organism: Dipodomys merriami; assembly: GCF_024711535.1. NCBI lineage: Eukaryota > Metazoa > Chordata > Mammalia > Rodentia > Heteromyidae > Dipodomys > Dipodomys merriami. Next base: position 296,542 of record NW_027206076.1, read on the forward strand.
CCATTCTTTGTCTACATAGTGACATTAAGTGCACATAAATGCAAATATGAGCGGGGTGCTGGTGGCTCATGCCTGTAATCCTAGCTACTCAGGAGGTTGAGTCCAGAGGATTGTGGTTCAAAGCCAGCCTGGTCAGGAAATTCCATGAAACACTTATCTTCAATTAACCCCAGAAACCCGGAAGTTGTGCTGTAGCTAAAGTGGTAGAGTGCTCAAGTTGTGCTGAAGAGCTGAGAGACAGTGCCTAGGATCAAGGTTCAGTCCCCACAACCAACAAAAAAGTGCAAATATAGGTTTAATTTTCCCCCAAAGGAATGATGAAGTCAATAGTAATCTTCCCAAATGATTTAGTAGTGCACCTACTTTTACTGGATTATTTGTTATGGCTTCTTTGCTAAACATATTCTCTTCTTTAAAAATTGTCAAATATTAGCTTTATAATAAACTTCATCTAATATTTCTTGGTTCAAAAGAGTTCCATAGAGTTGATGTCACTTAGCTTTCTTACTGTCTTAGTTCAAAGCCAACCCAGGCAAGAGAGTCTGTCAAACACTTATCTGTAATTAAACACCAAAAAAGCCAGAAGTGGAGTTTTGGCTCAAGCAGTGGAGTACTAGGTTTGGTCCAGGTAGGAAAGAAAGACAACTGTTCAGGGACAGGGGCCAGTCTCTAAGTTCAAGCCTCAGAACCAGCACAAACTAAACAAACAAGCAAACAAAACAAACCCTGGGTATTTCTTTGGGACTTTCCTTAAAATAGTGGTGGTCCGAGAAGAGGCTGCTTTTGCTGATCATACTCACTGGATTCCTGCTTTTTTGGAATTCTTATTGCTATGGAAAACTCAAGACCAGACTAAAGGAATTGAAAACTGATTCCTGCAACAAGAGAATCATCTCAGGAGTGAAACATCCATCCATAAGACACTAAAGCCTCCATGTCTTTGCTTCTTTGCAGTGGAACACTTTTAAAACAAAGTTACTTCCTTTTGTTCTATGCCTGCCTTCAAATGGCATATTGTTTCCTTTTGCAATACTCTCAACCAGAAGTTTACAGACAAGTTTTATATGAGTAAAGGACACACTCAAAAAAGTCATGGACAGAGTTTCCTTCCAGCCTTCGATTCTTTTCTTGTACAGTACAAAGGAACGCAATAGTTAACTTGAACTTTGTCATTTCTCTATGTTAAATTCCTCTCCTGGGATCAGTTTGCACATCCAGTAACAGTTACTTCCACTTATTTCCAGTAACAATTTATGGTGCTGATCCAGAAAAAAATGAATGTTTTCTGGCTTCTTTGAAATAGCACAATGACACTTTTGGACATGAGGTAACACATGTTTCAGAGACAACTTAGTAAAGACAAATGTAATTTAAATTGCTTATAAATACATTATCCATGAGAATATTTTGTTCAAACTTCTCATGTGCTCTGTAAATTAAGGTGAATTTTAAATGGTAAGAAGGTTCTCAGATCATTTTTTGTGAATCTATATGCTATGCATTAATTTCCCAACTGTACATGAGTTAACAGTAAAAGAAAAAATAGCAATTATAGGAGAAAAAGAAGTTCTGTGTTTATGTATAAGTGTTCAATATAATATACAAGACTCTACAAATAAAAATTTGAAACAATAAAGCCAAGTCCCTTATGTAGATTTATGGGAGTGATATAGAGAAAGCATTACCCCTAAGTGGAACATGAAGCATGAGGCACTCCCTTTCTAAATCACGCTTGCTAATCATGTAAATGTGCCAAAAGGAGAATGGAAGAATGATTCTGTTTCCAATGCAAGTCATATATGGGAGAATAGACTTAACTGGAAAAAAGAGTCTATCTTGAGGGAACAGGAATTATACTAGCAATGAACCTGGTGACTAAGATCACATTTCTTTTTCTTTCCTTTTCTTATATTCCTTTTTATTGCTGTTGTTTTTCATGGCACTTGAAATATGGGACAGGGCGCTGTCATCTGAAATGCAGCTCAAGGCTAGTGCTCTTCCACTTGAGGTACAGTGTCACTTCCAGTTTTCTGGTAATTATTGGAAAAAAGAATCTCCAGGACTTTCCTACTCGTGCTGACTTTAAAACCCAATCCTCAGATCTCACAACAACTTGGTTTATGATCACATTTCTAACAGTGTACACTCAGGATATGTAATGTATATGTTCATCTATCTTTATATGAATTCTTGAGTTAAAAATCTGGGCTACAGTTAGACTTTACACTCACAAAAGTGTTTGAAGTTTAAAAGTTGATGCTCCTGGAAAAATAAAACCTAAGAATGTAAAGGAGTCTCGGAAGTTCAATTTGCATCCAGCTTGGACAGTATAGGCTTTGAGACACTACCTATAATTAAACAGTAAAAGCTGGGATAGCAGTCACGAGCAAGATTGCTGAATTACAGCTTTAAGTTTTGGCATACATACACACATACAAACATACACAAACACATAGAGGCACTTATAGGTGCACACAAAAATACACAAATGAAACAACTCTCAGAATATGTAGTAAAGTTAGAAAACAATAGAAAATAGGTCCTGAGTAAGACTAGAATCAAGTGATAATTTTTAATATTAGAAAGTCCTCAAGTGAACTTTCCCCCAGAAGTTGAGAATATTACATAGGTAGGGAACAGAGATAGTAAGAGAGTCAAGCAATCATTCTTAACGGGATAGGATACATAGTGGAATGAATCAGGGAAGCCTGCAGGTGCATCTGAAAATGTTCATATCCTGTGTCAAATGTTAAAACATCTTTGAAAATAGTACATAAACAGTCTGAGCAGTCAGTCTAGTGGATAAAATCATAAGAGAAGTTCAGAATTTCTAGTCTGTTTCTAGATTAAATAAACAAACTATGGCAGGGCAATGTGATACAAGCCTGGAATTCTAGCACTCAGACAAGAGATAAGAGAGTGGAATTACATAACGATACCTTCCCTGGACCAGGTAGAATAATTTTGTCTCAGTAAAACAAACCAAACAACAAGAAAGGAATACACAGTTGGAAGTTTGGCCTAATTTTGTCATTATGTTTTGAGAAGTCAAGTTTCCTATTGAATGCACCCCATACATATCCTCACTTGTGTTTTAAATGCTTTTATCATTACAGAGCATTCGTAGATGCAAAACAGCTCATGATTCCCATCCCTCATTCTGTTGGATTCCAAATAAATGTCGAAGGATTACAAAAGCTTAAGTCTGGAGAAATAGCAAAGTTCGTCTAATATAGGACTTTGTAGACCTTGTTAAATTAGAATTTAGATTTAAAATATATTTTTTGGATTTGTTTGTAATTTCATATTCTATAGGATACTACAAAATTCTTTTAAAGTACAGGGATTAATTGAAAAATTCACAAATAATTCTGGCATTCTATTTGCCTAGATATTCTTTCACAACAGTTATAATTAGAACATAGTTAATAGATAATTTGCAGAATTCATGTATACCATGTTAATATGAATAATCTAGACAGAGTTGCCAAAAATGGATGACATTAATTTATACATTTAGAAAAACCAATTTTTAAAGGTTTGGTTTAATATGGTATGAAGAGAGTAATTGTGTGACATCTTCTTTCTTCTACCTATATGTACCACAGGAAGCCATTTCCTTATTTACGCGCCTCTGTATACATGGAGAAAAATGCTAGGTTTGGTTTTTTTTTCAATTTTGTTTTTTTTTATTGGTTCATCCTAGAACTTGAACTCTTGGCATGGACAAGGTCTCTGATCCTGTTTATGCTCAAGGCTCAAGCCCTACCACTTCAACCTCAGTGCCACTTGAGTCTGGCTTTTGCACAGAAGTTTTTTGGAGATAAGATTCTAAGAAATCTTCCTGTCTGGGAAGGCTTTGAATCATAATTTTCCTATCTTAGCATACTGAATATCTATGATAGTTAAAAAAGTCTAAATATAAATAATATTTACAAGTGTTCTGATCTCAAGAATTCCAGTGGAGGAAAAATGATGCAGCTCAGTTTATTGTGGTGTTCTTTTCAGAACAAAGAGGGTGTCACATTAGAAGAGGTGTAGTAATTTTTCAAAATAGAGATAAGGTATTCATGATGTGAATTAAGGAATTTTCAGGTGTCCCTTACAAGTTGGAAACTGTTGGGCTAGGATGACTTTATGGCATAAATCTTGGGATTGATGGTCATAGACATAATAGCTTACTCTTATAAACAATTGCTTACTCTTGAAGAATTAATTATTACACATGCTTCACAGTTTTATCCTCTACAAGAATGTGGCTATTTTTCTGTTTACTTCTCAATCTGTAACACCCCATTGGAAACTGCATCTATTGCAGAATTGCATAACATGCAAACAGGTACTGTTTTAAATCTCTTAGGAATGTTGAGAATTTAAAAATGAGTAGTTGTTAGTCATAGGAATTTTGAAGAACACATATATTCTGTCCTCTTAAAAACTTACTTACTTTTAAAATGATGGGTTTCCATAGTATTAAACTGGGTCTGGTCGTGGGGCCTGAACTCTGGGCCTGGGCGCTGTCCCTCAGCTCTTCAACTCAAGGCTAGCGCTCTAGCACTTGAGCCACAGTACCACTTCCGGCTTTTTTCTTTTTGCTTATGTGGTGCTGAGAAATCAAACCCAGGGCCTCAGGCATGCAAGGCAAGCACTCTCCCACTGAGCCATCTTCCCAGACCCTGTTTTCTGTTTTAGAATGAGAAAGTACTAAATTTATTATTTTTTGAAAAATTTGGCAAGTATATTGTGAAAATAGTGTCTAGTTGGATAACATTCAAGTTGATGAACCTCTGATAAATAAGGGGTAATTAATTCAAATTAGAAGCCAAATAGTATTGATTTTTAAAATGTTACTACATAAAGAATTATATTTACTGTACCAATACAGTAAAATTACATTTTACGCAGCTTATTTTTTCAATTTTATTATCAAATTGATGTACAGTGACTTTACAGTAATTGTAAGGTAGTGAATAAAAAACATTTCAAACTTGTTACCCCTCCCTCATTTTTCTCACAGTTTTTCTTCACCCCTTCACCCCTCACAAGTTGTAAAGTACATTTCCAACATATTGTCTTGTGAGTATTGCTATTGCATTGGTTTGCTTTTTGTCCTTTGTCTCACCATTATGCTCACCATTGTCTCACCATACAGCAGGGATAAACCATAGGGGAAAACCCCAAAGAAAACAGAAATCACATAGTTCATAAAAAATAACAACCACAAGTGAAAAAAAAATCTGGTTCCATATCTTGGAATTCATTTTGCTTAGCATCAGCTAATATGGTTACATATATGCATAACAAAGCCACTGGAAAATAATAGCTGCATGGATACTATATCATGAAAACAGCATGTTAACATTTTGATGATAAAGGTGGAATTACGATTGGTGAATTTGTGGTTCTGATAAAGGATTTTCAACAGTTTTAAATTTATGGCAGGTAAAATTTAATATTTCAAAATTTTTAATAACTTAGCCTATTAAGAAAATTTAAAATTGCCTGGAAGAATAGGCTTTCATGCAAAGAAATCCAAGGAGACTTAGTAGAGAGGGAGCAATGTGGATGACGATGGCTCTTTTTCAAACTAAACAAACAAACCTCAGAAACCTTGCTGTAAATCCTGTAGGTTCCCTTGGAATTGTCCTTACCCAGGAACTATATTCTCACTGTTTGAAAGAAGGTTGTATTGGAATTTAAATTAAAAGTTCTTAAAAAAAATAAGGCATCAAAATTTGTGAATTTACCTTTAATTACCAAACAGTAATTCTCTGAAAAAGATAATTTGAGTCAAAATATTTAGGGAGAAAGTGCCCTCCACAATGAAAGAAGGTGTTGGGATTACACATTTCTGTTTGTAACACTTTCCACAATGTCTTTGGACGTGAAGCAGTGAAACAGAAAAAAATTTGATTGGATACTTCAAACCAATGATTTCACATTTCTAAGTGGCTCACAAAAAATAATATTCTTATTAATATGAGGTAGTGAAGACTTCTTTTATTACATATGCCAAAAAGTTCAGAAAAGAATTGAGCAAATGGAAAAATTAATAATAAAAGTTTTCTTAGAAGCCTTAGCTAAGCGTATTGACTTCAGCAGTCAAGGGAGGTCAAAACTTTTTGATGTAAATTGTGTTAGTATTTTTACTCCCTAAAGTGATTTTACAGAGCCCATTTGGCTCACTACAATGCAGAACTGATTGAATGAAGACATGAAAATACATTCCACATCCAAATGAGGCAACTTGAAGAGTTTTAAAAGAGAAATAATGAAGATGTAGCAGTGGTGGAGCCCGTTGGTCCTTCAGCTTCGCTAGACTGGAAGCCAAGAAGCTGTGATTAATTGGAACTCTGACAAGAGCTAAGAGTAGGACATAGAAGTATGACATAGAAGCATTTTCCTTTTGTAACAGACACTTTCTTCCAAGGTATGGGTGATTTAACTCTATTCTCCTCCATACATCTTGGTGAACAAATGCAAGACCAAGAGAAAAATAATCTATTAAAATAATTTTGCATAGAATAACTTCACTGTTCCTGATATGGTATCTAAGGAGAATCTTAAGAGAGAAAATAAAAAATGCAGTATTTTTTGGTTTTCTCTAAGCATATTCTTAGCAAAATATATCTTTGAGGTTAGACAATTCTGATTGAACCAACAAGTGATGGAGTACTTATTTTTGTGGTCACTTTAGACACAAGAAGTCTTTCAAGGTAAAAGAAAAAAATATATAGCCAAATATTTGTGATCACAGCCTCTTGGACTGTTTTCTGGAGACAAAGTTTTACATTAGATTTCTCCTTATTAACATAGATGTTCTTTCATGGCAACCAAATACAAGAGGGAAGTTTTATGCACTCACTTGTCCAATTAAACAGCATGAAAGAAGAAAATGGCAAATAATATTTAATGAAATTACTTTGACCAATTACTTTGACAGAAGAAAGAAGAAAAAATATAATTCAAAATCAATTGACTTAAAAGTATGAAGAAAGAGTAGTGAAGAGAGATTAGAGAAAATATAGAGGATTGTTTTCTCTCCAGTGGAGTAATGGGTTCTTGATCTTGTTTCTTCCATTCTAACTCACAAGCTACCAAGTGTGTCTCAGGACTGGATTATCCAGTTCAGACAGAAAACTCGTAGAAGTAAGATACTGTATACAGCAGATATAGGTGATTTATAACCTTAGACAATCTATTTAATTCTGTTCAAATTTCTCCCCTATCCCAAACTTCCCTCTTTGAACAGTTTGTTTGCTTTTCCCAAGACTGCCCTTCATTAACTGATTAAAATTTTGAGTGGTCATATTCATACTCTCTAGAGATTTCTGTTTGGTTGTGATTTTTGTGTGTTTTTGTTTCTAGTTGTGTTTTTTAACTGAATTTTAAAAGTTTGTGCAATTGTGTTACAATTAAATATATCCATCTAATTGTCCAATGCTCCTAGATCAGAGTCACTCCTTCTATCGTTCTCAGCCAACGCTTTCTCCAAGATTTATTTCCAATTTACCACTTCCTTCATCATATGTGTACATTCAGTATTCTAGCTGTATTTGCTCCTTGTTCATTTTTCATTCATTCTATGTCTTTACTATAATTCCTCTTTGGTTTCAACTTCCTGATAGTCATTCTGTTAAACTGTCTATTAATACTTTGAAAGGTTTATATACATTCCCTGGAGTTTCAATCCTGCATATTCTTGAAATGATGTCAGCTTATATTTCCATAATTCATTCATCTGCAGCAACAATTTGCAAGACTGGAGACGGGAAGCACCTAAACATGACTTTTTCTTAACCGTTTGAAAGATTATTTAGTCAAAAAGAAAGTTAAAAAATGGCTTAGAATGTATTACTAACTGCATTTTTATAAATGGCTTTGTACAATGGTGTGATTCTTTTATTTTACATGGAATAATATTTTATACTACCTATAAGTTTTGGAAAAAAAAGAAAATTAAAATTTATTCCTAAATAGGAATATGATAGAAATAGAAGACAGATATTATGTTTGTCATATCTCTGATTAGTACCCATATTGAAGACTTAAAGTCATATTTCTTACTATGTTAGACAGAGGGAAAACATAAAATAACATATGATAAGGCAACTATTTGTGATTGTTTAAAATGTACCTTATTAAATGATGAAATTTATTAGCTAACATTTGGGTTTGAAATTTAGGAGGCTGACATATTAAACACATTTCTGAAAGGCCCATACTGAAAAACACAAATTGTGGGTGGTACTATTTCTACACTTTAATGAATGGTTGAACATGTTTGGCATTAGTGCTGTGAAATAATTCAACTCTATTGTAACTTGCTCCCTACACTTGAAAAACTTGTATTGTCACTAAGTATCATCAAATTGTCAAATGTTATTTTGGCGAAAGTGATTTTAAAAAGTTTATTTGAAAAGGAATATACTTTCAGGAGATTAAATGTAGATTATCATTGGTTTGAGAGTGACATTTTTATACCACAGAACCATGTTGTACTGAAGTCCCAGTGTTTTGAAGCACTCCTTAGTGATTCAAATATTTTTCTGAATTACATTTGACCTCTAAGTCAAGTTTTCGGGCTTTGGTAGAACAATTATAGATCTATCCTTCTAGGAACTATTTTTTTGCCCACTCATGTTGGACTAAAATCTTTCGTTAATCATAAGTGAAGGGTATTAAAAATAATCTTATGACACTTTGTGAACTTGTTCACTCATATGGGTTGGTCATCTGTAAGTTGAATGTTTGAATTACAGTACTTTCTCTCAAATTTTGTGATCTCATCCTTCATTTTAAGTTGCCTTGCATTTCACAATTGCTTACTGCTAATTCCTGCATCTCAAGGAATTGGGGCCCTGAAATATAGGAAATGCGAAATTGAGATGGATCTTCAATTACTTTGTGTTGATATGTTGCATGGGCCTTGGTGAAAACTCTTGCCCCTGTTATCTGATGATGCAAGTAACTGGGCCTTGGGATCTTAGGACCCATGGGTACTGCAGAAGAATAATATTTTTTAGACATCTTAGCAAAATTTGGGAATAATCAGTAAGAATGCTTCAGAAATATGGACAAAAACAGTTTGGGACAAGCGAGTTAAAACAATAAACAGAGCAGCAGAGTAAAATCCAGTACAGATTAGAGGAAAACATTGTTTTTTTCTCATGTGGATTCAGAAGACCAAGAACAGTTATAATGTATCACAAGTTTATACTAAAAAGAGTGCATTGATACCTTTCCTAGTCTAATATATATTTGAAACCTAAATATTTATATTCCAATTCTATTTATTGGAGTAAATAAATATCAATTTATTTGTCAAATTATCAACTAATTCTATTAAGTTTCATTGTGAAATATAAAATCAGCACATATAAATATAAAATATATAACTATATATAATATGATTAAAAGACACACGTTTTGTATTGTTCTGTTGTAGTTACTGCATCAAAGGCAACTCTGTTTTAAAGTATGATTCCATTATCTCTACTTCAGTGTTTGATAGAGTTAGAACTAAAGCTTTATCATTTGTAGATTTACAGCATGGAGGCAAGAGAAAACACTGTGATTAAAACATTATCAATTTAATGCCTAATTATGCGGAGAAACATATGCACTTCTCCTGCAACTATGAAAATATTTGGTGATAAAAAGGCAGTAGTGTAAGTTCCTGCCAGGAACTTACAGACAGGCCAGGACATTAAGTAATCATGCATACGAACAATTTTTTCACCTTCTTGGCTTTAGCTACTTTTAAATGGAAGGTATAATAAACAATTATATTTTGATAAAATACCTTCTCGTCTGAACAGTTCTGTTTGAACTGTTCATCTCTCTATGATCCCTTATAACCAAGATTAGTTTTGTTCTAGTAAGAAAATCTTTGCTGTCAGGGTAAGGTATTCTGGTTGGTCTCTTCCCACATGAAAGAAGGGTAAAGGCTCAGGTAGACATTTGTTCCAGTAAAACTTCATTTGGGAAAATGTCAGCTGAAGAAATTTAGAAGTAGCTCTTAAGCAACGCTTAGTTTGAATCCATTAGGTCCACAAAGCTGGATAAATAAGTACTTGAAAAAGCCATCATCTTTGGACCTAACTATAAATAATAGAGAGTATGATCAAATTCCAAATAAAAAGATTTAAGATACTCATTGACAAAAAAAGATTGCAAATGTGAGCAATCGACTGATCAATATAATTTTTTCCACTATTCACAGAATTTTAGGGAAATAAGATCAATAGCATTGTTAGGAACAATAAGGTTTCCTTGTTACAAGTAGGCACCCATAGATATAAGCCTGTATAAAGATTGCATCATTAACTATTAAATTTAGAGGATATTACATGCTTCAGCAGCAAGTATACTCAAATTACAATACAGAGATTAACATGGCACTTGCACAAGTATAATATGAAAATTTGAGAAGTATTCCATATTTTTCATTCTTCAGATGCAAGAAATGAAAAAAAGTGATTAAAAAGTTGATGACAAAATTACAAGTGTAACAATACCCGTAATTCATATAATTAAATTAAGTTTGACATCAGTGTATTAAATCACCTCAGAAAGGCGTTTACATAGCATAAACTTTACAAAACTTTTCAAATTAGATAACATTGTCATTTTATCCCAAAGAAAAATAATATTAAGACCTAGAAAAAAGGACTCAAACTGTTTCTATATGGAATACAATCCAAAAGGACACATTAATGAACCTATATATTATAAAATAATATAGAATTCAAAGTATATCTAGGAGAAAATAAATTATGAACATTATGCAAACATAGAATATAGAATATTTTAAAATATACTTTTTCAGACAAGCACCAGAAATATTTTAGTTTCTGTACTACTCATTTCAACAGGTAAATTAAAATTATTTCTTATTAAAAAATCACAAACTCTGAAGAAGTTATTATACATGTTTACAAAAACTATTGAATACATTTTTCCATCCAAGGCAGGCAATTCACTTGGAAGAATTCCGCGGAATCCATGAATTTTTACAGTAAAATTTTGGTGCTGCCGGGCACTGGTGGTTCATGCCTATAATCCTAGCTACACAGGAGACTGAGATCTGAGGATCATGGTTCAATGCCAGCCTGGGAAGGAAAGTCTGTGGTACTCTTATCTCAAATAAACCACTAGAAAACTCGAAGTGGAGCTGTGTCTCAAGTGGTAGAGGGCTCACCTTGAGCTGAAGATCACAGGGATAGCTCCAGGCCCAGAGTTCAAGCCCCATGACTGACCAAAAAAAAACAAAAGATATTGTTTTTATTTGGATTGTGAAAATATTTTGTAGGGACACAAAAGATGGACTTGCATTTTTGAAATTTAAGAAACTTAACCCGACCATTAGGACTTTGGTGAACAATTTGTACAGCCTTTCACAACTTCATAGAGGTAGTGATACATACTTATCCTTTTGGCAATATCAAATACAGTTTCTTCTATGTTGTTCTTCAGGCCTGGATTTATATAATAGTTCAACAGAAGGCGATCCAGCGTATCTTTGCTATCTCAATTCTCAACAGCAAGATATAAGGGTGTCAAGAGTCCTTTAGTTTAGGGAAGTGTTACTGTGTCTCAAGCGGTAGAGGACTCCCCTTGAGCTGAAGAGCACAGGGACAGCACCCAAGCCCAGAGCTCAAGCCCCATGACCGACCAAAAAAAAAAAAAAATCCACAACAACAACAAAAATCAAACAAACAAAAATTTTTGGGCTGGGAAAGTGGCTCAGTGGTAGAGCGCTTGCCTTGCATACATGAGGCCCTAGGTTCAATTCTTCAGCACCACATAAGCAGAAAAAAAAGCGGGAAGTGGTGCTGTGGCTCAAGTGGTAGAGCGCTAGCCTTGAGCTGAAGAGATGAGGGACAGCGTCCAGGCCCAGAGTTCCGGCCCCACGAACAGACCAAAAAAAATTTTTTTAAAAAGAGTCCTTTAGTTTGGGCATTGATATCTGTATCAAGATGAAGTAAGAAAGAAGCCACTCTGGTATTATTCCACGTATATGCACTGTTCAGGGGTGTCCAGTCATCTACAGTTATTGCATGTGCCGCTTGAGACACCAACTCACTGACAATGTCTAATTGTCCACCGTAGGCTTCTCGAAGAGGGGTATACTCATCATCATCCCTACTATTCACATAAGTGGCCTTTTGGGAAAGAAGTCTCCGCACTGTAGTAAGCTGAATATTTTCGGCAGCACAATGAAGAAATATGCTTGGATCCTTCTCCAAATTTTTTTCTTGCAATTGATACCATTCCTTACTTTTTCACCTTGTTCCCCATATTCCTAAGAATTGCCTAACCAGAGACTTTGAGTGCCAGTGGGAATGAGGTGTCCATATATTTCCCTAATAGTTCACATTGGTTGAACTGGTCAGAAATATCTGGTGAATTTTCTGTAACTGTTCATTCCCCATGATTTTTTTTTCTCTTTTTCCAATTTTACTATTCGAAATTATTCTAACTGGAGAGTAGGGAATTGATGGAGAGCAGAGGAAAGATATTCCTCCATATTCAAATATACACACTGAAAATGAGGACCAGTGATGTCTTCATGTGCAGCTTATTCTAGGCATGAGAAAATAGGAAATAATGCCTTCTATATAAATGATTTGGGAAATGGCAGAGCAAAAAGTGAAATGATACGACCAAAAATATAAAATCAAAATAAATTAGGATAATTATGGAGCAATCATATTATCTATGAGAACCATGAAAGGGAGAGAGAAAGAAGGAGACAGATGTGTAATGACGTAGCTAGCCACAAAATCAATGCCTCTGATCAATTTGTAGAGCAAACAAAATTTTATTTTTTAAAAGAGATAGAAATCGAATTTATGTATTTACTTGAAGTTAGTAAATACATTTTTAGTAGCCTACGTAAAGAGACATAACTTTACCAAATTACAGACAGTAAAATAAATCCTTGATAGTTCTAGTAACAGATCTGACTGAAATCAGTTGAATCATACTTTTCTTGTACAATGAAGGAATAAGAGGGTAGTAAAGCAGCTAGAGAAGGCAGGGAGATTGTATCTGTGACAAAACTTTGTGGAAATTGGTATTGAGGATTTCTTACTGGTGATCCACTTGCACTGGAAGCATGATTCTGAAGTATTGCTTGCCGATTCTGAACTACTGATTTGATCATTATATTCTCCAAGAAGAAAATGAGAATTGACAGTGAAGGACTACTAATACTTTTTGACCTTCTCACTAAGCACTTTCAATCATCAAAATTACATGAAGACAATAGACAGGTCTACTTTTTAGATGAAAGCAAGTGTCTTATAAAAACAAGGAATGTATGTAGTCATGCAAAGGACTTCTATTTTACCAATGCCTCATACATTTTTCTAATGTTGGGTACCAATAAATAATGGATCTATTAGAAAGCTCTTAAGGCTCCTATGTTCAATAGTGAGATCTCTTACACTATATCATGGTATTTTTTGTGTATGGTTTTAAGAATAAATTTACTAACTTGAATTTCTGACAGGACAGTATCATCACTGTACATCTTGCTTCTATACTCTCATTTTAAAATTACCATCTAAGTATGTGCATTAGATAACTATGTAGGAAAAAGTAGAAGCCACACTGATGGTTTATGTCTTTAGTAGTAGTTAATCAGAAAGATGAAATTTGAGCATTGTGGTTTGAAAGCAGACCAAGAAAAAACAGTCCATTAGATTCTGATTTGAAAGTAACCAGCAAAAGCTAGAAATGGAGCTGTGGTACAAGCAGTAAAATGCTAGCCTTGAGAAAACTGAAACAAAAAATAAATTCTGGGACAAAGCCAGGCCCTGAGTTAAAGCCCTAGTATTAGCACCAAACAAATAAATTAATTAATAAGGTAATTAATTAATTAAAACTAAATTAAGTGGTCACATGTGGAGAGGCATGTAAAATGTAACATGCGTGGTAATGGTTTATGTATTATTTTGTAATAAGGCATATTATCATTTGTCCTAATCACTAATATTTTATGTGGACTTTTTTGTACAATAAACCCTGAATTTATCATGAATGTATATGTGTGTGTACATGTGCGAACATGTGTGTATGTGTATATGTGTGCGTGTGCTGTTGCAATGTTGCTTGCCAATGTGGACAGGGTGAGGCTGAATAAAAGCTAACTGTGTTGCAATGTTTTTATTTATCAGTGTTCTGTCATGTCATTTCAGTGGAACCATCCTTTGTACATATTATTTGTCTAATAATATCATAGTCAAAGAATTTACAATATTAAGTTAGAAAAAGAGACCGCTGTCAGCTCTTATTGTATGTTAGGTAAGAAGATTCAGACATAATTAGTTAGTAAGTTGTTGCTAAAAGATGATTGTCAGTACAAAATACGTATTTGACCTCTTAAATTGGTTATACTTTTAAGATACACTCATAGAGTGATTTGGACTGACTTGACCAAACAGGTATTACTCTCTGATTATTCCTGTGAAACACAAGTTGGATAAACTCTTTCCGGATTTCTGTTGAATATCACTTTCTTTGCAAGATTATATCTATTCTCACTAAGAGATAATCCAACCCATATTATGTCTGAATATCCCATCTTATTCATTGAAAATAAGTATTGTGGATATGCTTGTTAGATATTCCTTTCAAAAACGAACAAACAAAAAGCAAGTGTTATTTCCAGATTGTGGGTGCATGTGAAGGTGTTTTGTACATGCACGGGTATCTTTACTAATGGCTCTTTTGTGGGAGAAAATACGGCGACTTTAACAAATAAGGCTTTTTGAATATCTCTTCCAATATACATAACATCTCAGAGCAAGTCTTGCAATTTCTGAAAATCCTTTGAATATTTTAGTATTATTTCAGTTCATTGACTGTAGAGCTAAAATTTCTGAAATATTGTTAAGATCTGAAAATGTAAGTGGGTATATACCCTTTTTTATGCTTCATTTTATGAAAACCCAGTTTTTATGAAAGTAAATGGAATAGAATAAAAGAATTAAGTGAATTGGGTAAGCTAATTATTAGTGTAATTTTGTTTTCTATTAATAGTCTATTGAATGTAGATGATGCAGTTAAATTATTTCCTCTATACTTCAGTTAGTTTTAGAATCTTTATAGTTATGAGTGAACTTTTAGTATAAATAAAGGTCTTTTAAAATGATTAGGATTAACCTTGTGCTTTTTGTCCTACTCCCAAGAAAATGAGTTATTTTTAATTGTTAATAGTTTATCATTATGATTATCATAGCGAATCATTATCTTTATCATAGGGACTTAAAAATGCAGTAGTATTGTTGTCTTTTTAAGCTAATTGTATTCACAAGTTAGAGAGTCTTTAATTCATAATTAGGTCTTGGTGTCAATGATTTTTAACCTCTCGTTCCTAACATTAATGATAGGTAAGACTGCATTTTTGAGTATATGAAAGGTAAAATATTTATCTGGGGTCAAATGTAATTTTATATCAGTCTTTCTTTAATAACATTTTAAAGTAGTACATTTCTCTCAAAATGGTGGGTATAAAAAGCAATCAAAATACTTCTAATGGTAAACAATTTAGGTGAGCTACAATGTGGAAACGATTGCTCCAAAAGACCTGCAGTCTGTTTCCATCAGGAATTGGGCAGGTCATTCTTTCAGTAAGACTGTGTTAACCAGAGATGGGGTACCCAGGCAGTGCAGTGTTGAGTGAAGGGATAAAATATAATTTCTACTATTTTGAGCTAGAAATCAAGAATGTTATAGTTTAGCAGTTCCTTTCACCAGGGAGGTATAAATTGATTATGAACTTGGAGTTTTCTTATTACAGTTACTTATTTTCTTTTTTTGTTGTTGTTGGTCATGGGGCTTGAACTCTGGGCTTGGGTGCTGTCCCTGCGCTCTTCCACTCAAGGTGAGCGCTCTACCACTTGGACCACAGTGCCACTTCCAGTTTACTAGTGGTTTATTAGAGATAAGAGTCTCACAATCTGTCCTGCCTGAGCTGGCTTTGAACCGCAATCCTCAGATCTCAGCCTCCTGAGTAGCTAGCATTATAGGCGTGAGCCACCGGTGTTCGGCTTAATTACCTATTTTCTAACAAAGATAAAGGAAATAGTATTAGAGTATGCACAATAATTTTGGGAATTTTCCTAGAATTCGAAGATTGAGTGCTGGTATTTAGTTATAAAATAGAATGAGGTTAGTTCATATAGTGGGAATGGAACACAGGCTAACATTTACCGTGTGTAGAATGTTGTACTAGTAATTCCAACTCTGAAGACTTAAATATCATCTTAGAATTAAAAATAGAAATAGTTTCACTTTATGGGATTATTGTGAGGATTAAATTAGATACCAAAGGTAAAGTACTTGGAAAAACAATCAGAGTTTGACACTTTCTACCTTTTATTTTATCATGTGATATATTCTAATATTTTTACTGTGATTTTTATATTGTCTATTTAGGATATGCAAAGTGATATATTGATATACATTGCCTTGTTCACTTTTCTGTCATTATGAGGAAAATACCTGCAAAGAAAATTTCTGAGAAGGCAAGTATCATATTGACTTATGGTTTAAGATCAGATGTCTCCATTGTTTTTAATTATATTTTTATTAAATAGTTGTACGAAATGTTTTCCATTCAACGAATCAGTTTATAAGTACAATGGATCTTTACATAACTTTCTCACATCCTTCCAAACCTCAACCCACTTTCGTTTTTATTAGTTTCATACTATCTGCATTGAATATTATGGCTTCACTCTCTACTTCCATAAGTCTCTTTATTTCTTCCCTTTGATTTCCCCTCACATTTTCCATGTGGTAACCTCCTGGTATTCATTTTGTTGGATTAAAAGTTCAATTTTATAAGAAATTACACCTGTTAAATACTCCTCTACAAATAGCATGCTTTGATTAATACTGTTGTTTAACTGCATAAAATTCTGGCTTCTAAATACGAATTCTTTTTGTGTCTGGCTGTGACTTCGTTTACTTAACATAATTTTAGTTTTATCCATTTCTTTGCAAATGCTGTAACAGTCTTTATAATGGATGGGTGCAATCCAAATGTGTATATGTGCAACACTTTCTCCAACCATCCCTCTGCTAAAGTGGGTCTGGGCTGTTTCCATAAATTCTCTACGGTGAATAGTGCAGTAGTGAACATGATTGTGAGAGTGATTTTACTCTAACTTTTTGGAAAAATTCCTCACTGTTTTTCTGGGAGCAATCCTCTAGCCAATTTTCCAGAATGAGCACATCCCTTCCTTCATCTACATCACAACGTTTTTCAGGTCCTCAAAAACACACTACCCCCTACAGGTACCAATCAGCTAAAACCACACCGTGCCCATATTCTTTTGTTGTTGTTATTGTTTTCTTTCCCGTCGAGGGGCCTGAACTCTGAGCCCCTCTGGTGCTGTCCCTCAGCTTTTTTGCTCAAGGCTAGCAATCTACCACAGAGTCACTTCTGGCTTTCTTCTATTTGCTTATGTGTTGCTGAGAAATCAAACCCAGGGCCTCAGGCATGCAAGGCAAGAGCTCTACCACTGAGCCAATTTTGCAGCCCCGATGTGCCCATATTATTTTAATCCATTTTTCATAATTTTACACATAATTTAGTGAGAACCTTCTATGTACTTTCCTAATGTGGGAATGAGGTATATGACAATAGAGCAAAAGTAAGAGATATGGAATTAAATTAGCTATTATCATATTTAAAATAATTTTCAGCTCTAACTCATAGCCTCACTTAGTATTATTTTAATCTTTATTTGATTACTTCACCTATCCCCTAAATTATAACAGGTGATTTAAATACAAAGGCAAAAAAGTGTGGTTTGACTTTGACACTCATGTGTGAGGATTCACAATATGGGCAAATAAAGGGATTGGAATTAATAGCCATTATCCATTTTGTTAAATGTTTTTCTCAAACTGATTCTCACAATTCATATTTCATTCAACAACAAGAAACATGTGACAATTCCCTTTGTTTTGCTCCTCATTAAGCTTGTTTCCATGTTGTTTTATAATGAAGGATGATTTCATAAATCTACTGTAGATACAAAAATATGTTAAAATATTTCTATATATATGCATTGATATAAATATAAACACATATATTATAAAGGTTATAATGATAAATTATAACTTCTGTACTGTACAATTTACTAAATTATTAAAAACATGGACGACTCAGGCCTGGGATCCTCTTTACTCAGGAGGCTGAGATCTGATGATCATGGTTTGAAACCATCCTGGTCAGGAAAGTCCATGAGCCTCTTATCTCCAAACAACCAACAGAAAATCAGAATTGGAACTGTGGCTCATAGTAGTAGAGTGATAGCCTTGAGAGAAAAGACTCAGAGATATCACCCAGGCTCTTAGTACAAGAACTAAAATCTACCCCCAAAAAGTATTTAATTTACACCTGTGTAAATAGAGTATTTCCTTCACCCATATGCACATCCATGCTCATTTGCAAGGTAACTCTGTTATGTCTGGAGTACCACATAATATTATCATTAAGTAGAAAGTATTACAACATGGGTAAACTCTACCTCTCTCATGGATTTTTCTCCACTCAAATATTCAAATCTTGCAATTATTCACAATATTTAAAGTCATAGCTATTTTTCTTTAATACACATAAGATTGGAATTTGAATTGAGTGTCTTGTGTCTCCTAAATGGATATTCTTACCACTTTGGCATGCCCCCAGCCCTAAATTATCCTGATTAACTTTCAGATAGAATCTCGCTTCCTACTTGTGTATGATTGTGGGCTCAGTCTACTTTATGTTATACTTCCTGGAATTTAGAATAACAAGTGCCTGGCAATGTGTACAGATCTTTCTGTCCAGTCTGAGCTTTAACCACTATCCTCACAATAGTAGACTCCCTCGTAGTCAGGATTTTCATAAGCTGATCATAGGTATTTTTAAAAAATCTTTGCATTTCCTGCAGGTTCTTGAGTACTGAGTTAATTGGTGTTTTCTTGGGTTGTTTTGTTTCTTTTGAATGTATGTGTTGAGTTGTTCCTCATTTTTCCTTTTGTTTTTTTTTTCACTCAAGTTCTTACCTATAGTGCTGAGAAACCAATTCTTCTTTCTCAAGATAGTCAAGGTGAACATTATTTATTCCAAAACAATTCCAGTAATATTTAAACACCTTCAGAAATTTTGAGAAGATGGCGGAGGAGAATCTGGTGGCTAAAAAAGCTCTTGCATAGAAAGCAGTTCTAGTGTTCCAATGAACAGTCCTAGGTACACCAAGTGTGCCATCACAGTACATAGAGTTTGGGCAGAGAGGGAAAATCCAGGTAAGGAGACAGATCTGAGTATTTTCCAGCAGCCATGGCTGAGGTTGCTGTGGCGGCTGTGGTGCCATCCATAGCCGCCATAACTACAACCCAGAGAGTCTGGGACAAATGTGCCAGATGCAGCGGGCAAGCAGATTTTACTCAACATGAGCAAGAACTGACAAGTAGCAGATATCTTCATCCTGCAGATAGCAGACCAGAGGCTACCCAGGAACCCACACTGCAGCCTGAGTACAAAACTAACACACTCACTCCTTCTCAAAGGGAGCAGAGGAGGGAAGGACACACCTCCCCCCAACACCAGAGATATCCACCTTTGATGTAGACAAAAGACTGGCTAAGTAGCTAGATCCAACTCAGTTCTTTGATGAAAACAAAAGAGTCATTTAGTGAGTCACAAGTACCTACCCTGACCTGCCATTCTCAACTCCACCCATGGGAAAGTCACCACAACAAGGCAGAGAAAGCTACACCCACAAAGGAGTGGCTTTCTTCACTGGGTAAACAGAGCCAGAGGCTGCCCCTCCCTACAACAGCCCTGACAATCAATTGAAACTCAGTAAACATAAACCCTGAGAATGGCTCCAGGCTGGGCTCTGTGAATGTCTCAGAAGCTAGCCCCTCAGGGAAAAGCTACAGTTTGCTGAAAGGCCTCAACTTTACCCAGAACCCAGCCTTATCACAGCAACTCCAAATTAGAGGAAACAGCCACCTCCCTCTTTTGTGATACTCAAAGCAGATCTCCCTCTCACTGAACTAGCCTGGGAGGCGATCACAAACTTCTGGGTAAACCAACAGAATTTTTTCTGCCTGCCCAAACAAACTGACTTAAGAAACCAATCAAGCCACAGAAAACCAAACACCACAAGCAAACCAGAGACTCCACCAAGAGACTGGTTACTGACACAAGGGAGATACAGGATCTTCCCATCAACCCCCCAAAAACAAAATCAAAGAAGTCATTTTTTTATCTTTTTAAATTTTTACTTTTTAATTATAAAAATTGTTTTCATTAATCTTTTTTCTTCCTCTTATAACTTTTATTTTAGGTGTATGTGTGTGTGTGTGTGTGTGTGTGTGTGTGTGTGTGTGTGTGTGTGTGTGTGTGTGTGTGTGTGTGTACTTTTTAAAAAAAAACATGTTTACTGACCTGTTGGTGTTTTTTGTTCTTTCTTTCTCATTTGTTTTACTTTTTCATCTTTTGTTCTTTTTGCATGAATTATTTGTTGTTCTGTTCACCTCCTATATACCTGTCATTGATTATAAGACCTTATCCCCAATTGTGTACATTCTTAATCCAAAAATGTATTACTCAATTCAAAACCTCTTAGGATTAAATTCCTTAATAGCAGTGTTATTTATTTATACCTATAAATTATTTGAAGTATTTTTTTTTTTAGTTTTTCAGGTCTCCTTTCTATCCCTCCCCTTCTCTCATCCCCGTTCATCTCTCAATTTTACTTCTTTAAATTTTCATTACTTTTAAGAGTTTCATTTTTTTAAATTTAAATATTTGTCTTTCCATTTTTTCTTGTCTCTTTTAAAATTTTTTTTTTCTTCTCTCTTTTCTATCATTCTTTCCAATCCATTTCCCTCTGTGAGATTACGACTTGGTTACTTTCACTCTCCTTTTACCTTTCCACATCCCTCTAACCCTGTTTTCCCCACCTTTCTCCCTAAACATAATAATTTCTGGTTTGTCAAATTATTCTTTGGTATTCTTAGCCCATTAAAACATAGTTATTTAATGTTGAATGGACTGTATCTGTTGAACTAGATTGTATCTTCAAACATTTGACTATGCAATTACAGGACTTTGGTTGATTCTTGCTTTAAAATGGTGTTCTAGCACAAAACTGGCATTACTTTCATCCCAAATGGGCAGAACAAGCAAGAAAAACACAAGGAAAATGGCAAGTCCGGGTATCTCAATTCCCACTCAAGATAATCAGGTGACAGAATAGATAATGAATAATCCAGACGAGAGTTCCCAAAAAGCTCTACAAACACTACTGGTAAACATGGTGAATGAAAAGATTGAAACCCTGCAAAGGACTCAGTGTGAACGTGTTAGGGAGAGAGAAGAGGCAAACCAAAGATCAAAACAGGAAGCTCATGGACTTGAGAAAGCTACTCAAAGATTGTTACTGGAATTCCGTGAGCAGGTTGAGAATACTCAAAGAGAAATAAAGGAATTGTGTGAGCAGGGTGAGATCAGTCAAAGAGAACTACAGAAGTTACATGAACGTGAGAAATCTAATCAAAGAGTAATACAAGAATTTCAAGAGCTGGAGGAGCATAGACAAAGATCAATAGAGCCATTCATGGAATCCATAAGCAGTCACCTGAAAGGAGTCAGGCAGACCACAAAGGGAATGTTGAATGGAGCCCAACAGAAGGAATGGGAGTCCAAGGAAACCATAACCAATCAACTAAGTGATTTGAGAGAAAACACTGAACACCAAATTAAGGAAGTAAAGAATTTCATACAAGATCTAAAACAAAGCTCCAACAAAGAATTTGAAGCCATAACAGCCGACCAATTAAAAGGAAAAGAAATGAAAAATAAAGTAGAAAGTCTTGACAGTAGGTTAGACTATGCAGAAGATTGAATCTCCGGCATTGAAGACAGCCTAGGTATTATAGAGAAAGACATACAACTATCCAAGACAAATTCAAGAAATATGATAGATCTATTCAACACTTGGAAGACACCATCAGAAGGCCTTATCTGAGGGAAATGGGTGTAGAGGAGCACATAGAGACAGAAGGTAATGGTCTAGAAAATCTGTTCAACAGGATCCCAGCAGAGAACTTCCCAACACGCAAAAAGATAGGCATGTTCAGATACAAGAAGCTTTTAAAACTCTAAATAGACCAGACAAGAACAGGACTTCCCATCGTCCAATTAATTATAAGCCACACAGGATCAATTCAGACCAACGAAAAGATCCTTAAAGCTGTCAAGGAGCAAAGATCAGTCACCTATAACGGAAAACCAATTAGAATCACCTCAGGTTTCTCAAAAGAGACAATTAAAGCAAGAAGAGCCTGGAATGGTGTATGCCATGCTCTAAAGACAAACAACTATCAACCAAGAATAGTGTACCCAGCTAAACTCTCCTTCATAATTGAAGGTCTAATAAAAATCTTCCATAGCAAAGAAAAACAAACAATATATCTCCACCAAATCAGCTCTACAAAAGATACTTAAAGATGTCCTAAACATAGAAAACCAACAAGACCACAATAAAGGCCAAGAAACCACATACAAACAGAATCAAAGAACCATAGAAAGAATCCAGTAGATGCAGCACCCAAGAAGGTGGATAAAATGACAGGAGCACCCAAATATATCTCAGTCCTCTCTCTATATATCAGGGGATGTAACTCTCCAATTAAGTGACATAGACTGACTAGTTGGTTTAAAATGCAAGATTCTTCTATCTTCTACCTTCAGGAATCACAACTTGCCCATAAAAATCAAAAACATTTTGAAAGTGAAAGACTGGAACAAAATCTACCAAGCAAACGGCCCCCCAAAACATGCAGGAGTTGCAAACCTAATATCAGATAAAATAGACTTCAAATTAACATTATTGAGAAGAGATAAAGAAGGTTACTACATACTAATTAAGGGATATCTCTTTCAGGAGGATATTAAAATTCTAAATATTTGCCAAACAATAGTGCACCCAAATTTATCCAAGAAATACTACTTTAAATCTCACATAGATCCAACGACATTAATTGTTGGGGACTTTAACAAACCACTATCCCCACTAAATAGATCAACTCCGCAAAAACTCAACAGAGAAACCGCAGATCTAAACAAGTGCATACATCAACTGATTTAGCAGACATCTAGCAAATATTCATCCAGCAGCACCAGAGTACACTTTTTACTCAGCAGCACATGGAACATTTTCCAAATCAAACGTCAAAATTCAGAAACATTGAATTTATATCTTGCATTCTATCAGACCAAAATGGAATAAAATTAGAACTCAACACAAAAAGCCACCAAAGAAAGTCCAGTAAAAGATGGAGGCTGAAAAATACACTGTTCAAAAACCAGTGGGTCATGGAAGAGCTTAGAATCGAAGTTCAAATGTTCATATTATTCAACAAAAACTAGCACAGAGATTTTCTGCTCCTCTGGGACACAGAAAAGGCATGATTCAGAGGCAAGTTTATAGCTCTGAGTTCCTAAATTAACAAATTGGAGAGACCTGGAACCAACAATTTAATGAGATCTGACACTCCTTGAAAAAGAGAATCAAGATAAACCCCAATCCAGTTGATGGAAAGAAAGAATTAAAATTCAATCAGAATTAAATGAATTAGAATTAAAAAAAAAACCGTATGAAGAATCAACAAAATGAGAAGGTTCTTCAAAAAAATTAACAAAATTGACAGACCCTTAAAAAAGAAAAAGAAGAGAACACACCCAAATTAATAAACTCAGAGATGAGAATGGAAACATCACTACAAAAACAACCAAGATTCAGAACATTATAAAGGAATACTGCTCAAAACTTTATGCTAATATGTTTGAGAACTTGGCAGAAATGGACATTTTCCTGGCAAATATTGACATGCAGAAACTAAGATGAGTTAAACCATCTTAATAGGCCCATATCAAGCATTGAAATAGAAAGAGCAATGAGATAACTCCCATCTAAGAAAAACCCAGGAATAGATGGTTATACAGCATAATTCTACAAGGCCTTCAAAGCAGAGCTCACACCAATACTCCTCCAACACTTCAATGAAATTGAAAGAGAAAGTTCACTACCGAACTCTTTCTATGAAGCCATCATAACCCTCATCCCCAAAACCTCATCAAAGAAAGAGCACTATAGACCCATTTCTTTGATGAACATTGATGCAAAGCCTCTCACCAAAATTTTGGCTAATCAACTTCAACAGTTCCTCCAAAAAATCATACACCATGAGCAAACAAGATTCATTTCAGGGATGCAAAGCTGCTTCAATATGCACAAATCAATTAACATAATTCATCACATTAACAAGAGCAAGGATAAGAACCACATGGTTATCTCGATAGTTGCAGAAAAAGCCTTTGACAAGATCCAACACCATTTTATGGTGAAGGTCCTGGAAAAATTAGGAATCTATGGAACATTCCTCAATACAATAAAGTTGTGTATGACAAAACTACAGAACGCATTATACTCACTGGTGAAAATCTAAAGCTATTCCCTCTAAACTCTGGAATGAGACAAGGAGGCCCACTGTCTCTACTGCTTTTCAATGCAAACATAATGAGGAACCCAATAGGGAAAGAAGAAGTATAACTTTCCCTCTTTGCAGATGACATGATCTTATATTTAAAGACCCCGCTCCCAAGTTACTCAAGGTTACTCAAAACTTGGGCAAACTAGAAGGGTATGAAATTAACCCTCAAAAATCAATGGCTTTTCTGTATGCCAACAATGAGAAAATTGTGGCTGAAATTAGGAAAGCAACTCCATTCGTAATAGCCCCACAAAAAATAAAATACCTACGAATGAACTTAATCAAAGGAGTGAAGGACCTCTATGATGAAAACTTTAAATACCTGAAAAAGGAAATCAAAACAAACTTAGAAAGTAGAAAAACTCCCATGTTCCTAGATTGGAAAGATCAAATCATGATAATGGCAATACTTCCGAATGCTATCTACAAATTGAATATGATGCTAATTGAAATGGACTCTAAGACATGGAAACAACAATTACTTTTTTTTCAGATATCAACCTTGATGTCGGTAAAGAAGTGTAACTAGATCTTATTTTATTTCATTTGTCTTTGATTTATCTCTGGACATCTCTGTCTTGATTCTGGTATCTTCCATCTTGTATATACATTATCTGATTTGGAGAAGGAAAGGGAAATAACATAATGATGAAAGAAGTGACCCATTACAACAATGATATTCACAAGACAATATACCGGCAATGGACTTTACAACTTTGGGGTGGGGGGTATGGTTGAGGGTGGGAAAGGATAAGAGAACAACAATGGAGTGGGTAACAATATTCATCAAGGAATGTACCTTACTCATGTAACTGTAACCACTCTGTATAGTACCTTTAAATAAAATAAAATTTTAAAAAGTGAACCTATCCTAGAAAAAAAAATATCCCTTTCAAAATAACCCATCTGTAATAGTACTTGTGAGGGATTCTAGAGTCAAACTGTTATACCTGGAAAGGGATATATTGGGAAGCCATCTCAAACAGCAATCAAAAGGCTGTGAGCTTGTGCTCTGGAAAGGTCAAACAGTTAAGGGAAGACAGGGGTATGGGTTATTACCTCAAAAGTATTTAAGTTAGAGCTGTTGGAAACTAAAAGTTTAAGACTTTGGAAACAAGATGGATGTCTGTGCTATGGTTGTAATGATTATTGCTCCCTTCTGCTCCTTAAAAATAAGGGATTCAATTATCACTATGTATACAAACAATACCTCAGTTAATGGTTGTAACCAAAAACTAGATTGATGCCTCAGTTTGTGGACATACCTGTAGCCACTCATTACCCCACCCCTGTAGTAGAATGAATATAAAGCATTTTAAACAGGATTTGGCGATCCAGAAGCTGGCAATGAGGCTTTGGGTCCTCTGGTGTCTTCTTTCCTATCACTTCCTGTGATTTCTCAGTTCTTTGGCCAGGTATCCCATCATCTTTCCTGTTTCATGGTTGTGGTCAGTGACAGTAGTGATATTCGGAACACCTCAAAACAAACTATGGAAACCACTTCCTCAGAGAAGATTCACAAATGTATAGGAGTACCTGGAAAGAAACCAAACATCAGCAGTCATTCTGTGATCCTCTAACAAGAAAGTATAATTCAGGTGTATCTTTACTTCGGATATATATAAGAGATGGACAATTGTCCCTTTTGTACATTTGGTATTTGGTATTGCATAAATTTTCAGAAACACATATACATTGTGAAATAATGTTATTTATTTCATAGGTCACAAACCTTGTCACTGGAGTGATGACCCAAATGTCTTATCTCAGTTGCCTGATTCAGACTTAGATGAGTGTGAATTGCATAATTGTGAACATTTTTCCATGAAACTTAACAACACAGAATGAAGTTTGAAGGTCAGGTCACTCCATACCTCTAAAGATTTTACATATATTACAGTAATACACACCTAAACTGCTCAGCACTCACAGCAAATTGGTGTGTTATAATTGTCTTCAGATCAGAAATATTCTAGAGTTTAAAGTAGAATGATGGGCTGTACATTTTCAATGCAAGAGTGATGATCACCACCTGCAATTATTCTCAGTGGAAAATCCTTCCTATACATTTTATTGAGTTAGCTTCTACTCTGTGCTTTACCATTATCAGGGAGGGTCACATTGTATAGAGCTACAATACTGCAGCAACCTTAGCTGTCTTTGAATTTTACCTCTAATCTTAATACCAAGGTCAACTCCGCAAATCTAATCACATAATTAGTAGACACCTGAACTTTACAAGCTTGGTTAAAAATTCAGCTATCATTGCTCTTGCCAGTGTTAAAGATCTCACTCTTTTAGATTTATTGTATTTCTTCTTGTATTTTCAACACTGCCTTAGATGTTGGTTTTTGATATAGAGCTTTTAGTTTGCATTTGATTTATGGAAGTGTTAGTAATGCCAGTTGAACTGCATATATTATAATGTAAGTAATTTGATGTTTTGATATATGAATTTAATTTTGGCAATTGAGGAAGTCAATGCACATCACTCAGAAAAGTTTCTTAATATGTACTGGTATTGCTTTATTGTGAACTTCCTAAAAGCCAGTCATAGGAGCACATGTCCTAATCCCATCACTTCTGCCACTGAGACAAGGCTTGAAATGTCCAGACGACTTGGCACTTCATAGTGAGAAAGTTTCTACAATGAAGGGTGAGAGAATAGAAAAAAGAGCAAATGAATCTTCCAACTGTTTTGTTACATGTTCTTTACACTTAGCATTAAGACACCATAATAGTTTTTTTTTTTTGGGTCCGGTCGTGGGGCCTGAACTCTGGGCCTGGGCGCTGTCCCTCAGCTCTTCAGCTCAAGGCTAGCGCTTTACCATTGAGCCACAGCACCCCTTCTGGCTTTTTTCTTTTTGCTTATGTGGTGCTGAGGAATCGAACCCAGGGCCTCATGCATGCAAGGCAAGCACTCTACCACTGAGCCACCTTCCCAGCCCCCATAATAGTATTTTTATAACTTCTTACCTTCTTTTGTCCTGTTCTGAGATGTTTTATTTATGGATCTCTAAGAAATCATATAAGAAACATAAAATAAATCCATAAATCATATAAGAAATCTTAAAAATAGTTTGTTAGGGATATATAACCTAAAAGGAATAATTTCAGGAAAGTATTAAGCACATAAAATGTAATGCACACCTAAAATTGTCTCTTTATTTAAAACTTCAGCAGTTGTAGTTTATTTATTCTAATAACAAAGATTATAAACTAAGTTACAATAGTATTCCAAATGGAACACAGAACTGGAAAAATGAAGGGTAGCACTAAAGAATGCTACTGCTACTACTAATAGAGTAAGAATAAAATTTAGGCAAACCTCCTTCAGACTAAAAGCCACAGGACAGCCCCAACATTACTTTAATTGTTTCATATGAAGATAAGACCTTTTTTTGTAAAGATAAGTTTTCACAGATATTAACATCAGTTGGGTATATATTTCTTAAGGCCTTCAGGAAGGATGCTCTGACAATGTTGATAGAAGCTGACTTCTTTGGGACCTACTACACAATGTGCAGACACCATTCCAAGCACTGCACCTGCATTAGCGTAATTTTAGTGCTCAAGATAGTTCTTCCAGTTAGGAAATGAATTAAGTATTTTATTAAAAACAGAAGTAGGCAACAAGGCCAAACAAATTTCCCAAGTACCCAATACGGATCAGCTGAAGAACCATAATTCAAATCCAGGTTTCCACCAGGCATATCTGAGGATATTCTGTAAGTTTCACACTCATTACCTTTCAAGATGTATGGAGCAGATGAACCCACATTATCTTCCTAATTATGGTTATAATGGCAATAACATTGCTACAGAATATACATATTTTTAAATTAAAAGGGTGTGGGTAATGATATTGTAGGTGATCTTTATACCAAATAAAGACTGAACCAAAAAGAAAAGTAAGGGGCTGGGAAGGTGGCTCAGTGATAGAGCGCTTGCCTTGAATGCATGAAGTCCTGGGATCAATTCCTCAGCACCACATAAGCAAAAAGAAAAAAGTTGAAAGTGGTGCTGTGGCTCAAGTGGTAGAGCACTATCCTTGAGCTGAAGAGCTGAGGGACAGCACCCATGCCCAGAGTGCAGGTCCCACGACCGGAACCCCCCAAAAAAATAAAAATAAAAGAACCTAGGCCACAAAATTTAGTCATAGTACTAGCACTCATATACCATATATATATATATATATATATATATATATATATATATATATGTGTGTGTGTGTGTGTGTGTGTGTGTGTGTGTGTGTGTGAGTGTGTGTGTGTGTGTGTGTATATATATATATATATATATATATATATATATATATATATATATACACACACACACACATATATATATATCCTTCCTAAAATATACAGTGAGTTAATTTGTCGAAACCTGGTCATAGATTAAATATGAGGTGTGAAAAATTTTGTAAGTCTGAAATGACTCCAAGGTATTTTGAGAAGACAGCTGGAAGAGTTATCACTTAATCAAATAGTAATGAGGTATTGGTTTGTAGATAGAGATCAAAGCTCACTTGGGATATTTTGTGTTTGTTAAAATCAGTAGTTAGGAGTTGTCAGTAGACAGGATGCTATTAAGGACTTGAATTAATATAAACAGAGATGGAGAAAAATACAGAAATAATTACTGTACTCAGTGGTAAAAAACATGAGAAGAAATATTACAGAGCTAAGCCCCGGGATACACAAATATGTAAAACATGACAAATGAAGAAAAACAGTAATAAGTATGTAATGCAGACTTATATGGGTAGGTATTTTTAATGTTTAAGGGCTATGAAGTGATTGTGTGATGACCTAAAATTTAAGAAATTCGTAAGTTCAACTATCCTTTGGGCCAACCATAGCTGATAGTTTAAGTAAAACGGGGCCACAATAGTGTGTCTTGATTTACCAAAGTGAAAATAGGCCAATATTTGGAAAGCCACTTTTTGGACCTGTGGTTGGAGTGGCAATTACTGCAGTTTGTTCAACTGTCAGTAGAAAGCTACAGGTTTAGCACAATGATAGAAATCTTTCAGGGATCTGGTAGATTTTCCCTCTGTCTTCAATTTCCCTTTTTTTCTGAGAGCTAAAATATCACTACTGGAAGCCTGTCCAAATTGTGCCTTTGGCAAGTTAACAGATAGTCGGTCTAGCACATGCCCAAATAAAAGAGAATTGGAACAGGTTTACATTGAGCACTCACAGTAGACGGGTCTCTGGACTTTGTCAGGAAAAGCCTTCTGCCATTGTGGGATGGATAGGGCTGGATGATATGCAAAATAGACACCATAGATGGAAAGTATTCTGCTAAGTTAACACTTGAGATATCGGATGTTTTAACTGCATTGTATTGACTTTTATGAATCAGTTAATCAGATTATTCTTGCCATATTATTTTAATAGACTGTAAAATGCATGCTTATCGCATTTCCTTTGTATAACATATAGTATGTTTTGAAATTTGGTATAAAACATTTGTCTTTTCATTTATTTATCTTTAATATGTTTTACTCTAGTTTTCAAGAGTAGGGAAATGCCCTGGAACTTTGTAATTTGATGTCATATGTAATTTATTTTTTAAAAAATTCTTATTTATTGTCTATTGCAGCCCCCGTCTATATGTAATTTAAACTGTAGTTTTCTTCAAGTGTATCATCCTACGCTGAAGTTTTTTTCTCACAAGCTTTCTAATAAATATGTAGTCTATTCAATTTTTAAAAGTACTGTTGTACCTCCCACTTATTTGTGGCATTTCTGAAATCCAAGTTCCTCTGTGTGTCAGGGTGGATACTTTTGTTTGCAACAGTTTTGTTATTGAATACATAGCATCTGACTACTTAGGGAACAAAGGATGTGAAGTTACAGTATCCCAATAAAGAACTTCCAGGACAATTCAAGGGCAACTCATGTACTCTCTGTGTAGGTGAATAGGAGCATAGAAAAGAAAGTATTATACATGAAAGTGACTGGGAGTGTGTGCACATAGGTATTCACTTATTTATCTGTTGTTATAGTTTTACATATTCAATATTATTCATTATATATATATATATATATATATATATATATATATATATATATATATATATGTGATCACAATTTCCAAAATCCAGAGAACCACATCCATGGGCATCGTTTTCCTATGTTGCTCTTTGGGTAATAAGAATGAAACCTGGTATTGTCCTGTGGTAGAGAAATAACTCAGAGATTCAAACATTTTTCTTTCAATATGTTGCCTGTTTCTACATCTAAAATGAGGAAGTCTGTTAATACATAATACATGTTATAATCTATTTAATCTATTTATACAATGTATAATATATTCTATATTATAATATATATTATATATAATCACTGAGTATTATATATTCATAAGGAAAAATACAACAAACGTATCTATGACCATACTTTCCCAGCCATGATTAGGTTCATTAGAGTTAGGTGCATTACATCTGAACAGGAAAAGTCTACTGAAGTTTTGATGACCTTGAGCTAGATAAGGAGAATTTCTGTAAGAGGAGCCTCTCTTCAATTATGAGAAAAAATAAGTTTGGAAGTTTTTTATTTTTTATTTTTTGTTTTTATTTAGGCTGGACAAGGAGCCTGAAATCTGGGCCTGAGCACTGTCCCTCACCTCTTCAATTCAAGGCTAGTTCCCTACCACTCAGCCATAAAAGCACTTCTGGCTTTTTTTTGCTTATGTGGCATTGAAGAATCGAACCCTAGGCATTGTCCCTGAGCTCAAGGCTCGTTCTCTACCACTTGAACCACAGCACCACTTCTGGCTTTTTCTGCCTGGGATTGCTTTGAATCATAATACTCAGATCTCAGCCTCCCAGGTAGCTAGGATTACAGGTGTGAGCCACCTGTGCCCAGCAAGTCCCTCTTAGATATTATTCTAAAAGCCTCTTATCCAAGGTCACTCCTAAGATAATAAATGGACCTATGCCAATAGTTCCTTCATACTCTCATCTCCTGTTATGGCTATGGTGTGTCTTTTCCATTGTATCCTGAACCTACTTCACAGTTCTCTTCCTAATCCATGATTCTAGATGTATTACTAATAATTACCTAAATTTTGTGGCTATAAACCCTAAATTATTCAACTATTAATTTAATTTAATTTTTTTCAATATGATCATGTTTCTGTACAAATCTGAGCTTTTATTCACCTCTTGCATCTACCTCTTGGCATGAGCAGAGCCTGTGCCTAATCTACTTTAAATGCAAGAGGTTAGCCAAAGAACAGCCTACAGTATTCCTGCCTAGGAGTCAGTACAGGTAGTAGAGTGCCTGAAAGAAGCAATGCATTCCTGACATGAGAAGGGGTGAGAGTGACAACAGCCTACAGAGCAAACTGGCAGTCACAACATTTAACAACTTCTACTTTGGGGATACTGATCTCCTGCAAAGTGGCAGTGAGATAACTTTAATTTTCTTATATGAAGGAAGTTGTCATGTCTCACTATATAACTCCCTTGTAATCAAAGAGAGGGTCATTCTTTTGTTTCCACCTTAGGCCCAGTCACAGTTTATGTCAGAATTTGCTCAGACTCTATTCCTACCAGAAGGTCCCTGATGAGGAGGAAAGTGTGATCTCTTGGCTTCTGACTGGCCCTTCGGGACCTGAGGCCACTTTTAGTTTTCAACCTGTTCCTTCTGACAATGGGAAAGCTCATTCTCTGAATTGTGCCCTAGTATCAAATCTCTTCAGAGAAAGTCAAGGAATGACAGATTCTGCCTGAGTGAGTGAGTATCTCCATTTCCAAAGAGGTCAATTAATATCTGATTCTGAGACCCAGGTGAAAGTCCTTTACCAGATCCTCCAAGCCGGAGTGGATGTTAGCTCAGACTCCAAGCCATCCTCATATTTCCAGCTCTTTCTCATGAACCAAAAGGTTACAGGAGTTTAGTTCAGAAACAAGGAGAAATGAGAGAAGCAGAAGATCCATTGGCTGGGTGAGGAATTTAGAGATTTTGGGTGAAAAATAAGGCTCAGAAAATCTAGAATCAGGGGGCTGGGAAGGTTGCTCAGTGGTAGAGCGCTTGACTTGCATGCCTGAGGCCCTGGGTTCGATTCCTCAGCACCACATAAGCAAAAAGAAAAAAGCTGGAAGTGGCGCTGTGGCTCAAGTGGTAGAGCGCTAGCTTTGAGCTGAAGAGCTGAGGGACAGTGCCCAGGCCAGAGTTCAGGCCCCAGGACCAGACACCCCTCCCCCCAAAAAAGAAAATCTAGTATCACTCACATCATTAGGGAATCACATCATAAGATTAGGGAATAAATGTAATAAATTACTACCTAAATTACTAACTCCACTACTCTACATTACAAGTGTTCTGTCAAAAGTTAGCTGTCCTAGCTCTATTTTGATCAGGAAAACAAAGCACATTCTTTCCTTACAAAGTTCTACTGAGTATCTTTATCCATACCCCAGGTTGTTCTTACTCTCTACTTCTCTCTTACTTTCATTTGCTGCATTCAATCAATGACACTTGAATGTGTTAGCATCTTCTAATCCATTTGTTATAAAGTAAAACAAATTATGGGGAAACGTATATCTATGGTACATTTTCTTCTATGGCATATTTATTTGATGTTATTAAGTATTATTTTAATAGTTTCATTGTTAATACTTGAGAAAAATATTTTACTATTAGCAGTAATTAGTTGCACATTTTTTGGTATTTTCCCATGTCTGTGTATATTTTAAGTTTCTACCATCATCTTTTCCCCCAAATGTTGCCTTCTTAAAATTGCTTCAAATTATAAACTATATATGATGGTCCTCTATGTGTTCATTGATATATTTAAATTTTGATCTAATATCTACATATTATAGGAAATCTTCAACCTATTGTAATTGGTCTGAAAATCAATATGGATGTTCCTCATTAAAGCAAAAACACAATGCCACAAAACTTAGTGAAAGTAGGATTAGGTATATATTCAAAATATTTAGCAATGATACAGTAGAAACATTCACTTCTCATATACCAGAACATGTTTATAGCTATGAATAGCACATTTTCCTCATTCCCTCTTTCTGGTGCATCTAGGTTGATTACACAGCTTGGTTGCTATAGAATATTAATGCCATGAACATGTATGTTCATGTTGATTCATATTCCTTCAATATGTATCCAATTGCAGTAAAGGTCATCAACATATCTGTCTTTTTGGTATTGTGTAAACTTCCATTAAGATATCCCAATGGGTTGCACTAGTTTACAATGCCACAAAACCAAATATAGTTCCTGATTTATTTACCTCTCCAGCAGTTTATTTATTTGAGTGGTGGTAGATATTCTGGTGTGTAAGATAGGATCTCAGTGACTTTCCTCTTTATTTTCCTTCGTATTTTCTATGTAGATATGAATCTCAAAAATTTCATTTATTTATTAAACACTTACATTTGTACTTCATTCCTGATTAGTGTCTTTCTTTTTCTTTGGTATTTGATCAATTTTTAAGATTTATAACATTTGATTTTTTCCCATTACAAATACTCATTTCCGTTAGTAAAAAGTTTTTTTTTTCATTACAGTGGTGCACAATTAACTAAAAACAACAGATTGTACATTTATATCACTGGATGTTTTTGTTTGTATTTACAGCCAGGAAATTGTTTCAATAAAGATGCTGAACTTCTTTCATTGATATACTGAAATATAGTATCTCATATTGGCCTAAACTAATCTCAGAATTAACAGTCAGAGCCTGGGCCACCACAGTCTGGGCTAAGTAAAACCACTAACACAGTATAAACTGCATTTAAAGAGAGCAAAGGGCTTCATAAAAGATGGAAGAAAGGCATTACCTTAATGAAGCAAATGTTGAAGTTCACAAGCAGACCTTAGGAATCTGAATATCAAGAAGATCAAAGGATAAAAGTATTTAGAAGGACAACTTTAGAACTCAAAATTGGGGAGGTGGGACAAACAATAGATACCAAAACTCAATGCTGAATGGAAGGAGAATTTTACCCCAAACCTCAGCTCTGTCTGACTCTCTCACACAACACACACAGACACACACACACACACACACACACACACAGACACAGACACAGACACAGACACAGACACACACACACACACACACACACACACACACACACACACCGCTAGTGAGAGATCTTTGCCAAAGCACAGGCATTCTGGACTTAGACACTGAATACTCAGGAACTATCCATTGTGAAGGCCTTTACTGAAAGTACCCATTGAAAGTAGTCATTTACTGAAAGTTAAAACTCAGGTTCCTGGAAAAACAGTGAAATGTCACAATAAAGTTCTGCCCATAACTCCCCTAGCAATAGCCATCAGCGGATGACAGGAAGTAACTAAAGCTACAGATTACTTTTAATTTTTTAATGTTTTTTTTTTACTTTTTTATTGTGGAAATACTGTACAGAGGAGCTACAGTTACATGGGCAAGATAATGAGTACACTTCTTATCAAGCAATTTTTGCCTCCTCCTTTGTTTCCCCCTCCCATCCCTTCCCATTGTCCCCCGCCCCCCCCCATCGAATCTTCCTCCCCGCTTCCCCTCACCAAAGTTGTAAAGTTCATTTTTCTCCATAAGAACTTGTACATCTCATTGTTACAATGGGTCCACCTGTATCCCTATTTAAACAATTTGTTTTTTTTTTCCCCTTCTCCTCCACAAATTATTGCTTATTGCTTAGCCTGCACTCGCTAGCCAATAAGATTGTTATAAGATTACCCAGTTAACAGAAGGGTCGGGGATCTCAACTCTGACCCACTGCAATGGTGACAGTTGTGAGTCCAGGCTCGACCTTGCAATAAATGACTCTAATGTGGTCACATAAGAACTGGCTCCATGGTGGTCTTTGGGGATCCTTATCTATGCACAAGGCTAGTGTACACAGAGAAACCACAGGGGCAGCTGTATCTGGAACAATGAAGATTTTTTCCTCTTCTTTTCAGATAATCAATCATGATGTTGCAGTTGGCTCCACAGCTGCTCCACATCTGTGCAGGTGGAAGGAAAGGATGCCTTAGACTGCAGGACGGCCTTGTGTACCCCTGGATTTATGTGTAACAATGCAGTTTGTGGTCCTCTAGGCAGGGGTGGCCAAGCTGAAATGGTGGTAAACTTTGCCTGGAGGATGGCACCCTGTGAGCCCTGCATGCATGATGAAGCAGCCTGGAAAGTCCTGTGAACATCTCCGGGATGGCCTCTCAGTGGATTGGAGAAATTGACTCCTGTAGTTGCACATGGCAGGAGGCAGGAGGAGAGCAGAAATCCTGAAGATGGGAGAGGCACAGAAGCAAATGCACGTCTCCATTGAGACTCCTCGGCCATTCTAAGGAGGTTCACAACCCACACGTGGCGGCCACTGAACAGGTCCCCAGAGGCCCTACTTGTCTGGGGAGCAGTTCCTGGTCCTGATCCAGAGCTGGAACTTCCCAAGTGGCCCTGAGCTTGGCTGGGCTGGAGCGGAGCCTACCAGCCTTGCTTCCTCTGCCCTGCTGAGTATATCTTCCTAGCAGCTGCCCAGGCTACAGCACCCACAACAGGCCACCTCCTTGGGGCAGGCTGAAGCTGTGCTGACAATTCCTGCCTGGTGCCTGCTTCAAGGCAAGAGCCAGGCCTAGCCCACAGCAGAGCTGGCCCTCACTTTCAAGGGCATCGAGAGAGGCATGACAACCACAGGCCCAGCCTTGCTGCCCTCACTGCCCCTAGAGGTTAACTATCAGTCCCTGCCTTTGTTCTTGAAATTCTTCAGCCATTGGTTGTCTCATTTTTCATTATCTGTTTGGGTGGGACTCGAGACTTCTTCCTCTCCTCACCAAGCTAACATGTCCTAGCAAAGCCACCCCAACTACCAATCTACCATATATTATGTGATTTTTTGTTTCTCTTCTATTTTCTTCCTCCATGGTATAACCCATTTCCACTGTATTTGAGGTCTGTGAGCTCCAACTTGCATATACAAATTTCTAATATGGGGAGGGGAAGGGAAATAAAATGCTGAAAGAAGTACACAGTATGACCCATTGTTTCAATGAGATGAACAAGACACTATGTTGAAAATGAACTTTACTAGTTGGGAATGAAAGGTGAGAGTTGGGGCGGTGGTGAGAAAAGGAATGGCAGGGAAAAACAAAAGAGGAGGTAACAATGTTCGTTAGATAATGTACTCACTAACTTACTTATGTAACTCTAATCCCTCTGTCTACCATTTTCACAATTAAAAAAAAACATGAAAAAAATTATCCTGGAGTACATTAAGTTCAAATTTCCTAAATGTTCTGTAAATTAAGACCAATTTTAAGTGGGAAGTAGGTTCTCAGAAATATTTTTTGTCAGTGTTTGTGTTGTGTATTATTACCCAAGTGTACATAAATTAACAGTAGGAGAAACAATAGGAATAGGAGAAAGAGAAGTTCTGTGTTTAAGTATAATGGTTCAATAAACTATAGAAGACTCTGCAAATAAGACAACTTTGAAACAATAAAGCCAAGGCCAGTATTTAGAACTAGGGAGTGACATAGAGAAAGCATTACTCCTAAATGGAACATGAAGGATGAGGCCACTGTCTTTCTTCTACTAGCTCTAAATCATGGTAGCTAATCATGGAAATTTGTAAAAACTAGAATGGAAAAATAATTCTGGTTCCAAGCAAGTCATATATAAGACCATGGACTAAACTGGGGAAATAAAAGGCCATGTTGAGAGAGCAGAAATTATTCTAGCAATCAACTGTTGGCTAAGATCATATTTCTTTTTCTTTTTCTTTTTCTTTTCTTTTTCTTTTGATGGTAGTGGGGCTTGAACTCCATGCCTGGGCACTGTCCCTCTACTCTTCAGCTCAAAGCTTGTGCTGTACCTCTTGAGCCACAGCACCACTTCTAGTTTTCTGGTGGTTAATTAGAGATAAGTGCCTCAGAATCTTTCCTACTCATGCTGGATTTGAACTGCAATCCTCAGATCTCAGCCTCCTGATTAGCTAGGATTACAGGTGTTAGCCACTGGCATCCTGCTTAGGATCACATGTAATTCACTTGCAATATATTATCTCCTTTTATTGTATACATTTTAGTGCTTTGGAAGTGAATTGTACCTTCATAGGTTTTCAAAGCCTAATTTTCACGAACTTGCATTTCTTCAAATAGAAATGCTATAAATTTTAGAACAGACATAAAAATAGATATAAAATTCACTTACAGGAATTTGTCCAGTGTACATCCTCTATAGTGTGTCCTTTCAAAATTTGATTTTTGGGGATTTTTTCCAGTCTCACACATATTTTCAAGTGCACTGTCAATGAACTACAATTCCCTTTCGAAACACGTTTTTTACTTCTCTTTAATGCATAGAAGTGTAATGAATATACAATT
Organism: Dipodomys merriami; assembly: GCF_024711535.1. Taxonomy (NCBI): domain Eukaryota; kingdom Metazoa; phylum Chordata; class Mammalia; order Rodentia; family Heteromyidae; genus Dipodomys; species Dipodomys merriami. The sequence goes on from NW_027206076.1 coordinate 334,485, forward strand.
CTTTTTGACCTTTACGACTTGAAAACTTGCTTGCTAAAATGATTGCAGTATTATAAAAATCTATTATCATTATGAGGAGTTTATCAATTTCTCCACAAATGCATTATTTATTTTGTGTCATCTTTTTATGTTAGGGTCATACTAGTGAGTTTTCTTTGTCTTTTTTCTTAGATACTAAAGAGTAACTTATTTCATATGCTCCTCCTATTGACTATTAATTTACACATGTTCTTTAAAGAAATATCCTATTCAGGAAAAATTATATCGAATTAGAAGATATAAAAATACTTAAGATTCAGAATCATTGTAGCATTCACATTGTAGCATTAACAAATATGTTCCCTCTATCTGTTGGATATGTTTCACTTCGGTTATAGTGTCCTTTGAATTATGAGTATAGTTTCCTTTGAATTATGAAATGCTATCACTTGATATAATCCAGTATATTCTTGCCTTTCTTTAGCCACTAATGATTTCCATTAGAAATCTTTACTCATACAATGTCATGAATTTTTACGTTTATCTCTTATAGGTTTTTACATCTCACATTTAGTTTGATAATCTTTTTTATTATAAATTTTTGTATAAGGATTGAGGTAGGCCAGGCGCCTGTAGGTCCCTCCTGTAATCCTAGCTAGGCAGGAGTCTGAGATCTAAGGACCACGGTTTAAAGCCAGCCTGGGCAGGAAAGTCCATGAGACTTTTATCTCTAATAAACCAACAGAAATCCAGAAGTGGTGCAGTGGCTCAAGTGGTAGGGTGCTCACATTGAGCTGAAGAGCACAAGGACAGTGCCTGAGCCCAGAGTTCCAGCCCCATGAGTGACAAAAAAAAACAAAACAAAAGAAACAAAAAAATGGATTGAGGTAGTAGTCTAAGATCATTCTGTAAATCCCGAAAGAAAATAGTGCCAATACACCCATTTAAGATTCTATTTTTATTTCATGAAGTCATAGGATAGTTTTCAAAATCTATTGACCATACAACTGAGAATTTATTTTTAACAAATCTGTTACATTCTTCTATGTGTCTGCTCTTGTAGTAGAACTATGTTGTCTTCACTACTAAACATGATAAAAAGATTCAAAGCTAGTATGAAGGATAAAGCTACACCATTTTACAAGATTGTTCTGACTGACCTGTATTCCTTGAATTTACATAGGAGTTTATTGAGCAGGTGGACCAATATTCTACAGAAATATCTAGATGTTTGATAGTCACTCATATTTTGTACCTTCAAAAAACAAAAGACCCCAGATATTATATATAGAAAAATGTCTTCAGAGAATACTTGAAACAACTAAAATTAACTCAGGAATTAGTTAAGATTTAGATAACACTGTAGCATAACAAAGCTGAATGATAACAACTTGAGTTGTACAAAAACAACAGAGGAAAGTGAGAGGAGTAAGAATGATGGACCACATAGGAGCTATATGTGATTGCTATTATGTTTCAAAAACCAGAAAGACTTCAGAGAAGAGAAGGAGAAAAATAAAGTGTCCTGAGAGAAGTTTCTTTTTAATCCATCTAATAGCTTGTACTAAAATCAGTGGAAATGGGAAAATTTAAAATAGAAATTAAAGCGTTGTATATACATGTTGTAATAGGAATATGATAATTTTCAAAGAAATAAGAGAGAGAATAGTTAAACTCTAAAGGGAAAAGGAATGAAGAGAGAAAAGAAGCAAAGTAAAACCTTTCTCAATAACAAACACAAGAGTTTGGAAGTGGAAATATTCTAAATTACAATAAAAATTGCTTGCGTGGATAGAATATGGATCACATGTTATCATATATAATTTTGAAAAAGCATAATAGGAATGAAAGTCATGGTTTAAAACACTATTTGGATTATAACTAGACAGTATAGCTCAGTGGTAAACCATTGGCTTTGCATATGTGAAGCAATGGTGTGAACTCCCAAGCATTACAAAGTACACACAAAGCACACACACACACACAAAAACCACATAAACACACACACACACACACACACACACACACACACACCACATACACACATTTGCAATATTGATATTATCATATTAAACAGATGAAATTATCACAAACAGTAAAAGTATGTTAATATATGAAATAATAATATTGCTCGTAGTATTTAAAAGTTTAGTAGAAAGAAAATAGTCACAATATACTTGGATTTTAATAGATTAAGTAAATTGAAAATTAATAGAAGACATGAGAACTTTCGCAAATAAGTTTTAAATAATAAACATTTTGAAACATGTGTCCTTTTATTTTAATAAATGATTGATATTACTGGTGTTGGAACTCAAGATTTAGAATATGATAGCGAGGTACTGTATATAACGATAGGGATGGCTATATCCATAATCATTTCACTCTGAGTAGTTTTACACTAAGTTCTCATAGTTTCCCAGTCTCTCCCGAATTACAAACTCTATTTACACTTCCCACCATAGCTAGAAAATGTATGTCACAAATCACCATGCCGAGCTCAAAGTTCTTTTTTAATTCAAGTAAAAGTACTTCCAAAAAGTGACCAAGTAATGAAGCCTTTCTTAGTAAAGTATGTGCTTCTTAAAAATACTGTAAGTATTTGTTACCTGGACAAATATTTTTATACTATAAGAAAATAAATGTATTTAGATTCACTAACCATATAAAATTAAGAAATTAATTTTTAAATAGCCACATGTTAAATACTATAAAAGCAAAATATATGTGTCTGAATAATTTACATGTGTAAAAATCATGCAAAATCAAATTAACTGATCTTAAACTTTAAAAAAAGAATTACTCTAAAGAAACAAAAGGAGCCAGGCGCTGGTGGCTCACGCCTGTAATCCTAGCTACTCAGGAGGCTGAGATCTGAGGATCGCGGTTCAAATCCAGCCCGGGCAGGAGAGACCGTGAGACTCCTATCTCCAATAAACCACCAGAAAACCGGAAGTGGCACTGTAGCTCAAGTGGTAGAGCACTCGCCTTGAGCTGAAGAGCTGAGGGACAGCGCCCAGGCCCAGAGTTCAAGCCCCATGACCGACAAAAAAAAAAAAAAAAGTAAAAAAAAGAAACAAAAGGAAACATTTAAGCTCAAAATTTGAAATTTAGAAAATAAAATGAAGTAGGGGCTGGGAAGGTAGCTCAGTTGTAGAGCACTTGCCTTGCAAGCATGAGGCCCTGGGTTCGATTCCTCAGCACCACAAAAGCAAAAAGAAAAAAAGCCAGAAGTGGCGCTTTGGCTCAAGTGGCTCAAGCGCTAGCCTTGAGCTGAAGAGCTGAGGGACAGGTCTCAGGCCCAGAGTTCAGGCCTCACAACCGGACCCCCCCCCAAAAAAAAAAGAAAAGAAAATGAAGTATACTCTTCAGTTGACTTAATTAAGTGTAAACGCTCTGTATATCAATTTTATAATAAAAAAGGCTTGAACAAAAAAAGCAAAAGTACCCATTGATCAATAGCAACAGCAAAAGCATCAATAGTTCTTGTTTTGAGTGTACAAAAATATCGTTGGAATATATAACAATGTTCCTTCCTGAAGAAAAGTACTCATTACCTCATTTATGTAACTGTAACCCCTGTGTACATTATCATTACAATAAAATTAATTTGAAATTAAAAATAAACCAAATAATATACCAATTAAGAATTCTTAGAAGCCATTGGTTAAAAACATTGTAAAAAACTCCCCTAAATATCCAAGGAATATATTTTGATGATACTATTTAAATGCTTCAACTTCAGCAGAAAAGCAAAAAGTTTAAAAACTGTTATAAAGTAAAGTAATAAATCAGAATATATTACTATTAATAATAATCATATGACAAATTTATAGTGGTAATCAAATATGTAAGAAATGAGGCAATTTCCATTCATTTGCACTTAATAAGTGAGAAAGAATTTTCTAGGTCTTTTTAAATTGTCATAAGTTTAATGAAGAAATTATTCTGTCACATCATATGATAATCAGACAAAGCTGATATTAGAACAAAGAACAGATTTATTAAGTTTTTGGATGTTAATGTATATACTTATTTTGGTTGTGGAAAATGTGGGGATTTCAACTTGGGGTATATTGTTCTTGCAGGCTGGCATCATATCTGTGGTTAATTTTAGGATAGTGGTTCCCTTTCCACAAGAACATGCACCTGATCTGTCCTTTTTGCCTTCCCATCATCAATGCCATCAGAGTTGCACACCAACTTTTCTAGCTTGCTACCTTGCCTGGCCTGGATCCTCAGTCCTTCCAATCTTAGTTTCTAGATATTGCAGGATGGTGGAAATGATCCAATTCACCCAGCTATAGATTGAGAAATAAGTCCAATAAATTTTGGCCTGGGTTCTGTCCTCAAGCCTCCTAAGTAGTTAAGCGTACACATGTGATACCCTGGTGCCAAACAGTAAGAATATTTTTAAAGCAAGTAGACATATATATGACTTAGGCTTGTGAATACCTCAGGAGCAGTGAAGCACAGAGGATAGGTAGAATTTTAACTAGCTACTCAGAGGCTGAATAAGCTTAGCTAGCTACTCGGGAGTCTGAGATCTGAAGACCACGGTTCAATCATGAAAATACAAGCGATTATCTAAAAAAAAAAACCACACAACAGAATTGTAGCAGTGGCTGAAGTAGTAGACCACTATCCTTGGGCACAGAAGTTGAGGAATAGTTCCCAGGGACTATCAAGCCTCAAGAATGATGAATGCATGCATGAGCATATGCACATGTTCGTGTGCGTACTCGTACATGCATGCACACATATACAAACACAAATGAATATTTCAATGTGAAGTTATTTATTTTTTTTACCTTGCTGTACGTTATTTCCCTGTATTAGTTCACAAATTAACAAAATCAGCTAAGGACCTATTTACATAAAATTCATCATGTTTCTCTAAAATCTACTCTTTTTTTGGAAGCCTGCTTTTATTTGTCCCAAAAGTAAATTATTCAGAAAGTCAATTCATCACTCTCAAGTCTATAGTATTAGATGATTGTTTAGGTTCCTCCTAGCAAAATGATTTTTTGAAATCCTGCATCAAGCAATATATTTCTTTCACTAGAAGAGAAACCTCTGTCAAACAATTAATAATAGCTTATTCTCCTCCTGGCATTCATCTGTAGTTTTATTTTCTTCATATATTTCATGATCTATCTGTGTATGCCAAAGTCTGTGCTTAGCATGTGTATAACATTCATAGATACTGAAATTGCTTTGGAATAAATAATGTTCACACTGACTATCTTGAAAAAGAAGAATTGGTTTCTTAGCACTTTAGGTAAGAACTTGAAGGAAAGAAACAAAAGGAAAAGTGAGGAACAACTCAACACATACATTCAAATGAAACAAAACAACTCAAGAAAACAAAAATTAATTCAGTACTCAAGAACCTGCAGGAAATGAAAGATTTAAAAAAATCAGCTATGACAAGCTTATGAAATTCGTGACTACATGGGAGTGCACTGTTGGGAGGATAGTGGCTAAAGCCCAGACTGAACAGAAAGTTCTGTACACAATGCCATGCACCTGTTATTCTAAATTCCAGGAAGAATAACATCAAGTGCACTGAGACCATGTTAGTACACAAGTAGGAAGCCAGTTTCTAGCTGAAAAATAATCAGGATAACTTAGGGCTGGGGGCATGACAAAGTGGTAAGAACATCCATTTAAGGGGCACAAAACACTCAATCAAACTCTAGTATTAGGGGTAAAAAAAAAGCTATGATTTAAATAATTAGAACAATTGTAATACTTGAGTATTTGAGTGGAGAAAAATCCATTAGAGAGATAGAATGAACCCACGTTGTAATGCTACTTTAGTGATAATATTTAGTGATACTTGAGACAAAACAGAGTTACCTTGCAAATGAGCATGGATGTACATTTGGGTGATGGAAATACTCTACTTACAGAGGTGTAAATTAGATTTTTTTGGGTAGGTTGTAGTTCTTGAACTAAAAGCCTGGGTGATGTCCTTGAGCTTTTTCTCTCAAGGTTACCACTCTAATACTTTGAGCCACAGTTCCAATTCTGATTTTCTGTTGGTTGTTTGGAGATAAGAGGCTCATGGACTTTCCTGCTTAGGATGGCTTCAAAACATGATCGTCAGATCTTATCCTCCTGAGTAACCAGGATTCCAGGCATGAGCCGTCGACGTTTTTAATAATTCAGTAAATTGTATAGTAACAGAAGTTATAAATTATCCTTGTAACCTGTGTAATATATGTGTATGTATAGATCAATGCATACAGTTAGAAATATATTGACATATTTTTGCATCTACAGTAGATTTATGAAATCATCCTTCCTTATGAAATAAAATGGAAACAAATTTAATAAGGAGCAAAACAAAGGGAATTGTTACACATTACTACTTGTTGAATGGAAGATGAATTGTCCCGACCCGCAGGACTTCAACGAGGGCGGTGAACTTAAGCGAGAAGGAATGAAGGGACAAGAGACACGAAGAAGGACAGCAAGACAAGTATTCTGATCAAGCTGCCAAATTTTATTTTTCACACAGGGGTATTTATATGCTTACAATAAGGAAGCTTTTTCATTGGGCGTAGCAGCTGCAGGATGCTTGCTTAGGGCAGTGAAAAGGTGGTCCTTAGCAGCTACTGGGGGTGAAAAGGTGGTTGTAAGCAGCTACTGGTATTTGTATGGGGCAGGATGAAAAGACCAGATTCTGTGAACAGCCTCCTGATGTTCCAGTGAGATAGTCAAGCCTATCATGCAGATAGACTCCCTGCAGGGCTCACGACATCTCTCCCTTTCTTATTTAGAAAATTGACCATCAATTGTTGGTGCTCTTTTTGAGGGGGTGACAGAGGCTCTGTTCCTCTAAGGGGCCAGGGTTTTTCTCTGCTCTGAGCAAGCGTCCTCACTCGGGGAGGGGAATTTTACAGGCCTTGGCATGTTTTTTGAGGAGATGGCTTGTGGGTATGCATGCCAACCGTCATGCACGAGAGCTTGCCACTCAGGGGTCTTGGGTTTTGGGATCTTGAAGATCCATCCCCCTGCAGTCTTACCTGCACCCTTGATTAGAGCATTTTTTCTTCCTCCCATAGGTGCATCCTCCCCCAAGTGGAAGGGCCTATAGGAGGAGGGGCGAACCTATTTATGGCAATAGGCCTTGCCTGTTGAATGGTCAGGAGTTATGAATAAGAAGGGTTTTCTAAATAAGAAAAAGAAGGGGGGCTGTTTCCCACTGGAACAAGCTCATGGCAAAAACACTAATTTCTAGATCTCAATGCTGCATCTGCCATATCAAGGCGATGGTGATGAACCTGTATGGGCTTAGAAACCAAGAGATTAATCTATTATTTAATAAATTTAAACAGGATGGTCCATGTCTGGAGTTCTAGCTGCATCTGCCAGAGAAAAGGCATCATCCTCAGGGGGAAGGTTTCCCCTGGGTTGTGGTAAGCCATTAACCTGTTTTATCAAGCGTTCTGGCAGCCACCTTGGGGCTGCTTGTTCTTGATCTAAAATACAGGCTGAACCTCACCCCCAGATAAGAACAGGATCTGGGCCCTTCCATTTGCCTGTAAGGGGGTCTCGCCACATGACAGATGGGCGGGCAGAACTGGAAGATGGGTGCCAATGCCTGTCAGCTGCCGAGTGGCCTTCATTGTCCAGAGTTAGAAAATTAAGGGAGAACAATATGTTACTAAGGCGATCCCTAGGAGTGGAAAATGAAAGGGCAGAGGCTTTGAGGCGAGTAAGCCAGGTTGTTAGGGTGTGGTGGGCTCATTCTACGATGCCCCGACCTTGGGGGTTATAGGGAATTCCAGTAGTATGATAAATCTGAAAAATAGCACAAAACTGTTTAAACTTGGCACTGGTATAGGCAGGGCCATTGTCTGTCTTTATGTGGGCTGGTTTTCCCATTACAGAAAAGGCTAAAACAAGGTGAGAGAGAACATTTTTGGCAGTTTCTCCTGAGTGTGGTGAAGCAAAAACAAACCTGCTAAATGTGTCTATGGAGATATGTATATATCTTGTTTTTCCAAATTCAGGAAAATGGGTAACATCCATTTGCCAGATTTGATTAGGTAGCAGTCCACGGGGGTTAACACCCAGATGTTGTACAGGAAGGGAGACAACACAGGCAGGGCATGCCTTTACTCTCTCCCGTGCTTGCTCTCTAGTAATTTTACAAAGCAATCGAAGACTCTGGGAATTTAGATGGTAGAGATTATGTAATTCTGTAGCCTTTTGGACAGACCCAACAAAAACCGGAAAAATGGAATGAGTGGCCGCATCAGCTTGAGCGTTACCCTGTGTAAGAGGGCCAGGGAGATCAGAATGTGCCCTAATGTGTCCCAGAAAAAATGGATGTCTCCTGGCCTGAATTAGCTGTTGAAGCTGAGTAAATAAAAATGCTGCATTGGAGTAAACTAATAGCGGGTAAAATTTCTAGCAAGAGAACAGAATGAACAATGTAAGCACTATCTGTATAAATATTAATAGGCTTATCAAAAAACGTCATAAAAACCTGTGTTATAGCGAATAACTCCACAAGCTAGGCTGATTGGTAAGGGGCATCAAAGGTGGTGGTATGGTTGTTAACAATGAAGGCTGCACGGCCATTGCTTGAGCCATCTGTAAAGACAGTCAGGGCTTGAGGAATGGGAGTCTTTTGAGTAACATTGGGAAAAACAAATGGATATAGCTGGGCGAAGTGTAAAAGGGGATCATTGGGGAGATGATTGTCAATTAGTCCTAAAAATCCTGACAGAGCGATGCCCCATTCATCCCCAGTCTGAAGTAAAAATTGAGTCTGGTCTTTGGTGTATGGAATTAAAATTGTATCAGGGTCCTTGCCGAAATATTGTCGAGAGAGCAAGTGACCATTGATAATGATAGAGGCTACCTGGGCAGGGTAAACAGCAATAACCTTGGGGGATGTGGTGGGTAAATGGACCAAAAGCAGGGGGCTGCCCTTATTATTGGAGTGGGGAATCTGTTGCCAAAACAATCCTGTGGGTGTATGAGGGGTATGTAAAATAATTAAGACCAGAGGAAGATTATAGGAAATCTGTGTAACAAAATGCTGGGCGATGGCCTCAGTAACTTGGCTTAAGGCATTTCGTGCATTGGGAATAAACTCGAGAGAAGAGGAGGGGTCAGAATCCCCTTTTAAAATCTCATTAAGAGGCAAAAGCACACTGGTGGGCAACCTTAGGTATGGCCTAAGCCATTGAATATCTCCAAGCAACTTTTGAAAATCATTAAGGGTGTGAAGATGGTCTAAACGAAGTTGAATTTGAGGAACCTGAATTTGATTATTTTGGAGTTCTAGACCCAAATAAGTATAGGGATCCTGTGTTTGAACTTTATCGGGGGCAACCTGTACTCCCAGGGCAGTAAGGGCTTTATAAAGGTCTAAATAGCAGTTTCTAAGTTCGTGGGTGTCAGGTGCAGCAAGCAACATGTCATCCATATAATGTAATATATAGACGCACTGCCATCATTTTCTCACAGGGTCCACTGCCTGGGCAACGTATTTTTGACAAAGGCTAGGGCTATTAGCCATACATTGGGGAAGTACCTTCCATTGAAATCTTTGCATGGGGCCTTGAAAGTTAATGCGAGGAAAGCTAAAGGCAAAATAGGGTATGTCCTCAGGATGTAGGGGAATGGTAAAAAAAAAAAAAAAAAAAACAATCTTTTAAATCAATAACCATTTTGTAATAGTCCCTGGGAATAGCCACCAGTGTGGGAATGCCTGGCTGTAGTTCTCCCATTGGGCGCATAGCTTTATTAACGGCGCGTAGATCTTGTAAAAGGCGTCATTTGCCTGATTTTTTCTTTATAACAAAAATAGGAGTATTCCATGGTGAAGTAGATGGCTCTATATGGCCTGCCACCAACTGTTCCTGTACTAACATGGAGGCTGCCTCCAATTTTTCTTGGGTAAAGGGTCACTGATCCACCCAAATGATTTTATCTGCATGGGGCACAGGAGGGTCAGGGGCCGATACTAAAAATCCGAATACCCAAGCCCATGTAGCTTGGATGGGCCCAACGATTCCTTCTCCTGATTTCCCAAGACCCGTACCAGGGACAAAATCCATACGGAGCATTTGATGTGTAACCAATTTGATGTGGGACTAGCAAGGATAACTTTCATCTGGGACAAGATATGCCAGCCCCATAGGTTAACAGGGAGGTCAGGAACAACAAAAGGAGTAACAGTTCCCTTATTGCCCTCTTTGTCAGTCCAATTAAGAACCCTGGATCTTACCAAAGGGTTTTTTGACTGCCCTATGCCTTTAAGGTCAGTTAGGGACGAGGTAAGGGGCCAACTTGGTGGCCAATATTTTTGGGAAATAATTGTGGCATCTCCACCAGTATCCAAAATTCCCTGAAACTCCTTTCCTTCAATTCGCAGGGTGAGGGTGGGTCTTTTTTGAGTGATAGGCTGAACCCAATACGCATCAGAAGACCCCAAAGAAGCAGTTCTTCGCAGTGTAGTCTGAGCAGTGGAAGAACCCCCTGAATTTAATGGGAGCAGTATCAATTGTGCAAGCCTAGTTCCAGCTGGAATAGCTGCAATCCCATTAATGGTCGTGGCCAAAATTTTTAATTCTCCTGTATAATCATTATCAATAATACCAGGAAAAACTTGGACACCTTGTAAGGTAGCAGAGGTTCTTCCAAAAATAAGGGCACACATATGAGACGGAGGGGGTCCCAGGGTCCCAGTGGCTATTATTTGAGGTCCTTGTACAGAGTCTAGTACTGTGTCGGTGGCGGCACAGAGGTCCAGTCCTGCACTGCCTGGGGTTGCCCACTGGAGGGAAGCAATTGTTGAGAGAGGTGGGGGGCTTGTGTAGGACTGGGAGTTTGGGAGGGGACAAACCCTATTGCCCCTGGGCTTGTCTGGGGGATAGTCAGGGCCAGGGGCTGGCCCCGAGGGAAGTTTCCCAAAAAATGAGAGAGAATGGACTGTCCAAGGGCAATTGTTTTAGATCTACATTCGTTGGCCCAATGACTGCCCTTACCACATTTGGGACAAAAAGTGGCAGGGAGTGGTCTATCTGTAGCTTTGGAGGGCACTGCCCCTTGGCTTTGTTTGCCGAAGGGACATTCACGTGCAAAGTGACCAGGTTGTTTACAATTAAAGCAAGTATGCGAGCTGGGGACTGAACCTTGAAATGCCTTGGTAAAGGCAACACCTATGGCGAGCCCCATGGTGTGAGCGGTTCCTACTCCAGCACAAAGCTTGACGAACTCAGAGAGATCACCCTTGTTTTTATGTGGTCCGGAGGACATCTTGACATGCCGGATTAGCATTTTCAAAGGCAAGATGTTTAACAAAGGCACATTCACTTTCACTAGGCCCAAGAAGCCTTTCTGCAGCCAAGTTAAGCCGCGAGACAAAGTCAATGTAGGGTTCCTCTGGCCCCTGTCTAACCTTTGCCAGGGAAGTAGTAGCTGATCCCTTTTGAGGGAGACGCTTCCAAGCATAAAGGCCAGCATTTTGAATTTGTGCCAAAAGTCCGGTATTAAAGTGCGCCTGTTTAGCATTGGTATCAAAGGGCGCATTAACCAAAAGTTTATTATAGGTCCAGGTTTTTGAAGATGTTTTAGCCAAAATTTTTTGCACGGTCTCTCTACATTGTTCCTTAAAGTCCACATTCCATAAAACAAAATCACCCCACTAAGGGTGGTGCGGGCCAGGATCTTCCAATCATTAGGGGTGAGCGAGCGTGCACTTTGGTTTTCTAACAGGCTAACGTATAAGGGGCAGTCGGGCCATATTGGGCACATGCATTTTTAAGCTTTTCAACAAACCGGAGGCTAAGCCTCTTATACTCTTGTTGGCCTTTTCCCTGGGTGGGTTGTTCCTCTTCATCCCCAGTATCCTGTTCTTCATCTTCCTTTTCCTCCTCTTCTGATTCATCCTCCTCACCCTCTGAGGCCCTATCTGTCTGGCTCCGAGTTACTGGAAAGGCGAGAACTGATTGATGGCCTGATCTAACCTTAATTTTATCAGGCGTTTTTGGCGTATTGGTCAAGGCCAGTATGCGGAGTTCATAATCAAGGGACCGCAGTTCTTTTAAAAGTTGAAGGTGTTCTCGCCTATGTTGAAGAGTCTCGCGTAAAGGTGCCAGGTTAGGTAAAGGGGGGGGAAACCTCTTGATCTGGAGGGGCAGTGGGCCCTTGAAAGGCCGGGTCACAAAGGGAGGGGGTGCATAGGAGGAATGCGGAATATTTGAGGTAGAGTGTATAATCTGAGGTAGGGGGTGACTGAGTAAAGGGGGCCAATCAGGCTGACGATATTGGGCCGCCTCCTCTTCCAGGGTGGCCTCCTCCTTGGGATTTAAATTATTCTGAGGGGAATGGGCAGCCTGGGGTACAGGATAATAATGTTCATCTACCTTTTGAGAAGGAGTTTCAAGATCTAATACAACCGATCGGCAAGCCTCGGGGGGCCGAGAGGCATGTTGGAGAACCTCCTCTCCCGTTTTCACAAGTTTTAAAATTCCACTATCAAACAGAGAACATTTTAAAAAGTCATTAATCAAATTCCAATAGGAAAAGGCCATAGCAGGAACCTTTTCTGAACCAAAGGTTTCATAATAATCTTTTAAACAATCTCCTACTCTTTGCCAGCTTTTTGCATCTATGATTCCTTCAAAGGAGAACCAAGGACACAAGTCCTCTATGAATGAGAAAAATAATTCTAAATCCTTTTTCTTAACTAGCGTTCCTCATTTCTTGAGGGCCTCCTTGAGGTCTGACATAAATATACCATGTGACTATATTGCTTGTCCCATAGTGGGTCACTTACCATGCACTGTCCCCACTCTCCTCCTGGATCTGTCTCTAGGTGGGGTGTGTCGAGGCGATCTCATGATCTGGGACTGTACTTGGCCAAGTTTTCCCGGAGGAGGGCGTTCCTTCCTTAGTCAGAGGCTCGAGCCCCACGTTGGGCGCCAGTTGTCCCGACCGGCAGTACTTGAACAAGGGCGGTCAACCTAAGCGAGAAGGAATGAAGGGACAAGAAACACGAAGGACAGCAAGACAAGGATTCAGATCAAGCTGCCAAATTTTATTTTTCACACAGGGGTATTTATATGCTTAGAATAAGGAAGCTTTTTCATTGGGCATAGCAGCTGCAGGATGCTTGCTTAGGGCAGTGAAAAGGTGGTTGTTAGCAGCTACCGGGTGTTCATATGGGGGGGTGAAAAGGTGGTCGATAGCAGCTACTGGGGGGTGAAAAGGTGGTCATTAGCAGCTACTGGGGGGTGAAAAGGTGGTTGTTAGCAGCTACTGGTATTTGTATGGGGCAGGATGAAAAGAACGGATTCTGTGAACAGCCTCCTGATGTTCCAGTGAGATAGTCAAGCCTATCATGCAGATAGACTCCCTGCAGGGCTCTCGACAATGAATTGTGAGAATCAGATTGGGAAAACCATCTCTACTTTAACAAAATGGATAATTGCTATTAATTTCAATCAACTGTGGAAGGGGGGAGTATTGGATGAGGGGGCGGGGGGAAGCTGGGAATGGATGTGAAGGGTAAACAAAGGAGGAGGCTTCAATGCTTGATAAGAAATGTACTCATTATCTTTCCCATGTAATTGTAACTCCTCTATACAGTATGATCACAAAAAAAATAAAATAAAATAAAAAAAGAAATAAAAAAGAAAAAAAGTGTAGGGAAAAGTTATATAAAGATCCATTACACTTAAATCACGATTTATTGAATGGAAATTCCCTTGTACAACTAGTTAAAATAATAACAATATAATTAAAAACAATGGAGACATCTGATCTTAAACTGTGTTCTCTTAAACCATTAGTCAATATAATAGTTTCCTCCTCAAAAATTTTCTTTGCAGGTATTTTCCTCATAGTGATAGAAAAATGATCAATGCAATGAATATCAATATATCACATTGTACATCAGAAAGAGACACAATAAAAATCACAGTAAAAATGTTAGAATTCACCACATGATAAAATAACAGGTAGAATGTGCCAAATGCTAATTGATTATTTTTCCAAGTACTTTACCTATGGTATCTAATTTAATCCTCAGAATAATTCCATAAAGTGGAACTACTTACATTTTTAATTCTCAGATGATCATATTGAAGTCTTCAGAGTTGTAATTACTAGTACAACATTGCACACATGGTAAGTGTTAGCCTGAGGTCCATCCCCGAATGTATCAATTAACCTCACTCTATTTTGTGACTAAAATTCTAGGAAAAATTCCCAGAATTATTGTATACACTCATAATATTTCAGTTTATCTTTGTTAGAAAATAGGGAACTGTAATATGAAAACTCGAAGTTCAGAATCAATGCTAACCTCCCTGGTAAAAGGAACTGCTAAAGTATAACATTCTTGATTTCTAGGTCAAAATAGCAGAAATCATATTCTTTCCCTTCACTCAACCCTGCACTGCATGGGGACCCTAACTCTGTTTAACAATGTCTTACTGAAAGAATGACCTCCCCAATTCCTGATGGAAACAGACTGCAGGTCTTATGGACCAATCATTTCCACATTGTAGCTCAAAAAAGTTGTTTACCATTAGAAGTATTTTGATTGCTATTTATACCCAACATTTTGAGACAAAGGTACTACTTTAAAATGCTATTAAAGCAACACTGATATAAAAATCACCTTTGACCCCAGATAAATAATTTACCTTTCATGTAAGCAAAAATGCAGTCTGACTATTATTAATGTTAGGAATGAGAAGATAAAAAATCATAGACAAGAAGGCCTAAGCATGAATTAAAGCCTCTCCAACTTGTGAATACAATTGGTTTAAAAAGACATTAAGGGCTGGGAAGGTGGCTCAGTGGTAGAGCGCTTGCCTTGCATGCATGAAGCCCTGGGTTCGATTCCTCAGCACCACATAAGCAAAAAGAAAAAAAAACCGCAAGTGGTGCTGTGGCTCAAGTGGAAGACCGCTAGCCTTGAACTGAAGAGCTGAGGCACACTGTATACAGAGGCAAGTAATTAAGGAAATTTCTTCCTGTGTTACATACAGGTAGAAGAAAGAAAATGTCACACAATTATTCTCTTCATACTATGTTATATTAAAGCCTCAAAAATTGCTTTTTCTAAATTTATAAATTAATGTCATCAATTTCTTGGCAACTCAGTCTAAATTATTCACATTATCATTTTCTACATGAACACTTAGAATTATTTATTAACTGAGTTCTCATTATAACTCACTTGAAACAATATGCTAGGTAAATAGAATGAAAGAAACATCTGTAAATTTGTCAATTAAACCCTCTACCTAAAAAGAATTTTGTAGTATCCTATAGAATATGAAATTACAAACGAAACCAAAATATTTTTTGAAGTCTAAACTCCAATTTAGCAAGATCTATAAAGACCTACATTAGGTGATCTTTGCTATTCCTCCAGGCTTAAGCTTTTGTAATCCTTCATCCTTACCTTGGAATCTAACAGAATGATGATTACTTACTTTTGCAAATTTTGGATGGGAATCATGAACCACTTTGCATCTAGGAATGTTCTGTAATGAAGAGCTCATTTAAAACATAACTGAGGAGGGGCTGGGAAGGTGGCTTAGTGGTAGAGCTCTTGCCTCGAATGCATGAGGCCCTGGGTTCAATTCCTCAGCACAACATAAGCAAAAAGAAAAAATGCTGGAAGTGGCGCTGTTGCTCAAGTGGTAGAGCGCTAGCCTTGAGCTGAAGAGATGAGGCACAGTGCCCAGGCCCAGAGTTCAGGCCCCATAACCGGAACCAAAAAAAAAATTTTAAAAAAGAGTTAAAAAAATAAAAAAATAAAATACAACACAATTGAGGTTTCTATACCAGTTGTATTTCAATAGAAAACTTGGCTTTTCAAAACATAATGAAAAAATTAGTCCAAATTTCCAACTGTGTATTCCATTCTTGTTTGGTTTGTTTTATTAAGACAAAATTATACTACCTGGTCCTGGGAAGGTATCAGTAGTAATTCCAGTCTCTAATCTCCTGTCAGTTTGAGTGCTAGAATTCAAGGCTTGTATCACATTGCCCCACCATAGGTTCTTGGTTTATTTATTTATCTGTTTGTTTGTTTATTTATTTTTGGGTCCGGTAATGGGGCCTGAACTATGGGCCTTGATGCTGTCCCTCAGCTCTTCAGCTCAAGGCTAGTGCTCTACCACTTGAGCCACAGAGCCACTTCCGGCTTTTTTCTTTTTGTTTATGTGGTGCTGAGGAATCAAACCCAGGGCTTCATGCATGCAAGGCAAGCACTCTACCACTGAGCCACCTTCCCAGCCCCTTCTTGGTTTATTTAATCTAGATACAGACTATCAATTCTGAACTTCTCCAGTGATATTATCCACTAGACTTCTTAGACTGTTCATGCACTATTTTCAAAGATGTTCTAACATTTGACACAGGGTATAAACATTTTCAAATGCACCTGCCGGGTCTCTGATTTATTCCTCCATGGATCCTATCCCTTTAATATTGATTACTTGACTCTCTTACTATTTCTGGTCCCTACTTATGTAATATTCTCAAACTTTTTTGAAGAAAGTTCACTTTAGGATTTTCTAATTTTAAAAATTATCACTTGATTCTAGTCTCACTCAGGACATACTTTCTATTGTTTTCTAAGTTTTCTACATATTCTGAGAGTTGCTTCATTTGTGTATATGTGTGTGCACATATAAGTGCCTCTGTGTGTATGTGTATGTTTATATGTATGTATGCAAAAGCCTCAAGCTCTTATTCATCATTCTTACTCATGACTGTTATTCCATCACCTGAACCATTCTTCCAATCTAGCTTTTGGCTGGTTAATTATAGATAGTGTCTCAAACACTGTTCTGCCCAGGCTGGATGCAATCTGAACTTCCCAGACTCCTTTACATACTTAGGTTTCATTTATCCAGTAGAAACAACTTTTAAACTACAAACATTTTTGTGAGTGTAAAGTCTAAGCTGTAGCCCAGATTTTTAACTCAAGAATTCATATAAAGATAGATGAATATACATAATACATATGCTGAATGTACACTGTTAGAAATGTGATCCTAAGCTGGGTGGTGGTAAGATCTGAGGATTGGGGTTCAAATCCAGCCCAGGTAGGAAAGTCCAGGAGACTCTTTTCTCCAATTTACTGCAAGAACACTGGAAGCCTCACTGTGGCTAAAGTGGTAGAGCATTAGCCTTGAGCGGATTAGCAGAGGGACAGTGCCCAGGCCCAGAATTCAAGTGCCAAGACCACCACCAACAAAAAATATATAAGTAAAGGAAAGAAAAAAATGTGATCTTATCCACCAGTTGATGGCTAGTATAATCCCTACTCTCTCAAGATGGAATTTTTTCCTTATTAAATCCATGCTCTTATATCTGACTTGCATTGGAAACAGAATTATTCTTCCATTCTAATTTCTACAAAGTTGTGTCATTAGCAAGCGTGATTAGGAAGGGAGTGGCCTCATACTTCGTGTTCCATGTAGGAGTAATGCTTTCTCTATATCACTCTCATAAATCTACATACTGGACTTGGCTTTATTGTTTCAATGTGGTCTTATTTGTAGAGTCTTCTATAGTGTATTGAACCCTTATACTTAAACACAGAATTTCTCTTTCTCTTATTATTGCTATAGTTAACACGAGTTAACAAATTCATGTACACTTGAGAAATAATGTGCAGCACATATACTCACAAAAAAAAAATGATCTAGGAACCTTCTTCCTCTTTAAAATTCGCCTCAATTTACAGAGAATTTACAAAGTTTGAATTCAATATACTCATGAATAATGTATTTATAAAAAATATAAATTTTATATTTTCTCTTTACTAAGTTGTCTCTGAAACACGTGTTACATCAGGTCCAAATGTGTTCTTGTGTTATTTCCGTGAAGCCAGAAATCATTCATTATACCTCAAGCAGCACCATAGATTGTTCCTGGAAGTAACTGTTACTGGATATGGAAACTGATCCCAGTAGAGGAATGGAACATAGAGGATTGACAAAGTTCAAGTTAACTTGTGCTTTCCTTTTTACTATAAAAGAAGAGAATCCGAAGGCTTGAAGGAAACTCTGTCCCTGACTTTTTCTAGTGTGTTTTTACTTATATATAATTTTTCTGTAAACTTCTAGTTGAGAGTATGACAAAAAGATAAAATGTGCCATTTGATGGCCAGCATAGGACAAAAAGAAATAACGTTGTTTTAAATATGTTTTTCTGCTGGGGCTGGGAAGTTGGCTCTGTGGTAGAGCACTTGCCTTGCATGCCTGAGGCCCTGGGTTAGGTTCCTCAGCACCACATAAGCAAAAATAAGCCAGAAGTGGTGCTGTGGCTCAAGTGGTAGAGCGCTAGCCTTGAGTTGAAGAGCTGAGGTAAAGCGCCCAGGTCCAGAGTTCAGGCCCAAGACTGGACCCCCAAAAAAATTCTACTGCTATAGTGTTTTTTTGCATGGATATTTCACCCCTGAGATGATTCTTTTGTTGCAGAAGTCAGTTATGAATTACTTTAGTTTGGTCCTGAGTTCTCCAGAGCAGTAAGGATTCCAAAAAAGCATCCAGTGTATATGATCAGCAAAAGGAGCCACTTCTCAGACCAATACTCCTTTAAGGAGGGTCCCAATGAAATATCTGGTTTTTTGTTTGCTTTTGTGTTTAGCTTGTGTTGGTTCTGGGGCTTGAACCTAGAGGCTGAACCCTGTCCCTGAACAGTTTTCTTTCCTGCTCACCTACCCCCAAAGTTAGTACTCTATTGCTTGAACCAAAACTCCACTTCTGGCTTTTTTGCTGTGTAATTACAAATAAGAGTTTGACAGACTCTCCTACCAGGTTTGGCTTTAAACTAAGATAGTAAGAAAGCCAAGTGACATCAACTGTATAGACTTCTCTTTTCAAATGAGAAATATTAGATGAAGTTTATTGTAAAGCTAATATTTTACAATTTTTTTCTTTCTTTATTATTGTGAGCATACCGTACAGAGGAATTACAATTACATGGACAAGATAACGAGTACATTTCTTATCAATCATTGTTGCCTCCTCTTTGTTTCCCCTTCCCATCCCTTCCCATATTCCCCCCTCCCCATACCCTATCCTCCCGCCCACCAACGTTGTAAAGTTCGTTTTTCAACATAACGACTTGTACATCTCATTGTTGAAATGGGTCCACCTGTATCCCTAGTTAAATGATTTGTTTTTAGAGCATATGTCCAGAAAAGAAACCATAACATAACTCAGCAAAAGTAGGTGCACTGAATCATTTTGGAATTTTTTTGGGGGGAAGATTATTGAACTTGTCATTCCTTTTGGGGAAACTTAAAGTTATATTTCACCTTTTTTGTTGGTTGTGGGGCTTGAACTCGGATCCTGGGTGCTAAGCTAGAGCACCACCTCCAGGTTTCTGGTGGTTAATTGAAGGTTAGGGTCTCGTGGACTTTCTTGACCAGGCTGGCTTTGAACCACAATCTTCTGGTCTCAACCTCCTGAGTAGCTAGGATTACAGGAGTAAACCACCAACTCCTGGCTCATATTTGCATTTATGTGTACTGAATGACACTGTGTAGACAAAGAATGGAAATTTTAACCAAATGATATTGCAGCATTTCAGAAAAATTGAAGTAGCAATAAATATGTCCTCTTTTCCATTTTGTTACGTTAATGACTGATGATTTTGGGACCCTTTCATTAGCATCCTCTGCCATCTGTATAGGTGTATTTAGTATCAGGAAATGTTCATAGAGAAATATAGAAAGAATAAGATTTTTAGAAAGCAAAGGAGAAAAGGTATGAAAGAATAGCATAGAAGGAGATACATTTATCACACAGAGATTATAAGCTAGCCTAAGAGATTTAGAATGCTAAAGGCAATGAGGAACTGCCTAGCTGACAACTAGTTCTACAATAACCAAAAATGGTTCTCAAGAACAGTTTCTGGTATACCTTAATTACTATCATTTATTCCTTCTATCTGGAGTTATATATTCCTTATTTTCTTTCACAACTATTAATTAGCCTCTGCATTTTTGGTGCCATAACTGACCAAAAAGATTTCAAAATCACACATAGCCTACCATTCTCTTTGTGATTAGCAGTGACGACACAAATCCAGGAATGGTTGAATTTCCAGAATTAAACATTACCTGACATCTAAGCATATCCCTGGCATTAATTGCTGTGACTTAATGAACAAGACTTTTTTCAACACAGTATCCTAATATAAGTAAAGTACATGAATTAGGAACTGTTTTCAGGTGTCAGTATGGAAGGAGCAATTATATATTCCAAGTGTGGGTTATTTATTTTGCATTTACTAACTGAATGTTTTTGTTTTGTTTTGATTTGATTTGTTTTTGTTCTTTTTGTCAGTCGAGGGGCATAAACTCAGGGGTAGGGAATATTCCTGAGCTTTTTTTTTCTTGCTCAATGCTAGCTCTCTATCATTTGAGGCACAGCACCACTTCCAGTGGTTTTGTGTGTGTGTGTGTGTGTGTAACTAAGGAATTGAACCCAGGGTTTCATGGATGCTAGGAAATCACCGTACCATGAAGCCACATTAACAGAGCCTTAAAGGCTGGATGGACAATGAATAACTGTTACGGTCTAGCCAGATAACAGAAGGGCTTATCTCATGGAGCTGTTTCAACAAGCTGAGGCGACAGCTCCTGACCCACAGCCAACCTCCAGAATGAGAGGACCAACCTTGGGTTCCAGCCACATGGGGATGGTGGGCCCCCTCCTCCAGCATCCATGTGACCAGTTCTTGTGAAAGAGAGAGAGAGAAAAAGTCAGAATTACAATTAAGTCTGGTGCCAGTGGCTCAGAATTCTAATCCTAACTACACAGGACGCTGAGATATGAGGATCATGGTTCATAACCAGCCGAGGCAGGAACGTCTGTGAGAATCTTATCTCCAAAGAACCACCAGAAAATCAAAAGTAGTGTTGTGGGTTCAAGTGGTAGAACACTAGCCTTTTGCTGAGGCTTTTGGGAACATCGCCCATGCCTAGAGTTCTAGCTCCACGACTGACAAGATGTGGACTTCCTACCACAAGAAGCGGACTGAATAGCAACCATTGTCCTAAGGAGCATGGTAGCAAAGTCAGGCAGAGCTTCCTTTGAAGTTGAAGTCATAATTAGGTCACCTGGCTTCTCTCTGCCTTGGTATCTCCAGCTGCAAAACTCAACACAGTGAAAGATCCGCTTCCTCATTGGGATAGGGTAATGATGAGAGAAAGCCATGTTTGTTTCATAATCCCACATCTGTTGCACAATTAATAACAGGCCCCACCTGAGCCCTTTCCGGATATCTTCCTGTCATTTCCTCACAGAATTGCCGAGAACCTTATCTGAAGACTACTCCCTCTGTTCCTAGCCATGCTCCAGAGATCCCTCTGTATAAATCCCTTGTTTGCTCACAACTGTCCTGTGAGGAGAATGAGGTCTGATTGTTACGAACCTACCCAGAGCTTCACCTGTGGTCAAGAATCGTCTCCTGTGATTTTTCTGCCTGCTCAAACTGACTTAAGAAACCATTCAAGCCACAGGAAAATCAAACACAAGTAGACTAGAGTCTCCAAAAAGAGACAGGTTAAGAACACAAGGGAGATACAGGATCTTCCCATCCCCCACAAAAAAATCAAAGAACTCTTTTTTTGTACCTTTTATAATTTTTTTCTAAAAGTTGTTTTTTAATTTTTAATTTTTTGCTTTAATTTTTTTCTTCCTCTCATAATTTTTATTTTAGGGGTATATGTGTGGGTACTTATTTATCTCTTTTCAGAAACATTGAAGTAATACCTTGCATTCTCTCAGGCCACAAGTGTAAAAAATTAAAACTCAACAGGAAAAGCCACCAGAGAAAATCCTGTAACACACTGGAACAACACACTGCTGAATCACGAGTGGGTCATGGAAAAGATTAGAAAAGAAATTCAAATGTTGATGAACACACAAATTACCAGCTCCTTTGGGACACAGCAAAGGCAGTACTCACAGGCAAGTTTATAGCTCTGAGTTCATACTTCAACAAATTGGAAAGATCTGAAACCAACCATTTAATGAGACATCTGAGTCTCCTTGAAAAAGAGCAGCAAGATGATCCCCAATCCAGTAGATGGTAAGAAATAATTAAAATTAAATCATAATTAAATGAATTAGAATCCAAAAAAAATCATAGAAAGAATCAACAAAACAAAGATTTGTTACTTCCAAAATATTAACAAAATTGACAGACTCTTAGCAAATCTTATAAGAAAGAGAAGAGAACACACCCAAATAAATAAACTCAGAGATGAGAATGGAAACATCACCACAGAAACAACCAAGATTCAGAACATTATAAGGGAATACTTCTCAAAACTTTATGCTAATAAGTTTGAGAACTTGGCAGAAATGGACCTTTTCCTAGCAAATACTGACATGCCAAAACTAAAGCAAGATGAGTTATACCATCTTATCAGGCCCATATCAAGCATTGAAATAGAAACATCAATAACACACCTCCCATCTAAGAAAAGCCCAGGACCAGATGGTTTTACAGCATAATACTATAAGCCCTTAAAAACACAGCTCACACCAATACTCCTCCAAATCTTCAATGATATTGAAAGAGAAAGTTCACTACTGAACTCATTCTATGAAGCCATAATAACCCTCATGCCCAAACCAGGCAGGGACACATCACAGAAAGATAACTATAGACCCATTTCTTTGATGAACATTGATACAAAACTTCTCAACAAAATGTTGGCCAATCAAATTCAACAATTCATCCAAAAAATTCTACACCATGATCAAACAGGATTTATTTCAGGGATGCAAAGCTAGGTCAATATATGCAAATCAATTAATATAATTCATCACATCAACAGGAGCAAAGATAAGAACAACCTGGTTATCTCAATAGATGCAGAAAAAGCATTTGACAAGATCCAACGCCCCTTTATGATGATGGTTCTGGAAAAATTAGGAATCCATGGAACTTTGCTCAATACAATAAAGACTATATATGACAAACCTACAGCCATCATCATACTTAATGGTGAAAAAGTAAAGCCATTTCCTCTTAACTCAGGAACGGGAAAAGAAGGTCCACTCTCTCCACTTCTCTTCAATTTAGTATTAGAATGCCTAGCTACAGGAATAAGACAAGATGCAAACGTAAAGGGGATCCAAATAGGGAAAGAAGAAGTAAAACTCTATGTCTTTGCAGATGTCATGATCTTGTATTTAAGGAATCCAATAGACTCCACTCCCAAATGACTCAAGCTGATTCAAAACTTTGTCAAAGTAGTAGGGTATAAAATTAACCCCTCAAAATCAATGGCTTTTCTATATACCAACAATGAGAAAAGTGTGGCTGAAATTAGGAAAGCATCTCCATTCGTAATAGCCCCACAAAAAATAAAATACCTAGGAATTAACTTAACCAAAGAAGTGAAGGAAATCTATGGATGAAAATTTTAAAAACCTGAAAAAGGAAATCAAAAGAGATCTTAGAAAGTGCCAAAAACTCCCATGCTCATGGATTGGAAAGATCAACATCGTGAAAATTGCAATCCTTCACAAGGCTCTCTACAAATTCAGTGCGATTCCTATAAATATTCCAACCTCATTCTTCAAGGAAATAGAAGAGGCAAACCAATAATTCATAGAGGACAATAAAAGACCCCGAATAGCAAAACGATCCTCAACAGAAAAAACTGTGCTGGAGGAATATCATACCAAATTTCAAACTCTAATACAAAGCAATTTTAATCAAAACAGCTTAGTACTGGCATAAGAATAGATTTCAGGACCAATGGAATAGAATTGAAAACCCAGAAATGAACCTACAGACATATAGCCAACTACTCTTCCATAAGGGAGCTAAAATAATAGAATGGAAGAAAGACAGCCTCTTCAGTAAATGGTGCTGGCAAAATTGCTTAACTACTTGTAGAAAACTAAAGCTAGATCCTTATATATCACCCTGCACCAGAATCAACTCCAAATGGATCAAAGACCTCGGAGTCAAAGCAGACACTCTGAAAACATTACAGGATGGAATAGGAGAAACCCTATGTCTCCTTGGCACAGGTTGAATTTTTTTTAATAGAGACCCAGAAACACAAGAAATCAAAGAAAGGTTGGACAATTGGGATTCCACGAAGTTGCAGAGCTTCTGCATGGCAAAGGACATAGCTAGCAAGATCAATAGAAAGCCCACGGATTGGGAGAAAATCTTCACTAGCCATACTAGAGACAACAGTCTCATATCTAAAATATACTTGGAAAAAAAAATTAAATCCCCCAACAACAAATCCTCAAAGAAACAACTGCCCAATAAATAAGGCTAAAGCCTTAAAGAGAAACTTCACTGAAGAGGAAAGAAGGATGGCCAATAGACAAATGAAGAAATGCTCAACCTCTTTAGCCATAAAAGAAATGCAAATCAAAACAACATTGAGATACCACCTCACCCCAGTTAGAATGGCTATAATGAAGAACTCTGATAACAGATTCTGGAGGGGATGTGGACAGAAGGGAACCTTACTTCATTATTGGTGGGAGTGTAAATTTGTTCAACCACTTTTGAAAGCTGTATGGAGGTTCCTCAAAGCACTCAACATAGAGCTCCCCTTTGATCCAACAATCCCACTTTTGGGCACTTACCCAAATGTTTACAAAGAAGACCACACTAAAGCTACCAGCACAACTATGTTTATTGCAGCCTTTTTTACCATAGCTAAGATATGGAAGCAACCCAGATGCCCTTCGGTAGATGAATGGATCAAATAAATGGGTTATATATACACAATGGAATTCTATGCCTCCATCAGAATGAATGACATTGCTCTATTTGTTAGGAAATGGAAAGGGTTGGAAAAACTTATATTAAGTGAAGTAAGCCAGAACCAACGAAACATAGGTCCCATGTTTTCCCTTATTTGCAATAACTCGTATATATCTGAGTCAAGCATAAAAGTTCAGATAAATTCATGTTAGTGAAAAGAACCCTAAGATATCTATTCAATTTTTTTTCTTTCATACGATTGTTTCTAGTACATTCATAAGATTATTTATTTGTTGCTTTTTATATCCCTCCCCCACGGTATAATCCCTGCTTTGACTGTATTTGATGTTGTTATAATTTATGGAGGGGAAGGGAAAAAACAAATCGTTGAAATAGGGATTAAATTTGGACCCATTACAACAATGAGACGTAGAAGTGGTATGTCGAAAATGAACTTGACAACTCTGGTAGGGGGATGGGGAGGGTCGAGTGGGGGGGGGAGGATGGGATGGGAAGGGGAAACAAAAGAGGAGGCTATAATGCTTGATAGGATATGTACTCATATCTTGCCCATGTAATTTTAACCCCTCTGGACAGTATTTTCACAATTAAAAAAAAAAAAAGAATTGGCTGCTGTGGACTAAATTTTTGAGAGTATCCATCTAAATCGATGACTGTGCATGTTGCTACATGTCTACCACCCCAACTACAGATGACCAGGCCCGGTGGAGCATACCTGTCACAGATAGCAGGACATCAATCCAGCCCAGCCAGAGCATATAGAGGCTCTGTTTCAGAAATGCCCAAAACAGAAAGGTGGCTCCTCAGAGCCAGGGAGAGGAAACAAGTAGCGGGTCTTGGTGCCCTCAGAGGGGTGTCTGACCCAGGGTAGGGGTGGTTTTGGGGCAGCCACTCACATGTGCTCCTGGGAGAAGTTGCTTGAGGCTGCTCCAGGTGGAGCGAGCGGGAATGGCAGTGGCATTGCAGACACATGGCCTCAGAGAACCAAGGCCATTGACCAAGTTGGGGCTTTACACAGCCTGGCAGGGTGCCATTGCCTGGTTTGAAATTCTGAACCTTGGGAAGGCGGGAGGGGGCTGGGGACTAGGCAGGCATCTCAATTTCCTTCTATATTCCAGTCGCCTAAAATCTCTTCTCACTACTCAGCCATCTATACCTTCCTCAACTGCTGGTAGTGGTGTAAACAGAGGGAATACTGGTGCTTCCAGGCAGCATGGAATGTGGGCATGGCCACCATTCTTGTATCTCATTGGTCAGAAAGAACAATGAAAGAATGGGGGTGTGGCCAGAATCCTGTGATGCAAACAGCATGGGCAGAGTCAAGAAGATAGCAGCTCCCCCAGCCCTTTTCCCAGGGAACAATGTCCAATTCAGTTGGAGACAAGAGGGTGACCTGCTTTAGCCGCATGGCTGCACAGATCATTGTGTATGGCTGTTTGTTCCCAGTCACAGACCATGAACTGAGGATATGGGCACAGTCTGTGAGCTGCTTTTGCTCAAGCCTGGCCTTCCACACTGGAGCCACAGGGATTCTGGCTTTGTTGGCACTGAAGTTGGACTTTCCTGCCTAGGGTGACTTCGACCATGATCCTCTCATCACAGCCTTGTAAGTATCAAGGAAGACTGTTGAGGGCCACTGGTGCCTGCCTAATCATTTGTCTTACTGGTGTTCTTGGACAGACTGATGAGTTCCCTATCCTCGGGTTTAAGTGGTGGGAGCTATAGCCCACAGTTGGAATCCTGGTCCAGCCACCTCAAAATGGAAAGAGATCCTAAGAAACTTATTCCTGTCCATATGATTACCAATAGAATATGATGTATGTCATGATTGAAAGAGCAGTTCTTGAATGATTCTAGGATAAAATTATAAAGAATTATTTTATAGGAAACTGATCGATGTTAGTTAATGCTTTTTGAAGCATTTAAACAATCACATTCATAAAATGGAGGAATAATGAAATACCTAAGAATTACTATACTATTACATAATATAAAGGTGGCATTTTTCTGTCAGGACTGTCGGGATTGGAACCTATGGTCTTGGTAACTGTGTTGCACTGTGTGGGAAGGGGAAGCTGGCCTCCTTGAAGTCAAGAAATTCAAGTCGGTTCTTTAGGCCTGAAATAGATCCCCACCACTAGAAAACATCCTATTCATGTACAATTTACATATATGATTCATATTTACATTCATATGTTGACTCCATATTGCATTCAGTGCAGTTATTTTATTTGTTTGTTTTATTCATGTATTGACCATTTATTTTGACTATTATGGCACATAAAACATTGATTACATAAGATATAGGTCTGCATATGTGTTCCACTTCATACCTGACACTCAGGACTTCTTACTCCACAATTCATTTTTGGGGAGTGCTGGCAATTGAACTCATGGCCTACAAGCCTACAAGGCCCAATTCATGAATGGGTGAGTGTCAGCACGCCATCCTGGGCACATTGAGCTGAAAGGTTATTCCTAGGAACTGAGATCAAGCCCCAGGTGTTAGCAAAATAAGAACAGATTGACCTGCAGATGGAAGTACGCTAATAAATATGTATTTATATAGAGTGTTAAAGATGTCTATATATTATTCAGTTATATAGACTACATTCCTACCAATTCCTGGGTATTAATCATGCGTCCATGTAATTAATATTATTGTTTTCATCCTTATACTATTAATGAAATCAATCAGTGTCCTGAAATTATTGCATTCCTGTAAGTAATAATATTCTTTTTATGCTTCATAAATATTAAATAAATTAGCTTCTTGAAATTATGCTGCCTAAATTTATAGTAGCATCATTCATGATCAACTCATTGAACATTGACATTGATAAAATTCCATTGTTCTTCCTATGGTTGGGAACAATTTTCTTAGTATCTCCTGCCATTGGTTGGTGTTAGGAGGGGGATTCGAAATCAGGGCCTATGTTGCCACGTGGGCAGCTTTCAGCAATGCAAGGTGAAGTACCCTTTGCAACAGTGTCATTCAGACCCATGAGGGACACCGTGCAAAGGAAGAAAACAAAAATGCCACAGTTTTTCTGTGCATTGCTTTCCCTGCAAGACCTGAGGATCTAGGATCCCAGAAGCAGCTGTAGGTCTAGTGGCTGTACCCCAGCATAGGGTGATCCAATTTGAGGCAGAGTTGCCACAATTTGACTTCAAGCCCATACTGAGAAAAGTAAAATAAAAAATTTAGCTCCCTGGCTTGCAATTCGTGGTGTTTAATCTTCCAGGCTTTAAATTTGAACTCAGGATCTGGGTAAATCTGCAGCAATGTGGATGAAGGAGAAGATCAATGTACTTGAAGATAAGAAAGTCAGACCTGGGAAGATGGTGGAGAAGCTGGAGTCTAAACAAGCTCTCCCATAGAAAGAAGTTTTAGAGTTCCAGTGAACAGTCCTAAGCCAGAGAATCACACCAAGTGTGCCATCACAGAACAGAGAGTCAGGCCAGAGAGGGAAAATCCAGGCAAGGAGACAGATCTGAGCTCTTGCAAGCAGCGGCCGCAGCAGCAGCAGCGGTGGCAGCTGCAACCACAGGCGCCATACCCGAGAAACAGAGAGTCCAGGACGAAGGAGCCAGACGCAGCGGGTGAGCGGATTCTACTCAAAACCAGCAAGAACCAACAAGGAGCAGACATATTCATCCTGCAGTTCACAGACCAGAGATGACCCAGGAACCAAGACTCGGCATGAGTAGAAGCCTGATGTCCTCACTCCTTCTCAGGGAGCAGAGGAAGGAATGCCACCCCCCCCCCCGTACTGGAGATCTCCATCTTGGATACTGACAAAGAGCTCCAACTCAAGCCTTGAAATAAAATGAATCATTTAGCAGGTCACAAGAACTTAACGGCGGCGTGACCTGCCAGACTCAGCTCCACCCAGGGAAAAGTCACCCAGCTTAGGCGCCAGCCCTAGTAATGGCATTCTTCACTGGGTAATCAGAGCCAGAGGCTGCCCCTCCCTTTAGCAGCCTCGACAATCAATTGAAATCCAGTAAACAGAAACCCTGAGAATGGCTCCAGGCTGGGCTCTGTGAATCTTTCACAAACTAGCCACCAGGAAAAGCTACTGTTTGTTGAAAGGCTTCAACTCTACCCAGAACCTAGCCTCATCATTGATTCTCCCTCTTTTGTGATACTCAAAGCAGATCTGACTCCCATTGAACTAGCCTAGGAGGAGGATCACAAAATCCTGGGTAAAGCAGAGCATTTTTCTGCCTGTTCGAATAAACTGACTTAAGTAACCAACCAAGCCAAAGAACCAAAAGCAGACAAAAGACTCCAACAAAAAGCTGGTTACAGACAAAAGGGAGATACAGAATTTTTCCCACTCCTCCCCCAAAAATCAAAGAACTTTTTTTTTTCTTCTTCTTTCTTTTTTTTTTTTTTGGTACCTTATATTAAAAAAATTTCATTTCTAAAAATTTTTAATCATTAATTTTTGCCTTGATTGAAAAAAAAATGTTTTCCAGTATATTTTTTTCCCTCTTACAATTTTTATTTTAGGGATACGTGTGTGCATTTTTTCTTCTTTTTTGATTTCTTTTTCTTTTTTTTTCTTTTTTAATTATCTTTTTGTTTTTTGTTTAGCTCTACTGAACTTCTGATCTTTTTTTCTTCATTTCTTATCATTTTCACCTTTTCCTCTCTTTCGTTCTTCTTTATATGACTTAATTCTTGTCCTGCACATCCTCAGATAAACCTGTAGTTGACTATTAGACCCTATCCTCCACTGTGTACACACTTAATCCACAAATTTATTACTCAATTCAATACCGCTGAGACTTAAATTCCTTAATAGCAGTAACACTTCTTTATACCTACATAATATTTTAAGCATTTTATTTTTAAGTTTTCACATCTCCTTTATATCGCTCCCCTTCTCTCATTATATTCACATTCTTCTCTAAATAGATTCTTGTCGAATTCTGGCATAATATTATTAATTTTTATTTTTCTATTTTTTCTGGTCTCTTTTCTTTTCCATTTCCCTTTCTTCATTTTTTCTCTCTCTTTCTACTTTCTCCTACCCAACCTATTTCCTGCTTTGAGATTAGGACTTAGTTAACACTCCCTGTGATTTCCCACATCAATCTATTCCTATTTTTTACCCACATTGCTCCCTAACCCTAATAATTTCTGGTTTTCCAAATTCTTCTTTGCGGTTCGTAGCCCATTAACATATAGTTGTTTGATATTGAATAGATGTATCTATTGAACTAGATTGTATCTGTAGACTATTGACTGTGCAAATTCAGACTTTGGTGGATGCTTGCCTTAAGATATTGTTCTAGCACAAAACTGGTGCTATTTATATCTCAAATGGGCAGAGTAAGCCGGAAAAACACAAGAAAAATGGCAAGCCGGGTATCTCAATTCTCAATCTTGATAATCATGGGACAGAACAGATAATGAATAATCCAGAGGAGAGTTCCCCAATAGCTCTACAAACACTGTTGGCTAACATGATAAATGAAAAGATTGAAAACTTACAAAGGATTCTGTATGAGCATGATAAGGAGAGAGAGGAGGCAATCGAAAAGTTTATACAGGAATATCATAAGTGTGAGGAAGCTACTCAAAAACTGATACAGGATTTGCGTGAGCAGCTTGAGAATACTCAAACAGAAAGGGAGGAATGGTGTGAGCAGGCTGAGAACACTCAAAGAGAACTACAGGAATCCCATGAAAGGGAGGAAGCTAATCAAAGAGTAATACAGGAATTGAGAGAGCAGGAAAAGAATAAAAAAAGATCACTAAAGGCATTCATGGAACCAATTAACAAAGAGCTGAAGGAAGACAGGGAGACCACAAAGGGAATGCTGAATGGAAACCAACAGAAGGAATTGGAGTCCAAGGAAACCATAACCAAACAACTAAGTGATTGGAGAATAAACACTGTACACAAAATTAAGAAAGTAAAGAAGTTCATACAAGATCTAAAACAAAGTTTTAACAAAGAATTTGAAGCAATGAAACCTGACCAATTAGAAGGAAAAGAGATAAAAAACAAAGTAGAAAGTCTTGACAGCAGGTTAGACCATGCAGAAGACCGAATCTCAGGGATTGAAGACAGCCTAGATATTACAGAGAAAGAACATACAACCATCCAAGAAAAGTCCAAGAAATATGATAGGTCTATCCAACACTTGGAAAAAAATATCAAAAGTCCTAATCTATGGATAATGGGTGTAGAAGAGCACCTAGAAATAGAAGTTAATGGTCTAGGAAATTTGTTTAACAGGATCCTAGCAGAGAACTTCCCAAACATGCAAAAAGATAGGCCTATTCATATACAAGAAGCTTTTAGAACCCCAAATAGACCAGACCAGAATAGGACATCCCACAGTCACATTATAATACACACAGGATCAACTCAGACCAAGGAAAGGATCCTTAAAGCTGTCAAGGAGAAAAGATTAATCACCAATAAAGGGAAATCAATTAGAATCACCTCAGATTTCTCAGCAGAGACAATCAAAGCAAGAAGAGCTTGGAATGATGTATGCCATGCCCTAAAAACAAACAATTATCAAACAAGAATACTGTACCCAGCTAAACTCTCCTTCATAACTGAAGGCCAAATAAAAACCATCGATAGCAAAGAAAAATTGAAACAATACATCTCCACAAATCAGCCCTACAAAAGATTCTTAAAGATGTCCTACACATAGAAAACCAACAAGACCACAATAAAGGCCAAGAACCTGCACCCAAACTGAGAATCCAAGAACCATAGGAAGAACACAGTTTTAGCAACCCCCAAGAAGGTTGATAACATGGCAGTAAGTCCCAAATACCTCTCAGTCCTATCTATTAACGTTATGGACATAACTTTCCAATTAAGGGACATAGACTGTCTAGTTGGTTTAAGAAAGAAGTTCCTTCAATCTGCTGCTATCAGGAATCACATCTTGCCAATAAAAACAAACACATTTTCAATGTTAAAGGCTGGAGCAAAATCTACCAAGCAAACAGCCCCCATAAACAGGAGGGAGTTGCAATCCTAATATCACATAAAATAGACTTCAAATTAAAATTCGTGAGAAGAGATAAGGATGGTCGCTACATACTAATTAATGGATCTCCACTTCAGGACGATATTACAATTCTAAATATCTATTCGCCAAACAATGGAGAACCCAAATTTATCCAAGAAACACTACTTTCTCACAGAGTCCACATAGATCCAAAGACATTAATTGTTGGGGATTTTGACACACCACTCTCCCCACTAGATACATGAACTCGGCAAAAACTCAATAGAGAAACCGCAGATTTAAACAGCTGCATAGATCAACTAGATTTAACAGACATCTACCGAACATTTCACCCAGCAGCATCAGAATACACGTTTTTCCCAGCAGCATATGGAACATTTTTAAAAAATTGACCACATTTTAGGCCACAAAGGAAACTTGTCTAAATTCAGAAACATTGAAGTTATACCTTGCATTCTCTCTGACCACAAGGGAATAAAATTAGAACTCAACACCAAAAGCCACCAAAGAAAGTCCGGTAACATATGGAGGCTGAACAAAACACTGCTGAATCATGAATGGGTCATGGAAGAGATTAGAAAGGAAATTCAAATGCTCATACTATTCAAGAAAAATGAACACACAAATTACCAGCTCTTCTGGGACATAGCAAAGGCAGTACTCAGAGGCAAGTTTATACCTCTGAGCTCCTACATCAACAAATTGGAGATATCTGAAACCAACAATTTAATGACACATCTAAACCTCCTTGAAAAAGAGCAGTAAGATAAACCCCAATCCAGTAGATGGAAAGAAATAATTAAAATTAAATCAGAATTAAATGAATTAGAATCCAAAAAACCTATACAAAGAATCAACAAAACAAAGAGTTGGTTCTTCGAAAAAATTAACAAAATTGACAGACCCTTAGCAAATCTTATCAGAAAAAGAAGAGAACACATCCAAATAACTAAACTCAGAGATGAGAACTTGATAGAAATGGACCTTTTCCTAGCAAATATTTACATGCCAAAACTAGACCAAGATAAGTTAAACCATTTTACCAGGCCCATATCAAGCATTGAAATAGAAAAAGCAATAAAAGGTCTCCTAGCTAAGAAAAGTCCAAGACCAGATGGTTTTACAGCGGAATTTTACAAGGCCATCAAAGCAGAGCTCACAGCAATACTCCTCCAACTCTTCAATGAAATTGAAAGAGAAAGTTCACTACCGAACACATTCTATGAAGACATCATAACCCTCATCCCAAAACCAGGCAGGGACTCATCCAAGAAAGAGAACTATAGACCCATTTCTTTGATGAACACTGATGCAAAAATTCTCAACAAAATTTTGGCCAATCAACTTCAACAATTCATCCAAAAAATCATACACCACGATCAAACAGGATTCATTTCTGGGATGCAAAGCTGGTCCAATATATGCGAATCAATTAATATTATTCATCACATCAAGGGGAGCAATAATAAGAACCACATGGTTATCTCAATAGATGCAGAAAAAGCATTCGACAAGATCCAACACCCCTTTATGATGAAGGTTTTGGAAAAATTAGGAATCCATGGAACATTTCTCAATACAATAAAGGCTGTATATGACAAACCTACAGCCAGCATTATACTTAATGGGGAAAAAGTAAAGCCATAACTTCTAATCTCAGGAACAAGACAAGGATGTCCACTCTCTCCACTTCTCTTCAATCTAGTATTAGAATGCCTTGCTACAGCAATAAGACAAGATGCAAACTTAAAGGGGATCCAAATAGGGAAAGAAGAAATAAAACTCTCTCTCTTTGCGGATGAATTGATCTTGTATTTAAAAATCCCATGGATTCCATTCCCAAATTACTCAAGCTGATTCTAAACTTTGTCAAAGTAGTAGGGTATAACATTAATCCTCAAAAATCAATGATTTTCTGTATGCCAACAATGAAAAAAGTGTGGCTGAAATTAGGAAAGTAACTCCATTTGTAATAGCCCCTCAAAAAATAAAATACCTAGGAATTAACTTAACCAAAGAAGTGAGGAACCTCTATGATGAAAACTTTAAAATCTTGAAAAAGGAAATCAAAACAGAACTTAGAAAATGGCAAAACCTCCCATGCTCCTGGATTGGAAAGATTAACATTGTGAAAATGGCAATACTTCCCAAGGCTATCTACAAATTCAACGTGAGACCTATCAAAATTCCACCCTCATTCTTCAAGGAAATAGAAGAGGCAATCCAAAAAATCATATGGAACAATAAAAGACCCCGGATAGCAAAAAGGCACCTCAACGGAAAGAACACTGCTGGAGGAATATCAATACCAAAATTCAAACTCTACTATAAAGACATAGTAATCAAAACAGCTTGGTACTGGCATAAGAACAGACCTCAGGACCAATGGAATAGAATTGAAATCCCCGAAATGAACCTACAGACCTATAGCCAACTAATCTTCGATAATGTAGCTAAAATAATAGAATGGAAGAAAGACAGCCTCTTCAGTAAATGGTGATGGCAAAATTGCTTAACTATTTGTAGAATACTAAAACTAGATCCTTATATATCACACAGCACCAGAATTAACTCCAAAAGGATCAAAGACCTTGGAGTCAAAGCAGACACTCTGAAAACTTTACAGGATGGAATAGGAGAAACCCTAGGCCTCGTTTGCTGAGGATGAAATTTTCTTAATAGAGACCCAGAAACATAACCAATCAAAGAAAAGTTGGACACATGAGATTGCATGAAGTTGCAGAGCTTCTGCATGGCAAAGGACATAGCTAGCAAGATCAATAGAAAGCCCACAGATTGGGAAAATATCTTCACCTGCCATACAATGGACAAGGGTCTCATATCTAAAATATACTTGGAGCTCAAAAAATTAAATCCCCCAACAACAAATTCTCAAAGAAACAACTGCCCAATAAGTAAGTGGCCTAAAGACTTGAAGAGAAACTTCTGTGAAGAAGAAAGAAGGATATGCAACAGACACATGAATAATTGCTCAACCTCGCTAGCCATAAAAGAAATGCAAATCAAAACAACATTGAGGTACCACCTCACCCTAGCTAGAATGTCTATAATCAAGAACTCTAACAACAACAGATGCTGGAGGGGATGTGGACAGAAGGGAACCTTACTTCATTGTTGGTGGGAATGTAAACTTGTTCAACCACTTTGGAAAGCAGTATGGAATTTCCTGAAAAAACTTCACATAGAGCTCCCCTATGACCCAGCAATCCCACTTTTGGGCATTTACCCAAATGTTTTCAAACAAGACCACACTAAAGCTACCAGCACAACTATGTTTATTGCAGCATTATTTACCATAGCTAAGATCTGGAACCAACCCTGATGCCCCTCATTATATGAATGGATCAAGAAAATGTGGTATATATACACAATGGAATTCTATGCTTCCATCATAAAGAATGACATTTCCCCATTTGTTAGGAATTGGAAAGGCTTGGAAAAAATTATATTGAATGAAGTAAGCTAAGCCTAAACAAACAAAGGTCCATGGTTTCCCTTATTTGCAATATTTCCCTTATTTATTTATTTATTTTTGGGTCCGGTTGTGGGGCCTGAACTCTGGGCCTGGGCGCTGTCCCTCAGCTCTTCAGCTGAAGGCTAACGCTCTACCCCTTGAGCCACAGTGCCACTTCCGGCTTTTTCCTTTTTGCTTATGTGGTGCTGAGGAATCGAACCCAGGGCCTCAAGCATGCAAGGCAAGTGCTCTACCACTGAGCCAACTTCCCAGCCCAGTCAAGCAGAAATGGTCAGATAATGTGATGTTAGGAAAATGAACCCTTAGATAAGTATTTAAATGTTTTTTTTTTTCTTTCATGCATTTGTTTCTAACTCATTCATAAGATTATTTCCTGGTAGCTTTGTATGTCCCTCCACCACAGTACAACCCCTGCTTTCACTATTTTTGATGTCGGTATAATTTGTGGAGGAGATTGGGAAAAACAAGTCGGTTAAGTATTCAGGTGGACCTGATGCAACTATTAGAATTACAAGGTGTCATGTCAAAAACGAACTTTACAACTTTTGTGCGGGGGCTGGGGGGGAGTCCGGGTTGGGTGGGGTGTGGGGAGAGGCTGGGATGTGAAGGGTAAATGAAGGAAGAGGCTGAAATGCTTGATACAAAATGTACTCATTATCTTGCCCATGTATTTGTCACCCCTCTGTACAATATGTTCTCAAAAATTAAAAATTAAAATTAATTTTTAAAAATGTCATATGTGAAATTTAATGAGGTCAACAAGAGATTATGAGGACAAAAAGGCCTTAGAATTACAATTGCAGCATATCACAAAATTTATGATGACTGGATAGGTTTGTGATGTCACGGGGTGTTATGTGATATTGTGATATGTGATTATTGTGATATTACAGTGGCAACCTGATGTAAAAAGGGATTGTAATGTAACAATGGTTATGAGGTCACTATTTCTTTATGATATCAACTTACAGGCCGTATTTTAAAAAGAATGAAATCACAGAAAAGGCATTCATAATGTGTCTATGATGTCACAAGGACAATGTGAAGATCTAAATCTATCATATCATTTTAGTTTTGTGATTTCCCAATGAGCAGATGTTGTCAAAATGACAAAGTGATTTCACAATTGTGATGAACTCACAAACTGTTTTTGATGTTAAAATGTCTTGTCTGATTCTCAATTGTCAATATTTCAGTGGGGATTTGAGTACACAAAGGGAATGTGATT
The DNA here is from genome assembly GCF_024711535.1 of Dipodomys merriami. Classification (NCBI taxonomy): domain Eukaryota; kingdom Metazoa; phylum Chordata; class Mammalia; order Rodentia; family Heteromyidae; genus Dipodomys; species Dipodomys merriami. The sequence continues at coordinate 370,988 of NW_027206076.1, forward strand.
TCACAAAGCTATGTATTTTATCAAAGGATATAAGATGTCATAATAGATTTGAGATGACACAATGTGATCCTGGTGTCAAACCAGCAATGTGATGTCACAATGTGTTTGTGATGTCACACTGGTGATGAGATCATAATGGATTAGTTATGCCACGACTTTTAATATCACAATTATTTGTCCAATTTCAATTGCTACTAGACCACCATGAGGACACGGTAAAAACCAGTAGTGCCCTTATAATCCACGGGAACAGATAATCATCATGGCATCTTGGTCTCGACCACCAGAGAGGGTGGCTGCATGCCACTGGAGGGGGCAGGGCATTCTGCTAAAGGAGATAGGATGTCAAGCGCCACATGGTGAGCTACCAAGAAGTCATTGGGCATGAACATTTGGGAAGTAATGATTGAAAACTGTTATGCAGAAAACATCGCAGTGGTGGAAGGGCCCAGCCTATATATAGGCTGCAGGTTCAGAGCAACAGAAAGGGAGAGAAAAAGGGGAAAGGCCTGGAAGGAAAGAAGTGATGAGCCTGTAGGAAGGTAAAGACCTGGGAGGAGAGGAAATTGAGGGAGAGCAGGAGGTGAAGGATGGCAGCTGGCCACCTGGATATGGCAGGGCAGGACTGTCAAGCGTAGAGCAGCCTGAAGAGAAGAAGGGAATGGTGGAAGGAAAAAATGAAAAGACCTGAAATGTAGGACAAGTCTGGAGAGAAGGAGGATGAAGAGCATGGAAAAAGCCTTGTCCTTTGAAGTGTGGAGTTTTGGAGATCATTATTTTGGGGGATGGTTGTTTGCAGACCACTTCACAAATGGCTGGGCTTCTGTTTGGAGTTCTGAGGGTTCATGGTTGTGGCTGAATTTAGCTCTGGGCATCCAGCCCAAGTCAAGGTAGTCGCTTGTTGCAAAATTTATGAGGACAAGGCAGGTTTGTGATGTTACATTGCATTAATGATATCACAATGTCCATATGAGGTCGGAAAGGGATTGTATTGTCACAATGGTGATGTGGTCGCAATGGGTTTCTGAAATCAAACTATATGCCACATTTGAGATAGAATGAAATCACAGAATAGGCAAGCACATTGTCTCTATGACCTCACAATGAAAATGTGATGTCATAATGCTATGATGTCATTGTCATTTTGGGATGTCACAATGGGCTGATGTTATCCTAACAACAATGTGATCTCACTCTGGAGATGATGTCACAAAGCATTTGTAATGGTAAAACGGCCTGTCTGATATCAGTTGTCCTTTGCTCACAATGAGGATATAATTACCCAAAGGGACTGTGATGTCACAAACACTATGTGCTTTTTCAAAGGTGCTAAGAGGTCACAACAGGTTTGGTATATCACAAGGTGATCATGATATCACTGTGGAACTATGATGTCAAAATGGGTTTGTGATGTCACAGTGGGGATAAGGTCACACTTCGATAGTGATGTCACTATGAATTTGTAATATCACCATTACATGGTGATATTACTAGATCACAATGAAGATAGTTGTTCACATAAGGAGCTAGAAGTCAGAAAGGCCATGAATTTTGTAAAATATTATGAGTACATAAGAGATTGGTGGAAATGCGATGGGACAGAGATATCCCATTGGAAATATAAAGTTACCATTACATAAGATAGTATTATTTTGAAGTCACAAATAGTTGGTAATGCCATATAGGTGATGAGGTCATATAGATTTGTGATTTCACAATGGGATAGTGATGTTACAATCTCATGCTAGGCCTCTAATTGACAATGAATATATAAGTTCACAAGGGATAATTTATCCGAAGGCATATGTTGGCACAAGTGTAATGAGTCTTAACAGGTTTGTGATGTCACAATGTGACTCAATGTTCATGACATCTGGCAATGTGTTGTCACAGTAGTTGTGATGTCACACGGGATTTCTGATATCACATGTCATACCTGATGTATTATGAATTAAACAATTATTAGCTCAGGGAGGCCAGAGATCACACTGGCAGCATGTCAAAACATTTATGAGGATAGGACAGTTTTGTGATGTCACAGTGGGTTAGTGATACCATAATGGCAATGTGGTGTCATCAAGGTATTGTGATGTCATAATGGTTAGGTAGTCACCATCTATTTCTGATATCAACCCACCTGCCACATTTGAAATAGAATGAAATCACAGAATAGGCATTCCAATGTATCTGTGACATCACAATGGGTATGTGATGTCATAATGCTATGAAATCATTGTTGTTTTATGATGTCACAATTGTCTGATGGTGTCATAATAACAATGTAATGTTACACTGGTGATGATGTCACAAAAGTTTTGCGATGTTAAAATGGCATGTCTGATCTCAGCTCAAAATGAGGATATGGGTACACAAAGGGCTTGTGATGACACAAAGGCCATGCTTTCAAAGCTTCTGAGGTCATAATAGGATTGGGATGTCACAATATGATCATGGTGGCACAACGGCAATGTGATATCACAATGAGTTTGTGATGTCACCGCTGTGATGAGGTCACAATGCATTAGTGATATCTCATCAAGTTTTAATATAACAATGATATATACAACTTCAATTTCTTCTAATTCATTATTAGGATACTGTAATAACCAGTGTTGCCAGAATTATCTGTGGGAGCCTATAATCATTGTAAATTCTTGGCCTGGCCCACAGGAGAATGTGGGGAATGCCGCCAAAGGTGGAGGTGTCAGGCCTCACATGGTGAGCTGTCAAGAAGTGATTGAGCATTGGGCAGATTGGGAAGAGACGATTAAAAATTGTTAGGCAGGAGACCCGTTAGAGTGAGGAGGGGTACAACCTATATATAGGTTGCATTTTCAGAGCATTGGAAGTGGGGATAAAAATGGGAGCTACCTGGATGGTAGAAAGTGATGAGACAACAGGAAGGAAAAAACCTGAGAAGAGAGGAAGATGAAGGAGAGCAGAAGTTTGGCAAGTGGTCACTGGGTCAGAGTAGAGCAGGCCTGTGGAGATTGGAGACACCTGAAGAGAATAAGGAAATGGTGGAAGGGAAAAAGGGAACGACCAGGAAGGAAGGACAGGTCTGTAGTGAAGGAGGGAGGAATGAAAAAGTAAAAAGCCTTGCCCATTGAGATTTGGAGATTCGGAGATCATAATTTTTTGGCCGGTGGTTTGCAGACCAATTAAGAAAGGATTGCGCTGCCCATTGGAGGTCTCAGGTTTGGTGTTCAAGGCTGCTTTTGGACCTGGCTATCCAGGCCAGCATAAGGTAATCTCAGTCCTCTTGCTATTGTAAATTGTTTTATTATATTAAATGTGACTACATGGTTTGTCTCCTTGTCTTAGAGGTTATAAGTACATGAGTTCACAGAAAGAGCTTGAAGTCTCAAAGGCCACGAATTTTCTAAGATGTGATGTGGCCATATAGGTTTGTAAAAACACAATGGGATATCACAACGGCAATACCACAATATCATGTCAAAATAATGTTTTGATACTAGAATTATTTCTTGATGCCATTCTCGTGATGAGGTCACAATAAGTTTGTGATGTCACAATGGGTTCATGATGTCAGATGGCAGATCTCAATGGTCATTAATTGGAAATGAATATATAAGTTCAAGAAGGGACTGTAATGTCTCCAAAGGCATGTGTTGTCACAAATATGATGCCGTTCTCACAGGTTTGTAATGTAACAATGTGACACAATGGTCATGATGTCTGCCAGTATGATGTCACAGGGGATTTCTGATATCACATGTCATATCAGAAATATGAGATTGAAAACAGATTATGAGCTCACAAAGGGTCTAACATATGACAATGTCACAAAACTTATAAGGACAGGACTGGCTTGTGATGGCACAGCAGGTTAATGATGTCACAATGGCAATGTGATGTCACAAAGGATTGTGATATCACAATGGTTATATGGTCAAATGGGTTTCTGAAATAGAATGAATTCACAGAATAAGCCTTCACACTGTTATGTCTATGACATAACGATGTCACTGTGATTTACCATGCTATGATGCCATTGTCATTTGGTGATGTCACAATGAGCTGATGGTGTCATAATGACAATTTGATGTCACTGCTGATTTATGATGTTACAATGGTTATGAGGTCACATTATGTTTCTGATATCAACACACATGTCAAATTTTAAATGGAATGACAAAGCCTGGCACGGGTGGCTTATGCCTGCAATCCCAGCTACTCAGGAGGCTGAGATCTTAGGATTGCAGTTCAAAGTTACCTCAGGCTAGAAAGTCCATGAGCCTCTTATCTCCAATAAAAACCACTAGAAAACCAGAAGTGGTGCTGTGGCTCGAGTGATAGTGTGCTCGCCTAGAGCTGTAGAGTAGGGACAGCACCCATGCCCAGACTTCAAGTCCCATGACCAACTACCACAACAAAAAAGAATAAAAACAGGCATTCACAATCTGTTTATAACATCACAATGACAATGTGATCTCATAATACTATCTTGTTATAGTTTTCTGATGTCAAAAGTAGTTGATGCTGTTATAATGAGAATGTTATGTCACACTGGTGCTGTCACAAAGTGTTCATGATGTTAAAATGGCATGTCTGATATCAATTGTCAGTTCATAATGAGGGTATAGTTACACAAAGGGACTGTGATGTCACAAAGTCCATGTGTTTTTCAAAGGTGCTAAGAGGTCCTAATAAGTTTGGGATTTTACAATGTGATAGTGATGTCAAATATCTATGAAAGCTCACAATGGGTTTGTGATATCACACTGGTGATGAAATCAAAGTTTTGTGAAGTCACATCTCATAATCACATGCCCAATTTCAGTTGCTACTATTTCACAATGAGGATAAGAGTTCACAGAAAACGACAAATATAAAAGGCCCTGAATTTTCTAAAATGCTATGAAGACGTACTAGGTTATTGAAAACACAATGGAACAGTGATATCACTATGGCAATGTGATGTTGCAATATGATTACTTAAAAATGTTTTGATACCACAATTGGTGATGCCACACTAGTAATGAGTTTATAAGAGGTGATGTCACAATGGGTTGGTGACATCAAAATGACACATGTGATCTCAATTTTCAACTCAAAATGAGGATATGTGCTCACAAAGGGACTGTGATGTCTCCAAAGGCATGCATTGTCTCAAAAGTGATGAAGTCCTAATGTGCGTGTTATCAGAATGTGACAAATGCTCATATTATCTATCAGTGTGATGTCACCATGATCTAAATGTCACACTGGTTTCGGGTATCACATTTCATAACTGGATTGGGTATGAGAGGATTGTAATTTCACAGTGGATTAGTGATATTACTATGGAAACGTAGGGTCACAAAGGTATTGTGCTACCACAATGGCTAATAGATCACAATGTGTTTCTACTCTAATAGGTTTGTGCTGTCACAATTGGTTGGAAATGTCACAATGGCATGTCGATTCTCAAATATCATTAATTCACAATGAGGATATGAGTTCACAAAGGGACTGTGTAGTCACCAAAGTCATGTGTTGAGACAAATGTAATGAAATCCTAACAGATTTGTGAGTTCACAATGTGACACCATGGTCTGGATGTCTATCAATGAGATGTCACAATATTCATAATTTCAGAGTCAATTTCTGATATCATATGTCATACCTGAATTATTATGAGTTTGAAAACAATATAAGCTTACTAAAGGCCTAAAATATTCTAAGGGCAGCATATCACACAAGTTATGACTAAAAACTCATGGTCTTTGGATCTTAAGATTCTTTCTTTGAAATTGATCCTCATTGTGAACTAGTAGAAATTGAAATTGGACATGTCTTTGTAATAATACAAACTCATAGTGACATCACAAACTCATTGTGATCTCATCACCACTGTGACATCACAAACTCATTGTGACATCACATTATTGTTGTGCCTTCACAATCACATTGTGACATCACAAAGCAATTGTGAAGTCTTATCACATTTAAAAAAACACATGACCTCTGTGGCCTCACAGACCCTTTGTGTACCCATATTCTCATAGTGAAAATTTTGATCACACATAGCATTGTATCAACACAAATATTTTGTGCAATAATTACAGCTGTGAAATCACATTGTCATCATGACACCATCATCTCATTGTGATAACACCAAACCCCAATGACACTATACCATTTTTTTCTTTTTTTTCTTCTGTACATTTTTTGTAAATATATTGTACAGAGGGATTAGAGTTACATGACTAAGGTAATGAGTACATATCTTATCAAACATTGCTGCCTTGTCATCACATTGTCACTTTGATGTCATAGACCCATTGTGAATGCCATTCTTTCATTTCAATCTATTTCAAATGTGCCATATGGGTTGATATCAGGAAACCATTGTGAACTCATTTCCTTTGTGACATCAAAATCTCTTTGTCATACCACATTACCTTTGTTATATCACTAACCCACTGTGACATCAGATACTTCTACTGTCCTCACAACATTTGTGACATGTCATTGTGATATTTTAGGCCCTTTGTGAGTTGAAAATCTGTGTTTGACTTCATATTTCAGATATGACATGAGATATCTAAAATCCAGGGTAACATCATGATATTACACCACTGGACATCATAAAAATTGTGTCACTTTGTGACATCTCAGAACTGTTAGTTCTTCACCTTTTTGACTACATATACTTTGGGGACATCAGAATCCCTTCCCAAACCCATACACTCATGGTGTATGACAACTGAGGTCCCACATGCCACTGTGACATCACCAACTCCTTGGGACATCTCAAATCTATTGTGACCTCCTCATCAGTATGGTGTCACCAATTGTGACATCAAAACATTATTATAACATGATGTTGAGATATCACATTGTCATTGTGAAATCAGTGTCCCATTGGGTTTTCACATAGTATGCCCTCATACTATGAAGCTTCATCTATCACCTGGTATCCTCATATTGAATTAAGAGTAATTGAAATTGGATATATCATTCTGATAGTATAAACTGTGACATCACAAAACCATTGTGACCTCATCAAAAACCCAATGGGACATCTCATTTCCATTGTGATATTATGAATCACAGTGTGCCTTCCAAAGCTATTATGACCTCTTACCACCTTTGAAAACACACATGGCCTCTATGACATCACAGAACATTTTTTGTATTCATATCCTCATGGGGAACTAATGACAACTGACATCAGACATACTATTAAAATACAAAAAATTCTTTCTGACATCATCATAATTGTGACATCATGTTGCCATTATGACAACATCAGCTCATTTTGACATGTAAAACTACAATGACATCATAGCACTGTAACATTATATTGTCATTCTGATATCATAGACACGTTGTGTTTGCCCTTTATGTTATTTGATTCTATATCTAATGTGGCATGTTGGTTGATATCAGAAAACCATTGTGAGTTCATCACCATTGTGATATCATGGTGCCTTAGAAGCATCACATTGCCATTGTGATGTCACATTGCCAAATTGATGTCACAAAGGGATATTAATGTCACAAAGGTTATGACATCACAATGAGTTTCTGATATCCACACACATGCCACATTTCAAATACAATGAAATCACAGATTAGGCATTCATAATGTGACTATGATGTCACAATGATATAATGGCAAATGCTATAATGTCATTGTCATTTTGTGATGTCACCATAAGCTAAAGATATCATAACAACAATGTGATATCATACTGGATATGACGCCACACAGGGTTTATAATGTTAAATGCTTATGAGGTCACAATATGTTTCTGATAGCAACTGATCTGCCACATTTAAAATAGAATGAAATAATAGGATATACATTCACAATGTGTCTATGACAGCAAAATGGCAATGCAATGTCATAATGCCATGATGTCAGTGTAGCTTGGTGATATCACCATGAGCTGAACGTGTCATTATGATAGTCTGATGTCACATTGGTGATGATGTCACAAAGGGTTTGTGATGTCACAGTGGCAAGTCAGATCTTAATTGCCATGAGTTTATAGTGTGGATATGAGAATGAAATCACAATGACATACGCAAATGAACTGTGATGACACAAAGGCCATTTTTTTTCAAAAGTGCTAAAGTTCCTAACAGATTTCAGTTGTCAAAATGTTAATGATATAAAAATGTTCTCAGCAGTCCTCCTTGATACTTACAAGGCTGTGATAGGAGGATCATGGTCAAAGTCACCCTAGGCAGGAAAGTCCTTGAGATTCCTGTCCATATTGTGCCAACAAAACCAGAAGTAAAGCCATGTAGCTCCATTGGTAGAGGGCTAGCCTTGATCAAAAGCAGCTCATAGACTGTGCCCAGATGCTGAGTTCAAGGTCTGGGACTGGGAACAAACAGACATACACCACAATCTGTCCAGCCATCCGGCTAAAGCAGGTAACCTTCTTGTCCCCAAGTGGATTGAACAGAGTTCCCTGGGAAAGGGGCTGCCATCATCTTGACTCCACCCATTCTGCCTGCATCACAGGATTCCAGCCACACCCTCATTCTTTCATGGTTCTTTCTGACCAATGGGATATAAGAATGGTGGCCATGCCCACATTCCATACTACCCAGTAGCACTGGGATTCCGTCTGTTGGTTGACACCACTAGCAGCAGTTGAGGTAGAGGTAGCTGAGTGATGAGCAAGAGACTCGAGGCCTAGGAGGAGAGGCCTTTGTCAGGCTTACCATGTGCACGCCTGCGCTCTGGCCCCCTCCACCCCTTCCCTGTGGCACAGCATTTCAAACCTGGTGCTGCTGGCTAAAACCCATGTTGCCTCTTGGATTCCTCAGACAATGTCTGCAATGGTGCACCTCTAGCTAGCTTGTTGCCCTGACCTGGTCCTGGCACCCTTGTCCTCTGCTCTGGGCCTGATGTCGACCATACCACTGCCATTGCTGCTTGCCCCACCTGGAGCAGCTGCCAACATATTTTGCCAGCAGAACATGTGAGTGGTGGCCACACAGGCCCGCTCCCTGCGACCCCATATCACCCCCCGTCTTGACCAGGACCCGCGCCTCCTCTCTGGCCCACGCCCTGCCATAAATGTGCCCCAGGAGTGGGGGTGGGTGTTGACCCGAGGATCCCATCCCCATATCCAGTGTCTGGTGTCCCAGGAAATGGGGAGATGCAGGGTTGGGTGAGGAGTGGACGCCACAGAGCCCCTGACCTGGAGCAGTGGGAGACACACAGACGTACATCTGCACCCTTCCTTTCCCTGGTGGAAACCTGGTGTGGAGCAGCATGTCCACACCTGCCTTCTGGGGTCTTTTCCCTTTTTCTGGGGATGGGAGGCTTTGCATGCAGAAGATAGACCCCCCCTTTCTGTGTGAACCCTTGTCTTCTGTGCTCGATCATCCTTTCACCTGAAGACAGAGAGACAGAGAGACAGAGAGAGAGATCATCTTTCTCCTTGTACAGCCTGACTGTGCTCAGGTGAGTGATCAGTTGGCAAATTGCAGGTGCTACATGGATGAGTCTTCTGTCACCAGTCTGGATGTGTGTGTGTGTGTGTGTGTGTGTGTGTGTGTGTGTGTGTGTGTGTGTGTGTGAGTGTGTGTGTGTGTGTGTGTGTGTGTGTGTGTGTGTGTGTGTAGAAGTGAGTGGTAACAAGGAGGCTGAATGCTTTGGTAACTTCTACCTGCTACCTTTTGGGCATGCATGGCCTTCATAGCTGAGGTCTGGGAGCCTGGAAGGGTGAGATGCTTGAATGGGACACAGCACTGTTGAATTACAAGAACAAGGGATCTGTGTGCCCTGGAACTGTGTACTACTTTGGGCCTGGTTGGTGGGATTGGGAGCTTGGGGGGACCTAGGAGTGCAGCTGCAGGGGATGGCTTCCCCGGAGGAAAGAGAGCAGGTCCAACACTTAGTAAAGATATGAGTCCTGCTAGTATGGAGTGCAACAGCATCGGTCAGACTCTGGGTCTTTTCATCATAACCTCTGATGGGCGAGGCGAGCCCTATTTTAAATCTTGAGCTGTGATCTTCAGATCTCAACCTCCTGAGTATTATTGGCATGAGCCTCTGGCACTGTGACTCTGGTTCTTTTTGGTATATTAGGGTTTGATCTCAAGGCTTTAGGCTTGCCAGTCAGGTCTTTTACCAGCTATTCTGTCTTGGGCATTTCTGAGATGGAGACTTAATATATGCTCAGGCTGGGGTGGATCACAGTCCTCATGTATGTGACAGGCATGACCCACCAGGGTCGGTCCTCTGTAGTTGGGAAGGTAGACATGTAGTGCCACGCTCAGTCATTGGTTTAGATGGATTGTCACAAACTCAGTACACAGCAGCCCATTTTTGCCCAGAGGTGAGTCTCTGGGTTGGGCCTCAACCATTGGACTTCAATCTCCTCCTGGGACAGTTTTGAGAAAACAAGGGATTAATACAGAGTGATCTCTAGAGCAGGGCCAGACACAGAGGGTGGGGCCGTCAGATACGGTTCTTGGCAGTTCTGTGAGTATATGACAGAATATACCCAGAAAGATCTCAGATGGTTTTGTGTTATTAATGTTGTGACAGGTATGGGATTATGAAACAAAACATGACTCTCTTTCTTTAATACCCAATCCCCATGAGTAACGGGATCCTTCACTTTGTTCAGTTTTGAAGCTGTGGAAACTGAGGCACAGAGAAGCTGGGTGACCTGCTTATGACTCCCAGCTGACAGGAAGCTCGGCCTGACTTCTCTGCCATGCTCCCTAGGACAATGGGTGTTATTCAGTCTACATCTTGTGGTGGTTCTTTTCAGTCGTTTGGCTTGAACTCTGGGACTGGGGCAGCTCCCTGAGCTCCTCAGCTCAAAGCTAGCACTCTACCACTTGAGTCACAGGACCACTTCCAGTTTTCTAGTGGTTCTTTGGAAATAAGAATCTCACAGGTGTTCCTGCCAGGGCTGGCTATAAACCACAATCCTCATATCTCTGCCTCCACTGTACTTAGGATTACAGGCCTGAGCAACAGGTGCAGTCTTCTATTTGAACCACAGCTCCACTTTTAGCTTTTTGGTTCTTAGTTGAAGATAAGTGATTCATGGTCTGTTAACCTATTCTAGCTTGAAACTATGATCCTCTGTTTTCAGCCATCTAAATAGCTAGATTTAAATGCATGCAACACTAAAACCATCCCTATTATGTTTGAATTAAAAATAAATTTAAAGAATGAATATTTGTAGTATTTTCAAATCAGTATGTTTTTATTTACAGTAAAACACATTGCCTTAAATGTTTTTCATTATTCCAGCTCACTTGCCAAGAAAGGAAAGGAAAAATTCACAACCAAAGAACTTCTGAATATACCAATACTCAAGCCTGCTAGCCACAATTTCTTGGATGGGAAATAACAAAGGATGATATCATCTACAGGCTAAGCAGGAGAAAATGTTCTGCACTGAAGTTACTGAAAGGTTCATGAGAATGAGGACAAGCAACTTTATCCAGAAAGTATCACAAAGTGTTTGTGATTGTAAACTGACGCTAGTGGATAAGTGTAGCCAATCTTAGAAGATGTTCATAGCGATGAAGATGAACACGTGATTTCAGAGGTGTGCTTTCTTGAAGATATATTTTTATAGCATAGTTTGTGTACCGTTGAAAATGAGACAGTTAAGATAGGGATGTTTTCTTTCCTTGTATCCTTCACAGTATAATATTAAAACCAGTATTATACATATATTTTTATAGTAATTATAGAATATCCTTAATTATGCATATATTATAAATAGATCATTTACATGTTATGTAATATAATATAGTACATTTATTATGAACACTTAATTTAATTTTTCTACTCGTCTGTCCAGGTATTAAACTAGCAATATCTTTGAAAATTGATAGTAAAGTAGGGTCCTTACAATTTCTATTGCAACAAATAGTTTTACCCAATAAGTAGTTATTTATTCTGAATTGGTTTAGAAATGAAATATCATAATATAATTGAACATTCAAAAATAATTATGTAAGAACATGCCAAGGATGGAATTAAAAAAAAATAATATGACTCATGATTGTAATCCCAGCTACTTAGGGGCTGAAATCTACATATAGCTATATGAAGCCAGTTTGAGTTAAATGGCTCAGGGACAACACCCAGACAATAGTTCAAGCCTCAGTACTGACACAGAAAAAAATAATGTGACTAAAGCATACAAATATATTTATTCAAATAAAGTTGTCATTCTTTGTATCCTTCACAATATAATACTAAAACCAGTTTTAAACATATAGTATTTATAGAATATCAGTAATTATACATACATTATAAATATATCATTTATATGTTATGTAATATAATGCATTACAAATATTATGCATGCATAATTTATACTGATAACACTAACATCCACTAAACTGATATATGTTTTAAAATAGGGAATAGATTTTCTTATTTAAACGACTTGTTTTTCCTCTTCCCCTCCACAAATTATACCGACATCAAACACAGTGAAAGCAGGGGTTATACTGTGGGGGAGGGACATACAAAGCAATAAAGAAATAATCTTATAAATGTGTTACAAACGAATGCAGGAAAGGAAAAAAAAACATTTGAATACATAACTTAGGGCTCATTTTCCTAACATCACCTTATCTGACCTTTTCTGCTTGACTCATACATATACTAGATATTGCAAATAAGGGAAACCCTGGGACCTATGTTTCTTTGGCTTGGCTTACTTCACTTAATATGATTTTTTTCCAAGTCTTTATATTTCCTAAAAAATGGGGCAATGTCATTCTTTCTGATGGAGGCATAGAATTCCATTGTGTATATATACCACATTCTCTGGATCCATTCATCTTTTAAGGGGCATTTGGGTTGGTTCTATATCTTAGCTATAATAAATAATACTGCAATAAACATAGCTGTGCTGATAGCTTTAGTGTGGTCTTGTTTGTAAACATTTGGATAAATGCCCAAAAGTGGGATTGTTGGGTCATAGGGGAGCTCTATGTGGAGTCTTTTGAGGAACATCCATATTACTTTCCAAAGTGGTTGAACAAGTTTATACTCCCACCAACAGTGCAGTAAGGTTCCCTTCTGTCCACATCCACTCCAGCATCTCTTGTTATTAGAGCTCTTGATTATAGCCATTCTAACTGGGGTGAGGAGGATGTATCAGTGTTGTTTTGATTTGAATTTCTTTGATGGCTAGGGAGGTTGAGCATTTCTTCATGTGTCTATTGGCCATCCTTTTTTCCTCTTCACAGAAGTTTATCTTTAAGTCTTAGCCTACTTATTTATTGGGAAGTTGTTTCTTTGAGAACTTGTTGTTGGGGGATTTAATTTTTTGAGTACCAAGTATATTTTAGATATGAGACCATTGTCCGTTGTATGGCTAGTGAAGATCTCCCAGTAGTGGGCTTTCTATTGATCTTGCTACATATGCCCTTTGCCATGCAGAATCTCTGCAATTTCATGCAATCCCATTTGTCCAACCTTTCTTTGAATGGTTGTGTTTCTGAGTTTCTATTAAGAAAATTTCTGCTTGTGCCAAGGAGACCTAAGTTTCTCCTATTCACGGACTCCACTCACAAATTACTCAGATGATTCAAAACTTTGGCAAAGAGGCAGGGTATAAAATTAACCCTCAAAAAGCAATGGCTTTTCTGTATGCCAACAATGAGAAAAGTGTGGCTGAAATCATTAAAGCAACTCCATTTGTAATAGCCCCACAAAATTAAAATACCTAGGAATTAACTTAACCAAAGAAGTGAAGGACGTCTAGGATGAAAGTTTTACAACTGAAAAAGGAAATCAACACAGAACTTAGAAAGTGGAAAAACCTCCCGTGCTCCTGTATTGTAAGGATCAACATCGCGAAAATGTCAATATTTCCCAAGGCTATCTACAATTTCAATGGGATATCCATATTCCAACCTCATTCTTCAAGAAAATAGAACAAGCAGTCCAAAAATTCATATGGAACAATAAAAGACCTCGAATAGCAGAATGATCCTTAATAGAAAGAATGGTGCTGGAGGAATATCAATACCAAATTTCAATCTCTACTACAAAGCCATAGTAATCAAAAGAGCTGGCACAAGAACAGATTTTAGGACTAATGGAATAGAATTAATATCCCAGAAATGAACCTATAGACACAGTCATTAATCTTCGATAAGGGAGGTAAAAAATACAATGGAAGAAAGACAGGCTCTTCAGTTAATGGTGCTGGCAAAATTGGTTAATCACTTGTATAAAACTAAAACTATATCCTTATATATCCCCCTGCACCAGAATCAACTCCAAATAGATCAAAGAACTCGGAGTCAAAGCAGACACTCAAATAGTCATTTTTAAAATAATGAACTGCTTAGTTCTTCTGGCTCACATATATAATCCTAGCTATAGTTAGGATTACAGGTATGAGAAACAAACACTAGATGTGTGTTGTTCATGATGGTTTGTATTAACATGTTTTAATATTGTTTGTTTCTTATACTATGATGCTCTAATTTTTATTTTCACTTAGGTGGGGGAGTGTTGAACCTTCTTTGGTTGAGATGGAGCCATGTGGAAATTCTTGCCAAGTATGGCATGAAATTCAAATCCTCCTGCTCTCAGCTCCCCATGGACCTGTGATGATAGATGTATCCCATCACACAGAGCCAGGGGTTGGGGACCATTGCAGGTAAAACTACACTGGTCATGAACTGATGTCCCAAATAGCTTGCTTTATAGGCATATGCCTTCAAAACCTTGTTGTATTTCATTTCACTTTGAAGTAGTGTTTTACATACTTAGAGATACAATGATAACACATTACATGTTTAATTTATATAAAATAGTCAATATGATTAACACGTTTATCTCCTAAAACATTGAAGCTAATGTATTTTGGTAACTCCTGCCTCTGATAGTTATTTTTGGAATACACCATAAAAATGAATACATTGATAATGTGCACTAGAAGACTGGAAGTTGATAGAGATAGACAAGTTAAACAGTGTGCAGTAAGTATATATTTATCTATTGCTCCTCTGAAGAACATTATCATATATTCACCATAACAATACCACCATATATTCACCATGACAATAATATTCCTGCAGTGTAGAATATTCCATTTCATAATCTTCCATCTTTTATCTTTTTAACATTCTCCTTAGAAGTATGAATTTTTTCTTGTTCCTTATAATGTTTTGAAATTATTAAGATGGAATTTAAAAAATTCATAGAATCTACTGAATTTATCTCATTTTGGTTAGTTTTGTGTTGCTAAATCATTAAGACCAACTTTTCCTGAAAGTTATGCTAGCAGACTATATCACTAAATTGTATTCTAATTACATCTTATTATTGTATTTTGATATAGGGTTTTGCTGTTGTTGTTTCATGATATAGAGTGTTGTGAAGCTGGACTGAAACATGCAATCCCACTCTCTCCAGTAACAGTGCTTTATCACCAGGTTCTGGAGACTCATAATTATAACTCTACCTAATCAGGAGGTTGAAACGTGAGATTTAGTTCAGATAGCTTGATCAGGAATTTTTATGAGTCTCTCCTCTCCTGTTCACTATGAAAAGCTTGCATTGGAACTGTGGCACAATTGGTACAGCACTACAGTCAAGGTAAAGATGCTCAGGATTGTCATATAGTCCCTGTTCAAGTCCTAAAACACCCATATGCACAGACACAGGTTCACCTACATACACACACACTCCCGTACACACGTACACGCACAAAATCACAGGCAATGTTGTATCTTAAATTCTTATCCAGAGATTGGACAACAATCCACTTATTTGTGAAGGGTTTTCCTTGGTTATTTTGAAAGATGAGGATAGTTCATGGGACACAGATGACAAGACTTTAGTGAGGAATGCTTTATAAACGACTAGCTTATAAAAAGAACAGGAGCACAGTTTTTATCTTTAAATATTACATTTCTTCAAATACGGTATTTTAAAATAATAATCATTGAATTATGAGAATACAATGCAGCACCTCTTGCCTTCTCCCCTTCCCATCTGTCATAAAATATGATAAAAGTATCAAAAATACTCTTGTCTTACAAGACTGTACACCTGTAAAAATGTCTGACTATATGTGTAATGTTTGTTTTCAATACTTTTTTGATTTTTCCCACATCTAAGTACTTATCTTTTTTCCAACTGACAGCACACAGGTGCTTCAAGAGCAAACAGAAGATTAGGAAACAAAAACCTAACAATGTCCTAGGAATACAGGCAAGAAGCACATGGCAGGCTGATAGGGCCCTGAGAAGCAAAATGATTTGTGCAGGATGTGAAGAATAGTGACAAATAAGGCCTGAATCTGACCTAGGAAGGGCTCTTTGAGGCTGAGACAATGCCTGTATCTAGTCCAAGCTGAGGATGTTGGGATTTAACAATGTCCATATGTGTATAAAGTGATGTGGGAGGGGAGATTTCAGCCTCCAGTTTGTCTTTGGGATGGTCTTATGTGAGAAAGCAGCTTAGAACATTGGGCTCTGAGAGATGACACTACCTCCCTCATAATGCAATTCTGAGCGCCAAGGAACTGTAACTGACAGCTGAAGCCAGCTCACTTGGCCTGTGGCTCAGGAACAAGAAAGGTGTTCCTGTGTTGTTTTCAAAGTTCAAGAGACTCAGGTCTCAGGCATGAGAGGTGTGAGTGCCTCACTCAATGCTGCAGACATTGGATCAGTGCTAAACTACGAAACAAATGTCCCAGGCCTTATTATAGTAAGAAACAAAGGGAAACACTAGGCAACTCAGGCAAGGTAGAACTATGAGAGGAAACCTATTTAATCTCATCCTAGCCCACACTAGACCCTTCTTCTTGTGTGCTTTTATATGTGTAGACTCAGAAAATATTTACGTGTAGTTTTCAATCCACTTTATTACAATTTCTCAATTTGAAGTTTACAAGTCCTTCCTGGGATGCTGTGTGCGGATTCCTTCACAGGGTGCTATGTGCTGAGTCCTTCAAGGGGGGTTTTCTTTCATCTGTTCCTTGTTACAGCTCAACAAGTAAGATGATTGTGCTGGTGAGAAAGTTGAGGTTCAGATATGTCCCCAAAGAAGAGCCAAATTTATGTATGTACTGAACTCTAGTGACATGTCTCCTACAGACAATAGTTTTGGTTTAATTTTCTCCATCATGAACCTTCAACTAAGAGCCTAGGTGCTGACTTTCCTCTTGTGCTCATGGCTAGTGCTCTACCACGTGGAGCCAAGCACCCCCTTGCAGCAAAGTGTCACAGCTTAGGTGTCTTTAGCTGAGGTCTGTCATCCTGCCTGGTCAGGAATCTGATGATCTGGGTTCCAAACTATCCCAGACACAAAAGTCCCATGAGACTATTATCTTCTATTCACCACTTAGAAACTTGAAGTGGAAGCAGGGCACTGGTGACTCATGCCTGTCATCCTAGCTACTCAGGAACCTGAGAGCTGAGGATCACAGTTCAAAGCCAGCCTGGGCAGGAGATTCCTTGAGATGCTTTCTACAGTGAACTACCAGAAAGCCTGAGGAGGCACTGTAGCTCAAGTGGTAGAGTGCTAGACTTGAGCACCCAGTCCCAGTCTTCAATTCCTCCAACTTACAAGAAAAGAAAGAAACCTGAAGTGGAGTGCTGGTAATGTGTCTTAGGGATAGAGTGTTTTGCATGTATGAAACCCTTGGTTTGAATCCTCAGTACCACATTCCTAGAAAAAAAAGCCTGAAGTGGCTCTGTGGCTCATGTGGTAGTGCACTATCTTTATACAGGATAAACTCAGGTACAGTGCTCAGGTACTGAGTTCAAGCTCCAGGGCTGGTGTTTGCACACGCGCACGTGCGCACACACACACAGACACACACATACACACACACACACACACACACACACACACACACACACACACACACACACACACACAAAACAGATACCAAAAGTGGAACTGTGACACCAAATGGTGGTAAAGCGAAGAGCTTCTGCTCTGAGCTCATGGTCAGCACAATGGCCCTTTGTTCAACCACAAAACCTAGCCACCCACGGGCCAACTAGGAGAGGTCAAAGGTTTCAAAACCTGATGAGCTTCACCAGCCATAGATGACAGGAAGCGTTTTGATTTTGCACAAGTGCTTAGAATTAACAAGCTTCAGGAAACCTAGGGAGGCACCTTTGCCGATTAGGAATCTTTTCATTAGGTTCAGCTAACTTGTTGTCTGCCAGAAAGACCCTTGAATTAATTGTAGCAATTTGTTTCAACACAGGAACATAGTCGAACAAAGACAGGATAAGTGCAGGGAACTTGACCTGCCACAGGAGGTGGCACAAATGAAAGCTTCCTGTCAAAAGAGAGCACTGGGGAGAGAGATAGCTTGGGGTACAAAGAGGCCTTTTTCTCCTGGCCTTCAGAATCTGCCCACACTCATCCTCACTAATTGCCCTGGATGAATTGTTTGTTAAACAATTGTACAGGAGTGAGGCCTTTTGTCTGCTTGTTACAACAATGAGGCAGACTTCGTCCAGCAGCCTTGGGTGTGCAGAAACCCTCAGACTACACTGGGAAAAGTGAGGGGAGCCCCGGAACATACACTGTCTTGAAAGCACTCTTTGTGCTATGAAATCATTCTATGCAAACCTTTCTTCATAACAACTCTGGATGTTCACTGATAAAAATACATGCATACATACACAGACACATGGATTTACTGGCTCTTTTTTGTGGCAGGTTCTGAGGCTTGAACTGTGAGCTTAGGCACTGTCCATGAGCTACTTTTGCACAAGGAAGCACTGTATTGTGTCTTAACTTATGATTACCTTAGCCTGGGGTGCAGCATTTACACCCACATATGATCCAGGCTTCCTAGGACCTGAGTTCAACTCCCAACACTGGCAAAAATGCATCAAACCAACAAAAATGGAGGAGGAAAAAATCAGTAAGTTTTGCACAACCATTTTACCTTTGTTTCGTTTGCACTGTGACCATCCTGGGTCTTAATGATTTGGCTCAAAAATTGTATGTGAAGTTACATGGCCGAAGGCTCCCAGTCTGTCGGTGAACCCTGAGCCCAACCCAGACACCTAGGCCCTTAGTTTGATCGTGGGACTGCCACCTACACATGTCTGAGGATCCTAGAAAACTCTTTCCTCTCTATAGGAACTAATAGTACGTTTGACATGTACTAATTGAATTACTAATTAGCTAATAATTATAAAATAAGATTGTATGCAATAAATATGGGTCAATGATTAATTTAATTGATTCTTTGTAAGTTTTCTACCGTGATTAATTGATGGAGGCATAATTTTAGACCAAATAATTTATAGTAATAGAACATATAAAACATCACTTCATATAGAGTAATACACTAGAATCTACTTAAATGTTCATCTGTCTCTGTATACATTTATTTATAGATGTATATACATACGTAAATACATACACACACACACAAACACACACACACACACACACACACACACACTGCAATCTACACATCTATTTGCTTATATATTAGCCACTTCTAGGGCTTGATCTCAGGTCATCAAATTTGCCTGCCAACTTTACTTGCATCAGACTGGTGTGTTAACATTGACCCATTCATGAAGTGGGCCTTCGAGGCCCAGAGTTCAAATCACAGAACTACCAAAAACTTAATGCTTGTGGTAGAAACCAATTGTCCCACTTGTTTTCCTTATCAGTGAAAGTCCTGGGTCTGAGGATGATGTATAATACATATTCAAATCTATGTCCTATGTAATAGAATGTAAAAAATGTTATACATTTAATCATACCCTTTAAAATACATAAGAAATAAATAAAACACAAAATAAAATGAATAACTACACTAATTGTAATATGTAGTAAACATGTGTATGTAAATATAAATCATGTATTTAAAATGTATATCAATATTATTTTTTCGGGTGCTAGGGCTTGAATTCAGCCCCTGGGAACAGGCCTGACTTTCTTGTCTTTTAGCATGGTGAGCTTTCCCTTCGCCAACAGTGCTGCAGATTTACTCAAACCCTGAGTTCAAACCCCAAGTCCTGCAGAAGAAAATGGCATGAATTCCAAGCCAAGGAGCCTCATAATTTTTTAAATATTTTAAATGTATGTTTATATGCATGCATGTATGCATGTATGCATGCATGTATGTATGTATGTATGTATGTATGTATGTATGTATGTTTGTTTGTTTGTTTGTATGTTTGTATGTATGTATTTTTATTTTGTCAAGCACAGGGCTTCAACTCAGGGCATGGCAACACTGCCTCACCTTTGATCACTCTAGGCTATGTTGAAGCCATGTGATCCACAGCCAAACCTGGGTTCCTGAGCCTCAAAGGCTGACAGGACATAAATAAATAAATAAAATGACACAGAAAAAATCCCAGCAACTTGAAGATGGCTGCCAGTTTTACATTTTTTTTTCAAGTTGTCCATACTGGGTCTGAATGACATGGCTGAAAACTGTTTGTTACCTGGCATTGCTGAAGGCTGGCAGGCTGCCAGGGAAGCCATAGACCAACACAGCAACATAGGACCTGTGTTTGAAGCCCGGTCCTGACCCCTACCAATGGAGGGAGATCCTAAGAGTCTCATTCCTATTCATAGGAATACGGATGGAAGGTTATGAATATCAAGGTTGAATGATACTAGTATAAAATTAGAGAGTGATTTTAGGAGGCCAATGGATTTTAATGAATACTTTTTGACACATTCAAAGAGTACTATTAGTTACATGGATGCAATAGTTTCGAGACCGCGGTTGATTTAATTAAAAATTCACTAAGGATGAAAACAACAATAATTACATGGAGGCATAATAAATACCCAAGAATTGGTAGTAATATAGCCTATATAACTGAATAATGTGTAGACATCTCTGGCACATTTTAAGGATATATATTTATTTGTGTACTACCATCAGCATGTCAATCTGTTCTTGTTTAGTCAACACCTGGGGCTGGATCTCAGATGCTGGGACCTGCTTGTCAGCTCCATATGCCCCATGCTGGAGTGCTGACACTCACCTACTCATGAATTGATCCATGTATGCCGTGAGTTCAAATGCCAGCACTCACAAAAATTGAATCGTGGAGTAAGAAGACTAGGGTGACATGTTTTCCTTTTCTGTGAAAAGCCTGGGTGTCAGGTGTGAAGTTTCATACATAGGCAAATTTATATCCTATACAATAAATGTAGTAAATATTCCATGCGTAATAACATTCAATAAAATAATGGTAAATAAATGAATAAAAAATAAAATGAATAAGTACACTAAGTGCAATATGGCTAGAGGCTGCTGTGCTGACAGTCACTAATTCATGAATTGAGCCTTCTAGGCCCCGAGTTTAGATCCCAGCACTGCCAAAAATGTAATCTTGGAGTAAGAAGCCGAGCGTGACACATGTTTTCCTTTTCTTTTAAAGTGCTCAGTGTCAGGTAGGATGTATAATTTGGATGCAAATCTATATGCTATGTAAGAGAATGTCATAAAGGTAAGAAATGTCATAGGCGGAAGGATTGTCACGACAATAAATGAAAAACACATTGAATTAGTAGTGAATCATTCTGGGATAAAATTAGACACAATAGTTATAGAACGTGAATTAAGTAAAATTACTATTTTATTAAGTATTAACAGAATAAAAATTACATGGAGACATAACTAAATACCTAATAATTGGCTGTAACACATGATGCAAAATTTAATTATATATAAACATCTGTCTCATTCTATAAAATATGTAATTATATGTATGGAAGTATATACATATATTATAAACAATAACAGGATATTAAGTAATTATTAATTAATGTTTTATTAGTTGTTCTACAGAGGCAAATCATTAAGGAGACATAACTTAATACGTAATAAATGGTAGTAATTATCTATAAATTAATAATATACAGACATCTCTCTTCATATGCAATTTCTATTCCTCCTGGGGCTCGGTGGTTGAGTGCTCACCTAGTAAGCACGAAGCCCTGGGTTAGATTACTCAGTGCCATATAAACAGAAAACCCAGAAGTTCTGCTGTCTTTCAATCAATTGAGCATTATCCTGGAGCACAAACGCTTAAGGACAGTGTCTAAGCCCTTACTCAAGGCCCAGGACTGCCGCAAAAAAAGGTCGAATGTTCTAACTGCAAGTACAGAAGGGCAGGACTTCAAACAACTCATCACAAAGCAAGCTAGAAGTCTGGCGCTGACAACTGCCACTTAACAACTTAACTTAACCACTTAACCTTAAACTTAGCCGCTGCAACCCAGCTACATGGAACCAGAGGCTGCTGGCTTACGCCCATCATCCAAGCTGCTCGGGGGCTATAAAACCCAGCCCTATCAGGAAGTGAGTCTCTTTGAAATGACATGATTATGCAGACAAGAATATTGAGGCTCAGATATGTCCTGATGGCAGGGAAGAAATTATGTATTACTAAAGAGTGGGTGAGTTGTATCCTGCAGAAAATTTTTTTGTTTTGTTTTTCCTCAGTCATGAATCTTGAACTCGGGGCCTAGGCACTGACCCTTACCTCTTGGGCTCATGGCTAGGACTCTACCATGTGGAGCCAAGGAGCCCCTTGCAGCAGAATGCCATGGCCTAGGGTTCTATAGCCAATGTATGTCATCCTGCCTTCTCAGGAAACTGAAATCTGAGGATCTGGGTTCCAAACTATCCCTGACACAAAAGGTCCCATGAGATTATATCTCCAATTCATCACTAAGAAACATGAAGAGGAAGCTGGGTGCTAGAGGCTCATGTTGGTCATCCTAGCTACTCAGGAGGATGAGATCTGAGGATCATGGTTCAAAGCTAGCCTGGGAAGGAAAGTCATTGTGACACTTAGCTCCAATGAACCACCAGAAAACTTGAAGTGGTTCTGTGGCTCAAGTGGTAAAGCACAATACTTGAGCTGAAGAGCTCAGGGACACCACCCGGCCTAGACTTCATCTCCTGCAACTGATAACAACAAAAAAGAAAGAAACTAACTAACAAACCTGAAGTAGAGGGCTGGGAATGTGCCTTAGGGGTAGAGTGCTTTTCATATATGAAACCCTGGTCATGATTTCTCAGGACCACATCACTAGAAAAAAAAAAGCCTGAAGTGTCTCTGTGGCTCAAGTGGGAGAGGGCTATCCTTGTACAAGAGAAACTAGGTACAGTACTCAGGTGTTGAGTTCAAGCTCCAGGACTGGTGTAAGTGTGCACACACATGGACACACACACACACAAGCAGACCAGAAGTGAAGCTATGACACAAAATGGTAAAGCACTGGGATTCTGCACTGAGCTCATGATCAGCAACCAGGCCCTGTGTTCAACCCAAAACCTAGCCACCCAGGGCCCAAGTAGGAGAGGTCAAAGATTTCAAAACCAACCCCATATGACAGGGAGCGTTGTGATATCTGGCATACACTTGGATTTCTCAAGCTTCTGCAAACCTAGAAGAGATGTCATAGGCCCATCATCGCCATCAGTGAAACATCTCATAAGGCCCCTTGCCCGATTGTCTGCCAGAAGGACTACTGAATTATATTGAGCACTGTATCTGAACACCAGTTATATTGTCTCATGAAGGCAGGATAAGTGAACAGAACTTGGCCTGCCACAGGAGGTAGCACAAATGAAGGCTTCCTGTCAACATGGAGCACTGGGGGGAGAGATAACTTTGGGTACAAAGAGGACTTTTTCTCCTGACCGTCAGAGTCCTCCCACACTCCTCCTCACTAAGTGGCCCTGATGGAATTGTTTGTTACACAGCTGTACAGGAGTGAGGCCTTTTGTCTGCATATCCAGACAATGAGAGAGACTTCTTCCAGCAGGCCTTGGAGGCAGAGAAACCCTCAGCCTACACTGGGAACAGTGAAGGGAAGCCTGAAATATGTACTGTCATGAAAGCAGTCTCTGTGTTATGAAATAATTGTATTGAATACAAATTTCCTAGCTTGGTGCCAATCATCATAGATACTCTGGAGCTTCACCTATAGGAATACATCCATATATACAAAAGACATGATGTACCGGCTCTTTTTTTTGGGGGGGGGCAGGTCCCTAAGGGTCATATTTCAGGGGTTGTCCCTGAGCTCCTTTGTTCAAGGGTTGTGCATTAACCTTGAGTCACTGCCTCACTTCTGTGTTTTAATTTGATCTTTTAGAAATAACAGTGTCATAGACTTTCCTATGCTGGCTGGATTCAAACTCAGATTCTCTACATCTCAGCCTCCTTAGGAGCTGGAATTACAGCCAGCAGCCACTGGCACCTGCCTTCCTTTTCTTCTTCATTTTTTAATCTGGATAATCTGACTTCTTCACAAGGTCATTCCAATGGTTTGAATTTATAAGTAAACTACCAAAAGTTCTTTATAGATGCTTTCTCTGAGAAGGAATCTCTCTTGTCATCTTCTCCTCTGGTCAGAGGTTGGAAGCCAAAAGTGAGAAATGAGTGTCACAGGATTTGGGAGCAAATGTCCACAAGACATACCAGTTCTGTAACTTAGCATTGAGCTGCAGTGAATTTATTGCCTCAGGATGAGAGGACCGAAAGCTGGAGCAATCTTCATGCTGTCTGCATTGTTCCTTTTGCCTATAAAATGATCTAATTAGTGTGAGTGTTTTTTGTCTCCCACTTTAATTATCTAGAACACACTAGAAGCATCTTCATGTGTCTGTTTTACTCTAGTTGCTCTCGAGATTTAGACTAAGGGTTTCTGTGAATCTGCTCTTGGTGAATCCCTGAGGAAAGCCGCTTGAAGCCTCCTCAAGAGATCACAATCCAAAGCCAGCCTGAGCAGGAGAGACTGTGAGAGGCTTATCTCCAATAAGCCACCAGAAAAATAGAAGTGGAGCAGTGGCCCAGATGGTAGAGCTCCAGCTTTGATAAAGCCAAGTAGTAGATACAGTCCAGACCAGGCAGGAAAGCCTCGGAGGCGCTTATGTCCAATTAACGACCAGATGGATGTAAGTGGAGTTGTTGCAGTGGTAGAGCCTCAGCCTTGAGCAAAACATCTGAATGCATCCGGCCTTGAGTATAAGCCCTGGAATGACCACAAAAAATTTCAAAAAGAGAAGGCCAAAAAAATGAGAGCCCTAACTACTAATGTGTGTATATTACCTCCCTGAGTGCAAACAGACCGTATGAAATGCTTCTGCTTTTATTTACAGATTTATTTTTCAGATATGCTCTTGTGCATACTGCATCATTCTCTTCATTTCTGGCCCATGGCTTTTCTCTTCCAGGGTTCCAGTCATGTGACCTTATATGATGCCCACCTAAGCTCACAGTAGCCTTTATTTACATTTTATTATGAGGTGAAGGCCAGTAGAGTCAAAAATCAGGTAGGGGAAGAGACGGTTATGTTTTGTAGAAATAACCTGTATTCAGAAAATTAAACTTGGAGATGTTGGCTGGTAGCATAATTATGTAAAAATTACCACTAAGAAAAAGATAGGGGCCTGGAATGTGGATTACTGAGAGAGTGTTTGCCTAAGATGCAAGAAGCCCTGGGTTTGTTTCCTCAGTAGCATGTTGTGGCTCAAGTAATAGAATGCTAGAGACAGTGCCCAGGCCTTGAGTTCAACCCAAGAAATGGCAAAGAGATAGCTAGGTAGGTATGTAGATACCTAAGTAGATAGATGGATGGATGGATAGATAGATAGATAGATAGATAGATAGATAGATAGATAGATAGATAGATAGATAGATAGATAGATAGATAGATAGATAGATAGATAGATAGATAGATAGATAGATAGATAGATAGATAGATAGATAGATAGATAGATAGATAGATAGATAGATAGATAGATAGATAGATAGATAGATGAACCTGCTCTTGGATGTCAGGAGTAACGAAGGGAATACTTTCCAGTGATGAGGCCTTCTGCAGTGTGCCATGCCACCAGCATTGCCTTCACACAACCACAGAGCAGGAAGACTTTGTCTGTCCCACTTCTCAGGAAGCCGAGGGCTCCAAAGCCAAGAAGGCAGAGCCAGGTTCTAACTCAGGTGTTCAGAGACAGAAAAGAAACAGCCCTACCTCTCTCCTTGGACTGGGGATTTGCATTAATGATGTGGAGAATGAAGGAAGGAAAAAGCACTGGCAGGGGTAGAAGAAGGGCCTTTAAATCTGACAGATGGAGAGTCAAAAACCCACTCCCTAAAACCAGTGAGCAAGGTTTTCTACTCTGTTCCTCCCTTATCCCCCTCTAAACTGGCTCTTGATTGTTAAACTAAAGATAACCTGAGGCTCCCTTCACCTGAGGGAGGAAGGTTAATTAGTCATTGTTTGAAGAGGCTGAGAAAAGCCTGATCCTGGTGTAACTCTTAACAAATGTTTCAGGTTTCCTCCCATGGCTGGCTGTGCCAGGAATGAATGAAGTGGTTTTGCAGCCTACTTCCCTTTTGAGTGTGTTCATTCTGCCTCCCAGTCCAGCAGGCCTAGGTTTCTTCACCTAGCCTGGCTTTTGAAACTGTTTTCTGTTCCTCAAATACAGTGTTACACTGGAGGTCATCATGCTAACAGGGCTACAGGTTGGATCCTGAGAACTTCATTTAAACCCAGGATGGGTCAATGATGTTTTTTATCCTGCTTCTATAGCTCGAGAACTCTAAGAACATTTAGGGGCAAATAACTTCTCATTACCAAAGGAAATATAAGAAGCTGTTGAATATCTGATCTTGCAGAAGTGGAAGTCAAAGTGTCATAGACATTCCTGCCCTGGCTGGCTTCACCCTGTGATGCTCAGAACTCAGCCTCCTGAGCTAGGGTGATGGGCATGAGCTACTGGTGCTTTGCTAGGTTCAGAACTGTAATGACATTGACAATACAAGTCAACTGCTTATCACAAAGGGCTTGGGGAGCATATTAAGCCTTTCAACATTGAACATTTCAGAACCCTCTAGGACACAAGGTTATAATGCTAGAGACAGAGAGCCTCAGCATATGGATCTGCTACACTTGAACAATGAACTCAGACACCAATTCTGGTGTACATCAGCGTTTATTTTCCAGATAATGTTCTCATAATTAGCAAATAAGAAAAGTACTTTGATTATCCCCCCACTTTTTCCTGTTTTATTTCTCGAACTCAAGCCTGGGCACTGTCCCTGAGCCCTTCAGCTCAAGGTGAACACTACCACTTGAGCCACAGCACCATGTGGGGTCTTTTGGTGGTTCATTGGAGAAAAGAGTCTAACTGTCTTTCCTTTCCTAGGCTGTCTTTGAACTGTGGTCTTTAGATCTCAGCCTCCTGAGAAGCTAGAGTTCCAGGTGTGAGCCACTGGAATCTGGCCATTTGTTTTTGCCAGTCCTGGGGCTTGATTTTAGGGCCTTGGTACTGTCTCTGAGCTCCTTTTTATCAAGCCTAGCACTGTGCCACTTGAGCCACTCCACAGCTTCTGGCTTTTTCTGAGTATGTGGCACTGAGGATTCAAACCTTGGCATTTATGCATGCTGAGCAAGCTCTTTACCACTCAGCCACATTTCTAACCCCACCCTTGCAATTTTATCCCTCAACTTGCCTATCCTCATGAAAAGGCTTCTCAGTATAAATCATCTAAAATATCCCTACAGGAAGATGTCCATAGATAAAGAAGTCAAATCTCATACTTGAGAGAGACTCTAAACATGTGAAGACTGTGACAAATGCCTCCATTTAATTATGTATCATGTTTCAACACTTAATATAGTATTAAGGAAAAATGAGTCAATGTCTTAAATTATTTTGTATAATTTTAAAATAAATATGTGTATAATAACAGTAAATACAATAAACAATAAATGAATCAAATAATAAATAAATACAAAATCAATAATAAAAATCATAATATGTAGTTAGCAGACATATGTAAGTTTATATCATATATTACACATATGTAGAAATATTTTTTCTTTTTCTTTTCTGTTTTTCTTTTTTTCTTTTTATTTTTTGGGTCCAGTCATGGGGCCTGAACTCTGAGCCTGGGCGCTATCCCTCAGCTCTTCAGCTCAAGGCTAGCACTCTACCACTTGTGCCACAGCACCACTTCCGGCTTTTTTCTTTTTGCTTATGTGGTGCTGAGGAATCGAACCCAGGGCCTCAGGCATGCAAGGCAAGTGCTCTACCACTGAGCCAACTTCCCAGCCCCTAGAAATATTTTTTCTATTGCAGGGCCTGCATTCAGTCCCTGGGAACTCTAGCCTGAATTTCTTTTCCTCAAGGACAGTGAGCCTTGCCTTCACCCATGGTTCAAAAGAGTTACCTGGACGGTGAGATCAGATCCCAGTAATGGCAGAAATACTGGTCCCAGTTCCAAGACAGTGACTTAATTTTTTTTAATAAAAGCACTTATGTTTATTCAGTTCTATAGTGAATATTAAAAAACAAAGCAGTGTACAATTTTGCACAGCTATTCAGACATCCTTCCCTTACTCCCAAAATGCTTCTCTGAGCATTATGTTGTTTCTTTTTTTGTACACTTTTTATTGTAAAAATGCTGTACAGAGGGTTACAATTACATGAACAAGGTAAAGAGTACATTTCCTATTGAGCATTGTTGCCTCCTTCTTTGTTTCCCCCTACCATACCTTCCCTCCCATCTCCACAACTTCTCACCCTGCCAAGGTCAGTGACTTAATTTTTTTTAATTTTTGGCTTGGCATGGGGTTTCAACTCAAGTAGTGGCAACTCTGCACCTTCCCTCACATGGCTACTGATTTACCAAGAGCCTGAGTTCAAATCCCAGGCTAGAAAGAAAACTGGCAGATATGCCAAACCAGGGAGATTTTTTTTTTATATTTACTTACTTACTTACTTAGTTTTTTATTTATTCTTTTTTTTCCCCAACCACGGGGCTTGAACTAAGGTCGTGGCAGCTCTACCTCAGCCTCAATCATCTAGGCTGGGTGCAGCCTCCGTACCCATAGCCAATCCTGAGATCTTAGGCCCAGAGGGTTTGTAAGAAGAAAAAAAAGTGGGAAAGCACAAAATGTGGTGAGCTGCAGAGGGCTGGGGGTTTTACGTTTTTTTCTTTGGACGGTTACCATCCCGGGTCTGGATGACAGGGCTGCAAAGTGGACCTGACCTGACATTGCTGAAGTCTGGAGGGCTATCAGGGAAGCTACAGCAAACCTGACAACATGAGCCCCGGGTTCAAATCCTAGTCCTGACACCTACCAATGTCAGGAGATCAGTAGAGATACAATTGAAAGAGTAGTTTGTGCATCAGTCGAGTCTAAAATTGTATGCAATATTCCTAGAATGTTACTTGATCTTAATTAATAGTTTATTAAGCATGAAAAGTATAATATTCCTTCAATGGTGGTATAATAAATACCTAAGAGTTGGTCAGAACGTAGTAGATGTCATTCAGTCATAGACAGACTGGCACTTTTTACCAATATATATTTTTTGGATACCACCGTCTGCCTCCCCATGTATCGCTGTTTTGTACAAACCTGGGGCTCGATCTCAGTGCATGGGAACCATCTGACAGCTTCACTGGCTAGAGGCTGCTGTTCTCACACTCACCCATTCATGAATTGGGCCTGCTAGGCCCTGAGTTCAGATCCCAGCACTGCCAATAATTTAATCTTGGAATAAGAAGCTGAGTGTGACACATGTTTTCCTTTTCTGGGAGAGTCCTGGATGTAAGGCATGATAGAGAACACATCTACAAATCTAGATACTATGTGATAGTATATAAACAATGTAATAAAATGGTATAAGTGTCATCAGAGTCAATAAAATAAATGGTAAATAAATGAATAAAACAAGAAATAAAATGAATAACCACACCAAACATGACATGGACTGTATATCTGAATGGAAGTATAAGTCCTATTTTTAAAATGTATATAAGGAGTATGTTTTCCAGGACTGAGGCTTGAATTCAGGCCTAGGGAGCAGGCCTGACTTTCTTGTCTTCAAGCATAGTGAGATTCCCCTTTCACCACAGTGCTGCCTATTTACCCAGACCTGGAGTTCAATTCCCAGGCTTGGCAGAAAAAAATGGCACGGATTGCAAACCAGGGAGATAAGTAATCGTTTTATTATATTTTTAATTGTCTTAATTTTTTAATTTTGTATTTTTTTCTTTTCTTTTTTTTTTTTTTTTTTGGCCATGCACATGGCTTGAACTCAATCGTCCCAGCTCTGTCTCAGCTTCCATCACACTAAGCTGGGGTGCAGCCTCAGGAACCAAAGCCGATCCTGGGATCCTAAGACTCTAGTTCTGACAGGAAACCAAAATGAAAATGTCACCAAAAAAAAAAGCTGCAAGCTGCACATGGTAATTGGTTTCTTGGATGTGGTTCCTTGCACGGTGACTATCCTGTGTCTGAATGACATGGTTGCCACGCACAGGTGACTTGTCATTGCTGAGGGCTGGCGAACTGTCAGAAAAGCCATAGTTCAACCCCGCAACAGAGTCCCTGAGTTCAAATTCCAGTCCTGACACCTACCAATGGCAAGAGATCACAAGAAACTCCTGCCCATGCTTAAAAGTTCTGATTAAATGAGTAGTCTGTGTAGCGGTTGAGTATCAAATTACACACAATAACCCTAGGACACAGACTACCTTTAATTAATGGTTAATTAGGCATGAAAAGAATAATATTACTTCAATGAAGGCATAATAAATACCTAACACTGGTTAGGAACCTAGTAGATGTCATTGAATACTAGATACACGGCTCTGACACTCTGTACTAATATGCATTTATTGGTATACTACCGACTGCCTATCCATGTATAGCTATTTTGGCCACCTCTGGGGCTTGATCTCAGTGCCTGCCAAAAATTTCAACCTGGAGTAAGAAGCCAAGTGTGACACTTGTTTTCCTTTTCTGGGAGAGTGCTGGGTGTCAGGCATGATGGAGAACAAGTCTACAAATCTAGATGCTATGGGATAGGATGTAAACAATGTAATACATGGTTAGGTGTCATCAAAGTCAATAAAACAAACGGTAAATAAATGAATAAAACAAAAAATACAATGAATAACCACACCAAACATGATATAGACTGAACAACTGTATGGAAGTTCAATCCTATCTTTAAAATGTATATAAGGAGTATGACTGGGGCATGAATTCAGGCCCAGGGAACAGGCCTGACTTTCTGGTCTTCAAGCACAGTGAGCTTCTCCTTCCCCCACAGTGCAACAGAGTTACCCAGACCCTTAGTTCTAATCCCAGGCCTTGAAGAGAAAAAATGGCACATTCCAAGCCAAGGAGTTTCATGAGCATTTTTAATATTGTTTTAAGCTCACTTTGCCTTTATTTGAAACATTTTGATTTTATAACATGAGAGTTTTTTTTTTTTAAAGAGGTTTAAACTTTTACATTTCAGCATAGCACAGTGGTTTTTCTATTTTGACCATCTGCCATGAAGAGTGAGAATGAAAATTAGGATATAATTTCTCCCTAGAACTTTGGGACAGTTGATGTTATTTCTTCTTCTTCTTCTTCTTCTTCTTCTTCTTCTTCTTCTTCTTCTTCTTCTTCTTCTTCTTCTTCTTCTTCTTCTTCTTCTTCTTCTTCTTCTTCTTCTTCTTCTTCTTTCTTCTTTTTCTTCGTCTTCTCTTCATCGGTCATGGGACTTGAACTCCAGGCTTGGGCACTTTCCCTGTGATCTTCAGCTCAAGACAAGCGCTCACCCGCTTGAGCCACAGAACCACTTCCAGGGTTCTAGTGGTTTATTGGAGATAAGAGTCTCAAAGACCTCAGATCTCAGCCTCTTGAGTAGCTAGGATTACAGGCATGAACCACCCGTGCCCAATAGTTTATGTTATTTCTATTTAGAATTATTTCTATAATTATAAAATGTCTGCAATTGTGTCGTGTGAGTTTTCCTCAGTGCCTACCACGAAAGACACTAGGGGAGTCTTCATACCACAAAAGGTTGAGTTTCTGAATATAAACTCACTTCTGTGAGGACAGTAGTACTTGTAAGCATTTTGGGAATAAACTGGATTGTAAAATGAAAAACAAAACATTGCTAATGAGATGTAGCTCAGTATTGGAGTAGTTGCCTGAACAGCATAAGACCTTGGAAGAAAAGTTTCCTAAAGCTCAGAATGTTAGAATTTTGTATGAACAAACTTCTGTATTATTTTTTTTTGTCTGTGGTGAGGCTTGAACTCTGATTGGGCATTATCCCTGCACTCTATAGCTCTATGCGAGCACTCTACAGCTTGAGCCACAGCGCCACTTCCAGTTTTCTAGTGGTTTATTGGAGATAAGAGTCTCACGGATTTTCCTGCAGGGGCTGGCCTTGAACTGCCATCCTCAGATCTCAGCCTCCTGAGTAGCTAGTATTATAGGCATAAGCCACTGACGCCTGGTGCATGAAGAAACATTTTAAGATTGATTCTGCAGAAAGAAACTTGGAATATACTTTTAGTACAAATAATTTATAGTCACACTAATATAAATATAAAGGCCCTAATTCAGAAGTATTTGTTCATTGGCTTGTTTCTTAGTTTATTCATATATATACATTATTAATTTTTATATATACATATATTATTAAAAACATGGCTTTGAAGTATACCTAATAGCATATGTGCTCATGTAAATTTATACAACTGCACAAGCTTGATATTTTTTTCTGTTTGTTGGTACCATAAATTAGGTGGGATTTGTGTGTTGTTTAGTTCTCTGTTTTTGGAGGATTTCTCTCCCCTTTATCCCCTACCCCCCTCTCCCTGCAATTGAACTCAGCTTGCTCTTTCTTGGCTTGGTTGTTCATAGCTGATTTTCTAACACTTCAGCCATACTTGTAGCCTGGATTTTTGCCAGTTAATTAGAGATGATGTCTCTCAGGCTCTGCTGCCTGGATTGGCTTTAAAACTTCATCTTCTACTTCTCACCTCCTGAGTAGCTGGGATTACAGATGTGAGTCACTGGGGTGCCTAGGGATAAATTAGACTTTGGTTGGTGTATTCTTTCTGTTTTTCTAAGCATGGGATGATATAATATAGAATTTCAGTGAATGTCCTGGGTCTGAATTAAGATACATAATACATATGCAAATCTGTATAGTTCTCATAAGATATAGTCAATTTAATACATAAGTGAAATAATAGTCAACAAAAATAATGAATCAATAAAAAATTAAAATAAATACACTCAAAGCAATTTCAATAAACATAAGTATGTAGATATTAATTATTTCAAATGTGGATGAATATTACTTTAACAGGGCTAGGGATTGAATTCAGGCATAGGGAACAGGCCTGAATTACTTGTCTTCAAAGAGGGTGAGTTTCCTTGTCCCCCACAGTGCATAAGAGTTACCCAGTCTCTGAGTTCAATTCCCAGGCCTGGCAGAAAAAAAACGGCACGAATTCCAAGCCAGGGAGCATTAGTTTGATATATATCTGGCCTTGGGAACTGTCCTTTCACTCTTCAGCTCAAGGCAAGCACTTTACTGCTAAAGTCACAGCACCACTTCCAGTTTTCTAGTGGTTTATTGGAGAGAAGAGTCTCAAGGAATTTCCTGCCCAGGCTGGCTTTGAACAGTGATTTTCAGATCTCAGCGTCCTGAGTAGCTAAGAGTACAGGCGTGAACCACCAGTGCCCGACTATTTTTAATATTTTGAAATTATTTGAACCAGGATGTTGCACTTGCTGAGCAAGTGCTTTGCCTCTGAGCTACATCCCAGCCCTCTCCAGTGCTTCCTGATCACTTACCTCTGCTACCATTCTCGACAATCCCACATGTAACCACTCATTTCCCATTTCCCATTTGCTTTACTGCATATGTACATTGAGTATTCTGACTGTATTTTTCCTGTTTCCTTTATTATTAATCCATCTCTCCCTCCACAAACCCCTCATCTAACCCCAAATGTCTCTCTCACACACACACACACACACACACACACACACACACTGGAATTTTCTGCAACCATTAGGTAAGAACATAATTATGTCTTTTGCAGTGAAAAGATATCTGGAAAATATACTGAGTGAAATAATTCAGGCCCAAGCATATTTTCTCTCACATGTGGATTTGAGTGAAATAATTCAGGCCCAAGCATATTTTCTCTCACATGTGAATTTTTTTTTTTGGGGGGGGTCCAGTCGTGGGGCCTGAACTCTGGTCCTGGGCGCTGTCCCTCAGCTCTTTAGCTCAAGGCTACTGCTCTACCAATTGAGCCACAGCACCACTTCTGGCTTTTTTCTTTTTGCTTATGTGGTGCTGAGGAATTGAACCCAGGTCCCCATGCATGCAAGACAAGCACTCTACCGCTGAGCCCTTTTCCCAGTCCATCACATGTGGATTTTTGTGTGTTTGTGAATGCATAATACAAACTCCCATATAAACACATACATGGGGGTATATGTATATGTACAGAATCAAGCTGACTGAAGAATTGTATATGCAGGAGTGTAATTGGATGGAGTAAATTCTTCAAAAGGAGTCATATTTAAGCTAAACTTTTTGTATCAGAATAAAGGCCACATTTCTGATTTAAGATATATATTACAAGCTACTATAACCAAGCCAATATAATTTCATAAAAGGACATACAAATCTATTATGATAGACCAGAAATAAATCTATGTAACATAAATGAATCTCAAAGCAGTTGTTTAGGAAAGGTAGCTGGATCTCACAAAACATACCTTACAATTTCCATTATGTTATGATCAAATTAGGAAAATCCAAAGTATGTTTAATGGTTGTATAAATTCTGTGGCTTGGGACAACAGCTTGCTGGTGCAACCCCAGCTACCTTAGAGGTGTCAGTAGGAGGCTAATCATCAGATGTCTGCTCAGGTAAAAAGCACATGACACTCTAAAAAACGACAAAAATTATGACAAAAGGAAACAAAGTATCGTTCAATTGGCAGAGAACGTGCCCAGCAAGTGTGTGGTGCTGTGTTCCAATTCCAGTATTGCCCCCAAATAAAGAAGTAACAATGCTTGTTAGAAAATGTACTAATTACCTTGCTCATGTAACTGTAACCCCTCTGTACATTTTTTTTTACAATAAAGAATGTATGAAAAGGCCAAAGATTTATATGTTCTGAAGAGAAACAGTATGTCCCTCCCTCATGATATAACCCCTGTTTTCACTGTATTTGATGTTGGTATACTTTGTGGAGGGGAAGGGAAAAAAACAAATTGTTTAAATAGGGATACAGGTAGACCCATTGCAACAAAGAGATGTAAAAGATGTTATGTTGAAAAACAAACTTTACAACTTTGGCTGGGGAGGGGAAGGGGGTATCGGGGAACAGGGGTGGGTTGGGGGAGGGGAGATGGGAAGGGATGGGAAGGGGAAACAAAGGAAGAAGCAACAATGCTTGATAAAAAATGTACTCATTACCTTGCCCATGTAATTGTAACCCCTGTGTATGGTATTTTCACAATAAAAAATGTATTAAAAAAAGAAGTCTTATTTCAAAGATAAAAAAATAAAGAAATGCGTTGAAATTCTCTGATAACAATCATAATTGTTATGACTCCTTCGGAGGAAAGAAGTTGGAGTATCTTCATAGATGTTGATGGAAGGAAGAAGAACACTCCCCCTTCCCCCAAATATGCTGCTTTGGTGGGTTTTATGATTGTTGTCAGAAAAGCTACATGCCATAGCAGATAAACACCCAACACCCTTCTTCCAAAGCCAGGAGATTAAAAACTCCCATGAAAAAATTGCAATCCCAGAACAGAAAAATAAAATAAAATAATAAAAACAAACTCTTAGACCTGGAGTGACGGAAATGAAAATTCTGGGGTGGGGGGAATTTGTTAAAACTACTTTTGGGGATGAGAAGGTGGCTTAGTGGTAGAGGCTTGTCAAGCATGTATGAAGCCCTGGGTTCGATTTCTCAGTACCACATCAACAGAAAAAGCCAGAGGTGGTGCTTTGGCTTAAGTGCTAGCCTTAAGCAAAAGGAGCTCCAGTGATAGTGCTCAGGCCCTGACTTCAACCCCAGGACTGGCAAAAACAACAACAACAACAACAAACAAAACTACTATCTTCTCTTTACTGTCCATATCATTCATTTATTTTCATTTTATATAACTTCTTCTCTTCACTTCATATGAAAGCATGTGTGCTCTGTTACTTTATTTTTTTTTTAATCCAGGTCACATAGCATTTAAATTTGTTTGCATTTGTCCTACTAATCTATCAACTTTGTCAGTTTAATTAAGCCCTACGGGGCATACTAAGAGAGCACAGGTACAGTGTTACCATTCCTACACTGTCATCATTCTTCTTTGTTTGGCTGGGGATGTTGGGGATGTTGCAAGATCCTTAATTGCTTGGAAATATGGACAGTTCTTTGCATTACTTTCTTTGTGTGTCTGTCCACATTTTTCTATGACTTTAATTCTTTCTAATTCTGGTTTTTCAATAAAATCTAGTCTAATCAAATTTGGAAATTGAAACAAATGACTAAGGATAAAAAAATGTGAACATCACATGACTACTCACTTTTGTGGATCCAATCAGGAAACTGATAGAGTGACTTAGAGAACCTTTTAAGTTGCAGTAAATTTACAGAGTTGCTTACAACCTTCTACCTTTGTGCTGCATGTTACATTTGTTCCCACTCCTGGGGCTTGAACATCCTGTTTGGATGCTGTCCTTGAGCTTCTAGCATTCTACATGAGCCACAGCTTTATTTATGGCTTTTGTGGTAGTTTATAGGAGACAGTCCCCTGATTTTTCCTGACCAGGCTGGCTACCAACTGCAACTTAAGATCTCAGCTTCTTGAGTAACTAGGTTTTCAGAAATGAACTTCCAGATCCTTTGGCTTGCATGTTGTAATTTTTTATGCTATTATGGCTTTTTATCCTAGCAATCTGTAACCCCAGTGGTTATACAAATTGCTATTAAATTCTATATTAATACCATGTGGCTCCTGATAGCTTGAAGAGATTTTGAATGCTTAGGTCTTTATCAATCTTTGTTTGATCTATTTATATTTATCATATGCATTGCTCTCTAAAAATGTATAGAATAGTGTGAATGTTTACCTCCAAAACATAGGGTGAAAACAAACCCTCATTGTGAAAGTGAAAGGAGGCTGAATTTGGGGAAAAGTCATTAAATTATGAAAATTCCAGCTTCTTGAATGGAGTTTGTGCTTTAAATAAAGAAAGGAGGGGGAGCACCTCTTTTTACATGGGAAGGAAGATACAGCATTGACCCATTTCCCACATGAGGATGAATGAAGAGGCATCGTCTAAGAAAGAAACAAGGAACCTGCCCCCAGAAACCAGATCAGCATTTGATAGCAACTGAGCTATTCGAACCTATATAATCATAAAAAATACACCTATATTGCTCATAAATAGCCCACATATGTTTTAATTATGGTAACATAGAGGAGCTGAGATGAAGAGGTTTAGTTATGATAGTGAAATGTTGAAATATTTGTAGTATGTTATCTATTTAGAAACCTTGAAAAATTACTGACTAAAGGTAAAGAAAATATGTTTCATGTTTCCATGATCCTCACATACAGGCCTTTTTTTGTTAATATCTTAAGGTTCTTAAGTATATATGAAAGCATATGTGCATATATTTTTATGGATTTTTAGACTGAATCTGAAATTCATTATTCTATTGCATTTGTACTTGTATTATCTTCTCTACTTAATCCAAAGATGAGAGCCCTGCATTGGTGGATCACATCTATAATCCTCACTACTCAGGAGGCTGAGATTGGAAGAATGGTAATTCAAAACAATCAATGGCTTTTCTATATGCCAACAATGAGAAAAGTGTGGCTGAAATTAGGAAAGCAACTCCATTTGTAATAGCCCCACAAAAAATAAAATACCTAGGAATTAACTTAACCAAAGAAGTGAAGGATCTCTATGATGAAAACTTTAAAATCTTGAAAAGGGAAATCAACACAGAACTTAAAATATGGCAAAACCTCCCATGCTCCTGGATTGGCAAGATTAACATCGTGAAAATGGCAATACTTCCCAAGGCTATCTACAAATTCAACGCGATACCTATCAAAATTCCACCCTCATTCTTCAAGGAAATAGAGGAGGCAATCCAAAAACTCATATGGAACAATAAAAGACCCCGAATAGCAAAAACGCTCCTCAACGGAAAGAACACTGCTGGAGGAATATCAATACCAAATTTCAAACTCTACTATAAAGCCATAGTAATCAAAACAGCTTGGTATTGGCAGAAGAACAGACCTCAGGACCAATGGAATAGAATTGAAAACCCAGAAATGAACCTACAGACCTATAGCCATCTAATCTTCGATAAGGAAGCTAAAACAATAGAATGGAAGAAAGACAGCCTCTTCAGTAAATGGTGCTGGCAAAATTGGTTAACTACATGTAGAAAACTAAAGCTAGATCCTTATATATCACCCTGCACCAGAATCAACTCCAAATGGATCAAAGACCTTGAAGTCAAAGCAGACACTCTGAAAACATTACAGGATGGAATAGGAGAAACCTTAGGTCTCCTTGGCTCAGGCCGAAATTTTCTGAATAGAGACCCGGAAGCACAACAAATCAAAGAAAGGTTGGACAAATGGGATTGCATAAGATTGCAGAGCTTCTGCAGGGCAAATGACATAGCTAGCAAGATCAATAGAAAGCCCACTGATTGGGAGAAGATCTTTACTAGCCATACAACGGACAAGGGTCTCATATCTAAAATATACTTGGAACTCAAAAAATTAAACCACCCAACAACAAATCCTCAAAGAAACAACTGCCCAATAAATAAGTGGGCGAAAGACTTAAAGAGAAGCTTCTCTGAAGAAGAAAGAAGGATGGCCAATAGACACATGAAGAAATGTTCAACATCCCTAGCCATAAAAGAAATGCAAATCAAAACAACATTGAGATATCACCTCACTCCAGTTAGAACAGCAAAAATCAAGAACTGTAACAACAACAGATGCTGGAAGGGATGTGGACAGAAAGGAACCTTACTTCATTGTTGGTGGGAATGTAAACTTGTTCAACCACTTTGGAAAGCAGTATGGAGGTTCCTCAAAAGACTTCACATAGATCTCCCCTATGATCCAGCAATCCCACTTTTGGGCATTTACCCAAATGTTTACAAACAAGACCACACTCAAACTACCAGCACAACTATGTTTATTGCAGCATTATTTACCATAGCTAAGATATGGAACCAACCCAGATGCCCCTCAGTAGATGAATGGATCAAGAAAATGTGGTATATATACACAATGGAATTCTATGCCTCCATCAGAAAGAATGACATTGCCCCATTTGTTAGGAAATGGAAAGGCTTGGAAAAAATTATATTAAGTGAAGTAAGCCAGGCCCAAAGAAGCATAGGTCCCATGGTTTCCCTTATTTGCAATATCTAGTATAGGTATGAGTCAAGCAGAAAAGGTCGGATAATGTGATGTTAGGAAAATGAACCCTTAAATATGTATTTTAATGTTTTCGTTTTTTTCATGCATATGTTTCTAATGCATTTATAAGATTATTTCTTTGCTGCTTTGTATGTCCCTCCCCCACAGTGTAACCCCCGCTTTCACTATATTTGATGTCAGTATAACATGTGGAGGAGATGGGGGCAAACAAGTCGTTTAAGGATTCAGGTGGACCTGTTGCAACAATGAGAAGTACAAAATGTCATGTCAAAACCAGCTTTACAATGTCGGTGTGGGGGGGAGGGGGGTATAATTGGGTGGGGGGAGGGGGGAGGCTGGGAAGGGAGGTGAAGGGTAAACAAAGGAGGAGGCTGCAATGCTTGGTAAGAAATGTATGCATTATCCTGCCCATGTAATTGTAGCCCCTCTGTACAGTATGTTCTCAAATGAAATAAAATAATATTAAAAAAATAAAACGAGCCACACAGTAAAGTCTATAATACTTCATTTAGAAATAATTAAAAAGGGGAATAAATTGGTAGAACATCATCCATAAGCAAGGAAGGCCATGTGTGAGCACAGGCCCTGAGTTTAAGCCCAGATACAGATACAGGCAAGGGAAGAAAGAAGAAAAATAGGCGAGGAAGGAAGGAAGGAAGGAAGGAAAGAAGGAAGGAAGGAAGGAAGGAAGGAAGGAAGGAAGGAAGGAAGGAAGGAAGGAAGGAGGGAGGGAGGGAGGGAGGGAGTGAGTGAGGGAGGGAGAGAGGGAGGGAGGGAGATATACAGAGAAAAAAGATACAGAGAGAGAGAGAGAGAGAGAGAGAGAGAGAGAGAGAGAGAGAGAGAGAGAGAGAGAGAGAGAGAGAGAGAGAACACTGAAGCTATTCCTATAGCCAAAGAAGCAAGAAGCCCTGAGAAAAGAATGACACTTGTAACAGGAATCACAGAATACTTACAGTGTCAGGAC
This sequence comes from Dipodomys merriami, assembly GCF_024711535.1. Classification (NCBI taxonomy): domain Eukaryota; kingdom Metazoa; phylum Chordata; class Mammalia; order Rodentia; family Heteromyidae; genus Dipodomys; species Dipodomys merriami. The sequence goes on from NW_027206076.1 coordinate 411,239, forward strand.
CTAGATGTTCCTTCTACGGCATTTGTGTGATGCAAGAGCCATCATTATCTTCCTGTTATTTGAAAAGGATCCATTTGAAATTGAGGCACAAATCAGAAACTTGGGGATAGAAGATCGCCAATGAGCAGTTGCTTTGTCAGGAAGCCAGTGCAGAAAACAGAGCTGGAGAGGCCTAGTGCACTGATCTCTAATGAAATCATCACGGAGACCAGGGTCAGAAACACTGTCATGGGTGTGTTTTGACTCATGAACCAGCAGAAGAAGCACTAGACATCTCTAAATCTTTGAATTGTACAGTGGAGTTAAAGAAAATGTTAAAAAAGAGAAATAACCATGATGACATCTAAAATAATGACATCTGTTTGATTTCAAAATAAAAGTACGTGATTTAAACTAAATAATTGAAGACTTGGAAAGAAAATTAACCATTTCCATAATTAAAAAAGTAGAAACAAACTCAAGACCAGGTTAATGAAAAGGAGAAAAATCTAACATTAATCAATATATTTACTTTGTTTACTAGAGTTTAGTTGTTTTATTACTATCCCAAGGATAAATTAGGATATATGTGAAATATATAATACATATTTATACCTCAATTGTATCATTTTAGTGTGCTATGAATTTTCATTGTAGAACTTATAGATAATATATGAATTCATGAATGTATACTTATACACAAACTAACATATACATTTCAAAGATTCTTCTACCTCGTATAAATAGCTCAGAAAGAGAACTCTTAATTGTATTGTTTTAGATGTTTGAATCACTGGTGAATACTGATACAACTCAGAATACATACCTGGTGTTGTCTCAAAGTTTTAGATGTAACTAAAAGGTCAACATTTTAGCTTCCCAAAAATGGAAGTGTATTTCTTAGTCCTTTCCAAAGTATACGATTAGAAGAAGTGCTAAGAGGCTTAGATTATTGAGAAACTCATTCATTTAAGCTTCGCATGAAATTGCTGCTGCCATATTCATTCTGTACACTTAAAATTGAAATATAGAAAATCATCTCAAAAGCAAGCTATATTATATAGAAGAACAAAACTGCAAGACATTAATACATATTAACACATTATTTTTCAGACTCATTTTGCTGATGTCATTATGATGTTGGTTCTGATTAATAAATATTATTATAAACTATAAAATGGTCTGGATTATTTCTAAATGAGAGCAGAGTTCAGGGAAGCCCTTAGCCACCAAGAAAGAAAGAACGAAGGAAAACTAAACTATCACTGACATTAGTTTTGCCTAGAACTGATTCTATGTAATCAATGCCTTAGGTGTATCATTATCTCAGCATGTGTTCATAGACTCATAGATTGGGTATAATAACCCCATAATATTCCAAGATATCTTGATTTGCTGGCAGCCTCAGTGATCTGCTTATTTACTTATGAAATCACAAATTATACTGGTTTCAGTGTAGTTTTAGAGAGGTATTGAGTGGGATTGTAGACACATACATTCCATCTCTCAGTATTAATATCTTGGTGTGTTCATGTCTTGATTAGGCAAAATAAAGAATCAAGTAAAATTAAATTTAAAAACCAATGGAATGTACAACACATAGAGTGAATCCTAATTTAAACTATAGATTTTGATTAACAATGATATGTCAATGCAGATTCAACAAGTTCGTTGAATACACCACCCAAATGCAAAATAGAAAATATTCTTATGAAAAAATTTTCATGAAGAGTATGCTCTGTACTTCTTGGAAACATATTTTTCTTGTGTGATTATGTAATTTGAAGACATTCTCTTTCGAGGTCTCTGATAATTTGTGTGCTTTTAAGTTAGGTATTTTAAAATATAATTTCATTGCCATTATTAGTCAGGTAATGAGTACATTACTTTTTTGGAAATGTCACCCCTTCCTTTGATTTTCTAAGTTTCTCCCTCCTATCCCTGCAGAGAATTTACATAATGTATTTTCCACATAGTGTATACTGAAGAGTGGTTGCATTTGTTCACGTTTCTTTTCCCGATTTCTGCACCCTCCCATTGGCCCCAATAAAAAGAAAAACAATCGCAACCAACAACAACAAAAACAATAACCCATGTTTCCACTTCTTGTTTGTATGTGAATACCTAGAGTCTTGCAATTTACTTGATAATAAAGTTTACCAGTATATAAATATATAATATACACACAGTTGTATATAATATAAATGAATATATTATTAACATATATATTTGTGTGAATTTTATCTATTTTGTATTGATAGAAACACATTTGAACTATATGTTTATAAATAATACTGATACACATTGTATACAATTAAATATACGTGCTTCCTGTCTTATGATGGTGCACATTGTATTGTTGAAGTTTACAAAAGTTTGAAAGGGGCACACCTTGAGGAGTAATTTTACTTCAGTTGTTGAATTTTGATACGTTTCTGACTAGACACATATGGTAGATTGCTCTCTGTTACAAATTGGGCAGCTGTGCTGATACTCAACCACATGCAGCCCTGTAATCCCAACATAAACAGCTGACTTCAGGATGCTGTGTTGCAGGTATGTTTTTTATATAACTGTGCAAAAAGTGACAGGAGGTATTCAGTAATTTATTATAAAATTGTCTTTGTGTTGGATGATATCACCTACTAAACACTAATTTATGTATTGTGTGAACACTTGGAGTTATTTAAGCTAAGTTTTTCATTGAATAATTTAATTTGTGTGGGTAAAAATTACAAAAATCTATACTAATTCCTTATTAGGAAGAAAGCAAGATAAAAAAGAGAAAATATCTGTTATTATTTAAATGTTGTACTTCTATTATCTGATATCTGTAGTGCAACTGTATTGGATGAACTATATGATTCTGATGCCATTTTCCTTCATGAAGTCATCCGAATTATATTTTGAGCTGCTTTCATAACTTCAATTCCTATATTTCTCTTAACTTTCTCACTTGAGGAAACCACAAAAACAACAGAAGCCTCTAGTATATACTTATGGGATGACTGGAGCTTCTCTTTCTTTTGAAATGTATTTTTCATGGGTTTTACAAAGATTTGTGATGTGCCTTTTATTGAACTAAGATTTTATTCTTTATCTTTTGGTACTGGTGCCTGGAGAAAACTTCAAAATAGTACTAAAAATATTAAAAGATTCTTCCAAGGTTTCAGTATTTTTAAATATCCCCAAATCTCAAAGGCTACAGCTTGTAATGTGAAAAAGAAATCTCTGTCTTCTCCTCTCATAATTATCCTGAACTATTGGAATATAGAATGCAAATTAAAAATTCTGTTTTGTCAAATCCTTTAAATAGGGATACAGGTGGACCCATTGCAACAATGAGATTTGTCGAAAGCGAACTTTACAACTCTGGTGGGAGGGGGTGGGAGGAGTGGGGAGGTTTGGGGGGCAGGGGGAGGATGGGACAGGATGGGAAGGGGAAACAAAGGAGGAGCCTCCAATGCTTGATAAATAATGTACTCATTGTCTTGCCCAGGTAATTGTAACCCCTCTGTACAGTATTTTCACAATAAAAAAAGAAAAAAGTTTTGTTTTGTTACAGAATAGGTTCATTAATTTGGGTGGTGTATGCCATATTTTTGTGTCGTTATAGAGTAGCAGCCTATGCTTGATGTAGTTAGGAGGGGGTGTGGTTAAGAATAAATTTTATTTTATTGAAAAATTGTGTACTTGATCACCATTGGTTAATATGAAGAACAAGCTATGCTCAAATGATGAAATAATAGCAATATTTTGTTTGCTCTGCTGCAACTTTTACCTATAATTGATGCAGTTAAAATTTGGCCAGTTGATCAACTGGAAAATTAGTGATCAAATATTTTACCAACAATCATTTAAAATAGGTGTAACCATGACTTAATTTCTTAAAGATGTAGTTATATACAATTCAGATGCTAAAGTACTCACAATGAGAACCATGTTATGTAAACATGTTCTATGAGCTCTGTTGTTCCCTATCCTTATGGTTTGCCCTCCATCTCTGTGTAAAAAATCTCTATTTCTTCTATAGTGCTTGCAATGGAGAATAGATGGACTATTTCTATTAGAAATGACAATGCTGGTTTAAGTGATGTCACAGAGATGATTGCCTCTTTTTTCATACCTTTCTCAGTGTAGAAAATCTACATTATGATTGATCTGAAGTAAGAGAATGTAAGAACTTAGCTTTTCATTTGGTTGTTATTATTTTTTTTTTCCAATTCTACCACATTTTCCCTGAAAGGTGTGATTGTGTAGAAGAAAAAGAGTCCTCAACTTTCATATACAATTGTCTAAAATTTAGTCTCTGTAGCTCAACCTTTCCCCGATTTCTTGACAATGGAGAGAGGGAAAACGACTGGAAGCCTGACTCTATTAAAGAAGGAAAAATAATTCACAAAACCTGTTAATAATAATGTTAGATAGTTGTGAGCTGCTGCAATAATATTTTGCACCCTAGGACATAGATATCTTGTTTATGTAGAAATGACGTTTTTGTCTTTTTTTCATGCTGGTCTTTGGGCTTGAACTCAGAGACTAGGTGCTGTCTGAAAGCATTTTTTTGACAGGTTGGGACTTGAACTCAGGGCTTGGGCACAATCCCTTAGCTTCTTTTTCTCAAGGCTAGCCCTCTAGCACTTGAGTCAGAGCATCACCTGCAGCCTTTTCTGTTTATGTTGTACTGAGGAATCGAAACCAGGTCTTCATGCATGGTAGGCAAGCATTCTACCACTAAGCCACATTCCCAGCACCTACCAAAATATTTTTGCTCAAGGCCAATGCTCTAGCACTTGAACCGCAGCTCCAGTTCCGGGTTTATTTGTTTTGTTTTGTTTTGTTTTGTTTTGTGTGTATGTGATTTATTTCTTGCCTAGGCTGGCTTCTAACTATGATCCACAGACTTCAGCCTAGTGAGTATCTGGTATTCAGTTCATGTAGAGTTTTTAACAGAAGTTAAATGATAAGAAAACTAAAGCATTTGTTAAGGAAAAAATGGTAAAACGAAGTGATCTCCAGTTTTGTAATCTATCCACTGGAGCAAATGTAGTGTGTTTGAAATAGATTTCTGGACTCTTCCCACTGTTTGGGAATGTGTGGGGAATTTGCTGATGGCAGATTTCCTTCAGTCATTCCTCTAGGTAAGGCAGTATTCTGGGCTGCATTCTGTTACCCTGGGCTAAATTTGATCCTCAAATTCTTAAAAAGAAATAATAGTTCGTATAAAATGCAGCCTGGTCAGTTCACAAACTGCCAAATTAAAAACAAATGATCATTGAAGATTTGTTGTTGGGGGATTAAATTTATTGAGTTCCAGGTATATTTTAGATATCAAACCCTTGTCCATTGTATGGCTAGTAAAGATCTTCTACCATTCCGTGGGCTTTCTATTGATCTTGCTAGCTATGTCCTTTGCCGTGCAGAAGCTCTGCAACTTCATGCAATCCCATTTGTCCAACAACACATTTGTTGTGTTTCCTGGTCTCTATTAAGAAAATTTCAGCCTGTGCCAAGGAGACCTATGGTTTCTCCTAATCCATCCTGTAATGTTTTCAGAATGTCTGCTTTGGCTCCGAGGTCTTTGGTCCATTTGGAGTTGGTTCTGGTGCAGGGTGATATATAAGGATCTAGTTTTAGTTTTCTGCAAGTAGTTAGCCAATTTTGCCAGCACCATTTACTGAAGAGGCTGTCTTTCTTCCATTCTATGTTTTTAGCTTCCTTATCGAAGATTAGATGGCTATAGGTCTGTAGGTTCATTTCTGGGTTTTCAATTCTATTCCATTGTTCCTGAGGTCTGTTCTTGTGCCAGTACCAAGCTGTTTTGATTTACTATGGCTTTGTAGTAGAGTTTGAAATTTGGTATAAATAGTCCTCCAGCAGTGTTCTTCCTGTTGAGGATCATTTTTGCTATTTGGGGTCTTTAATTGTTCCATATGAATTTTTGAATTGCCTCTATTATTTCCTTGAAGAATGAGATTGGAATTTGATAGGTATCGCATTGAATTTGTAGATAGCCTTGGGAAGCATTGCCATTTTCATGATGTTGGTCTTTCCAATCCAGGAGCATGGGAGTTTTTGCCACATTCTAAGTTCAGATTGATTTCATTTTTCAAGTTTTTAAAGTTTTTATAATAGAGGACCTTCATTTTTGGGATGAGTAAATTCCTAGGTTTTTGTGGGGCTATTATGAATGGACTTGCTTTCCTAATTTCAGCCACACTTTTCTCATTGTTGGCATACAGAAAAGGCAATAAATAAGTGGGCTAAAGACTAAAAGAGACCTCCATAGTGCTTTCCAAAGTGGTTGAAAAAGTTTACATTCCCACCAACAATGAAGTAAGGTTCCATTCTGTCCACATCCCCTCCAGCATCTGTTGTTGTTAGAGTTCTTGATTTTTGCCATTCTAATTGCAGTGAGGTGGTATCACAATGTTGTTTTGATTTGCATTTATTTTATGGTTAGGGAAGTTGAGCATTTCTTCATGTGTCTATTGGCCATCCTTCTTTCTTCTTCAGAGAAGTTTCTCTTTAAGTCTTTCACCCAGATGCCCCAGAGTAGATGAATGGATCAAGAAAATGTGGTATATATACACAATGGAATTCTATGCCTCCATCAGTAAGAATGACATTGCCCCATTTGTTAGGAAATGGAAAGCCTTGGAAAAATTATATTAAACGAAGTAAGCCAGGCCCAAAGAAACATAGGCCCCATGGTTTCCTTTATTTGCAATATCTAGTATATGTATGAGTCAAGCGGAAAAGGTCAGATAATGTGATGTTAAGAAAATGAACCCTTAGATATGAATTTTAATGTTTTTTTCTTTTATGCATGTGTTTCTAACGCATTTATAAGATTATTTCTTTTTTGCTTTGTTTGTCCCTCCCCCACAGTATAACCCCTGCTTTCATTATATTTGATGTCAGTATAACTTGTGGAGGAGATGGGGAATAAGAAGTCGTTTAACAATACAGGTGGACCTGTTGCAAGAATGAGAAGTATAAGTTGTCATGTCCAAAATGAGCTTTACAACGTTGGTGCGGGGTGGGTGAGGGAGGGGGGGAGAAGGATTGGGACTGGGTGGGGGAGGGAGGAGGCTGGGAAGGGATGTGAAGGGTCAACAAAGGAGGAGTTTGCAATGCTTGGTAAGAAATGTACGCATTATCCTGCCCATGTAATTGTAACCCCTCTGTACAGTATATACACAAACACAAAAAAAGACACACACACACAAAAAAGACTTAAAGAGAAACTTCTCTGAAGAGGAAAGAAGGATGGCCAATATACACATGAAGAATGCTCAACCTCCCTAGCCATAAAAGAAATGCAATTCATAAGGACATTGAGATACCACCTCACTCCAGCTAGAATGGCTAACATCAAGAACTCTAAAAACAACAGAAGCTGGAGGGGATGTGGACAGAAGGGAATCTTCCTGGATTGTAGGTGGGAATGTAAACTTGTTCAACCACTTTGGAAAGTAGTATGGAGGTTCCTCAAAAGACTTCACATAGAGCTCCCCTATGATCCAGCAATCCCACTTTTGACCATTAACCCAAATGTTTACAAACAAGACCACACTAAAGCTACCAGAACGACTATGTTTACTGCAGCACTATTTACTATAGATAAGATATGGAACCAACCCAGATGCCCCTCAGTAAATGAATGGATCAAGAAAATGTGCTATATATACACAAGGGAATTCTATGCCTCCATCAGAAAGAATGACATTGCCTCATTTGTTAGGAAATGGAAAGACTTGGAAAAAATTATATTAAGTGAAGTAAGCCAGGCCCAAAGAAACATAGGTCCGATGGTTTCCATTATTTCCAATATCTAGTGTATGTCTCAGTCAAGCAGAAAAGTTCAGATAAGGTGATGTTAGGGAAATGAGCCCACAGATATGTATTCAAATGTTTTTTTTTTCTTTCATGCGGTTGTTTCTAACACATTTACAAGATTATTTCTTTGTTGCTTTGCATGTTCCTCCCCCACAGTATAACCCCTGTTTTCCCTGTACTTGATTTCGGTATGATTTGCGAAGGGGAAGGGGAAAAACAAATCATTTAAATAGGGATACAGGTGTACTCAATGCAACAATGCGATGTACAGGTCATTATATCAAAAAATGAACTTTACAACTTTGGTGCGATTAACGGGTAGTGGGGAGTATTGGACGGGGGGGGGGGTTCGGGGGGAGGATGGGAAGGGATGGGAAAGTGAACCAAAGGAGGAGGCTACAATAATTGATAAGAAATATACTCATTATTTTGACCATGTAATTGTAAACCCTCTGTACATTATTTTCACAATAAAAAGATAAAATAAAATAAAATAAATAAAAAATAAAAACAAAAGTTCAGGCTTCAAATTGGCACTCTTAACCGTAAAAGCATATTGCAACTGGACCTGATTTGCTGTACCTTTCTAAGTGTCCTGAGTCTCTTTGTGTCCGGGTCTGTATATCTCTCCCAAAATTGTGACCTTAGGAGGGTGACAAATATAGGTGGCTTTAACCATGATGTTCTTAGGTCTTGCGATATTTGGACTGAAAATAAACATAAGGATTAAACTCGTTAACCTTACCTCAAAGCTTTACATGTTTAATCACAATTCTTTTTCTTTTTATAGCAAATCATTTCTACACACGTACAATTTAATATTATTATACTGAATTAAATATAATCCGGTAATGAATTGGCACCGATCCAGTTATTACTATCAATAAGTCCATCATGCAAACTGTTACCCAGCAAGTCTTTAGAATGCTAATTTTCAGAACTGCATCTATTATTAGAAGGATGTGTATATGCAATGGAAGATTTATTAAGTACAGACATCACTTCTATGACATTTGGCATGCTGTTGTGTGTTAAAAATAAGAACATTGTCCTTAGAGTCTCTTGTGAAACACTGAATTTGAGTATTTGTAAATGTGGCATCTTTCTAAGTTCTTTACATGTCAACCTTCTGTTCACCATCATCCATGTCTCCTTTTCAAATTAAGTAGATAAATTTTATTATCATTAGAACACCTTTGTTTTTCCAAGAGGAAGGATTAGGTGAAGTCTCCTTGTAAGTGTAATTATGATTCCATCATGGTCATTATCCTTAATAATCCTTTACACATACATGCATGTTTATTTTCTCATTCTGACAAACTGATATCCTAGGAGTATTAATTTATGAAAGGGTAGAGCATGTTTAGTCAATACATTTCTCTCAGGGACAATTTGTTCTTAGTTAAGAGAAGAATAATAAAGCTAAAAACCTATTTTTGTTTTATTTTTTGGAATGTTCTTAAAAAATGTCTCTATAGTTGACTGATGTTTGTTCTAGCTCTATTTTTTTCTGTGGGACAGGAAAATCTAATTAGTCATTTGAATTTTACGTAATTTTCTTCTGGCAACTCAGTACATGTCTGTCCTAGTCTTCCACATTGTTATCAGCATATTATGTTCTGATATCCTTAATTAGTCTACCTATATAGATTTAATTTACTACCAACAAAAGCTCTATTTATACAATATTTTTGAAGTAGTAGAAAATTTTTCTATTTTAATGATAATTGTCTTAAATATTTACTGACTGTAGTTCCAATGGGCTATGCTTCAAACTGATTAATTAGATATTTTTTCATGTAATGCTTCATAGCTCAGCTTGCTTTTTTAAATAATTTCTCTTTGTAGTAGTTACTCAAATAAATTAATTCATAGTGTCTCTTATATGGGAAGCACTTTTAATGTATGCTTTAAATAACATGACTACTATATAAACTGAAATATTTGAAGAAATAGCACTGTTACAACATGAAAATAAGGACATTGACATTGCAAGTATAAGAGAGAAAAGAAAATTGAATTCCATTATGAATATAAACCACATTTTCTTGATCCATTCATCCACTGAAGGGCATCGGGGTTGGTTCCATATCTTAGCTATGGTAAATAAAGCTGCAATAAACATAGTCATGCTGGTAACTTTAGTGTGGTCTTATTTGTGATCATTTGGGTAAATGCCCAAAAGTGGGATTGCTGGGTCATAGGGGAGCTCTATGTGGAGTCTATTGAGGAACCCCCATACTGCTTTCCGAAGTGGTTGAACAAGTTTACACGACCACCAACAATGCAGTAAGGTTCCCTTCTGTCCACATCCCCTCCAGCATCTGTTGTTATTAGAGTTCTTGATTATCGCCATCCTACATGGAATGAGGTGGAATCTCAAAGTTGTTTTGATTTGCATTTCTTTTATGTCTAGAGAGGTTGAACATTTCTTCATGTGTCTATTGGCTACCTGTCTTTCTTCTTCAGAGAAGTTTCTCTTTAACTCTTTAGACCACTTTTTTATTGGGCAGTTGTTTCTTTGAAGATTTGTTTTGGGGAGAGTTAATTTTTTAAGTTCCAGGTATATTTTAGATCTGAGACCCTTGTCTGTTGTATGGCTAGTGAAGATGTTCTCCTAATTTCTTCGGAAATGGAAAGACTTGGAAAAAATTATATTAAGTGAAGTAAGCCAGGGCCAAAGAAACATAGGTCCCATGGTTTCCCTTATTTGCAATAACTAGTATATGTCTGAGTCAAGCAGAAAAGGTCAGATAAGTTGATGTTAGGGAAATGAACCCCAAGATAAGATTCAAATGATTTTTTGTTTTTTTTTCCTTTCATGCAATTGTTTCTAACATATTTATAAGATGATTTCTATGTTACTTTGTATATCACTCCCCCCGTTATAATCCATGCTTTCACTGTATTTGATGTTGGTATAATTTGTGGAGGGAAAAGAAAAAAACAAATCGCTTAACTAGGGATATAGGTAGACCCATTACAAAAATTAGATATACACGTCGTTATGTGAAAAAACGACCTTTACAACTTTGATGGAGGATGAGGGGAGGATCAGGTGGAGGTGGGAGGGGAGTATGGGAAGGGGAAACAAAGAGGAGGCAACAATGCTTGATATGAAATGTACTCATTATCTTGCCCATGTAATTGTATCTCCTCTGTACGGTATTCTCACAATAAATAAGAAAAGAAAACTGAATTACAGCTTGTAAGAGCAAGCTTTTGATTTATTGGAAAGTCAATACTTAAATAAGTAAGGAGAGTGTCATGTTTTAAAAATTCCTAGACATGATTACATGGCTCACTCACTAAGAAAAATAGCATAAAATACACTTAGCTTTGATATAGAATGATACAGCAATTAGTATTCTATAAGAAACTAGTATTCTGTAAGCAATTGAAGGAAGATGCTATTACTTAAAATAAAAGGCTTAGTTGGGTCAACAATTCAAAACGTGGACTAAGTCTTTATAGTAGAGTTTCAAATTTGGTATTGATATTCCACCAGCAGTGTTCTTTCTGTTGAGGAGCGTTTTTGTTATTCGGGGTCTTTTATTGTTCCATATGAATTTTTGGATTGCCTCTTCCATTTCCTTGAAGAATGAGTTTGGAATTTGCTTGTTACTCGCATAAGAACAGACCTCAGGACCAATGGAATAGAATTGAAAACCCAGAAATGAACCTACAGACCTAATGTCAACTAATCTTCGATAAGGGAGCTAAAATAGTAGAATGGAAGAAAGACAGCCTCTTCAGTTAAAAAAGCAAAATTGCTTAACTACTTGTAGAAAACTAAAGCTAGATCCTTATATATCACCCTGCACCAGAATCAACTCCAAATGGATCAAAGAACTTGCAGTCAAAGCAGACATTCTGAAAACATTACAGGATGGAATAGGAGAAACCCTAGGTCTCCTTGACTCAGGCCGAAATTTTCTGAATAGAGAGACGGAAACAAAACCAATCAAAGAAAGGTTGGACAAATGGGATTGCATGAAGTTGCAGAGCTTCTGCATGGCAAAGAATATAGCTAGCAAGATCAATAGAAAGCCCACAGATTGGGAGAAGATCTTCACCAGCCATACAATGGACAAGGGTCTCATATTGAAAATATACTTGGAACTCAAAAAGTTGAATCCCCCATCAACAAATCCTCACAAAACAACTGACCAATAAATAAGTGGGCTAAAGACTTGAAGAGAAACTTCTCTGAAGAGGAAAGAAGGATGGCCAATAGACTCATGAAGAAATGCTCAACCTCCCTAGCCATAAAAGAAATGCAAGTCAAAACAACATTGAGATAACACCTCACCACAGTTAGAATGGCTGTAATCAAGAATTCTAACAACAACAGATGCTGGAGGGGATGTGGACAGAAGGGAACCTTATTTTATTGTTGGTGGGAGTGTAATTTTGTTCAACCACTTTGGAAAGCAGTATGGAGGTTCCTCAAAAGACTTCACATAGAGCTCCCCTATGACCCAGCAATACCACTTCTGGGCATTTACCCAAATTTTTTCAAACAAGACCTCACAAAAGCTACCAGCACAACTATGTTTATTGCAGCATTATTTACCATAGCCTAGATATGGATCCAACCCAGAGGCCCCTCAATAGATGAATGGACCAAGAAAATGTGGTGTATATATACACAATGGAATTCTATGCCTCCATCAGAAAGAATGACATTGCCCCATTTGTTAGGCAATGGAAAGACTTGGAAAAAATTATATTAAGTGAAGTAAGCCAAGCCCAAAGAAACATAGGTCCCATGGTTTCCCTTATTTGCAATATCTAGTATTTGTATGATTAAAGCGGAAAAGGTCACATAATGTGATGTTAGGAAAATGAACCCTTAGATATGTATTTAAATGTTTTTTTTCTTTCATGCATTTGTTTCTAACTCATTAATAAGATTATTTCTTTGTTGCTTTGTATGTCCCTCCCGCACAGTATAACCCCTGCTTTCAATATATTTGATGTCGTTTTAATTTTTGGAAGAGATGGGGAAAAACAAGTCGTCAAGGATACAGGTGGACCCATTGCAACAATTCGAAGTACAAGTTGTCATGTTGAAAACGAACTTTACAACTTTGGTGGGGATGGTAGGGGGGAATTGGGTAGAGGAGCGGGGAATGGGGGAGGTTTGGAAGGGATGTGAAGGGTAAACAAAGGAGGAGGCTGCAATGCTTGATAAGAAATGTACTCAATATCTTGCCCATGTAATTGTAACACTTCTATACAGTATGTTCACAAAAAATTAAAAATAAATTAAAAAAAACTTGGACTAACTGAATCAGTGGAAAATAAGTCATCACGTAAGAACTATAGGAGAGATGCACCATACAGAACAGTTCATTTAGAATAACCAGAAGAGGGACACACGCAGAGAGAGCAGATCTAAGATGGAGTCTCTGAAGAGATCCTTACGATGAACATTTTTTTTCCTAGTGAGATAATGGTTTTTGATCCCAAATTCTACATGTCAGTCTTTTCTACAAATAGCACATAGAGGAAGTTAGAATGAATATAGCAATACTTTGATTCAGGAGAGAGATGTTACCCACTGAGCAAAACCATGTGAAGCATGATTGTATCCTGCAGAGACCAGGGGTGGATAAACGGAAGTTAAGAAATTCATATCACATTTCCTTGCCCATTTTAGGCTACAAATCTCAGTTAATGGATGGATATTATGTTTATCATTGTTTCTTCAAGTATGTATCAGTTAAGGTTCTCTAGCTGACAACAGCTAGTAGGAGATTATCTATACATAGATGGTCCTTGATATCCAGGGGACAGTGGTTCCAGGAAACCCTCTGGATATTAAAATCCATTGCATTATACAACACAGTGATGTATTCACTTATTACTTGTGAACACAGCCCTGCATACTGTAAATAATCTCCGTGTTATTTATAATATCTAATAAAGTGCAAATTGTATTCATTGTTATTCTCTATTACTTAGAGATTATTGATAATAATCATGCTTAGTAAAGAAATAATTTATTTTATAATGATATTCTATCTGCTCTCAGTTGAATCCATAGATGTAGAACTTATAGAAAAGAGGACTAATTCTATGACTAGTGTGTGAGTGTGTATCTAATTTTTTTTAGTTCATACAGGCATATATATGAATGTACATAATCAGCTGGTGTAAATTGTGCAGTTTGGCCAGTCTTCAATCTGTAGTGCAAGCTGTTTCAAGGCAGAAATTGCTGGCCAGGCACTGATGTTTCATTCTTGACCATAATTCCCTAGGGAAATTTCAGTTTTATAATTAAGACCTATCAACTAAATGGATGAGGTCAGGTTTAAGGATGGTAATCTACTTTACTTAAAGTCAATTGATTGTATGTGTTATCCACATCTTTAAAAAAATGCCTTCACATCAGCACCAAGATTAGTAGTGCTTAATTGAACAGTAAGGTAATATTGCTTATGCACATGGACACATAAAACTCATGCCACTGTTCTTTTCTTACCAACTTGACACCTATACATATATCACCCATACATATCAATGTGATCTGTTTTAGCGCCCTGCCTGCTTGTTTTGGACATAATCAAATTAATTCAGGTAGATTTATTTTTCTCATGTTTTCACAAGCTTCAGTTCATCATTGAAGGAAGAATGAGAAAGAAGAGAGCAGCTTTCATGATGTAGGCCTGGAAGCACAGAAAAAGTACATAAGATGGAGCCAGGGCAAGATGTACATCGCCCTGAGAACATGCAATAGTGAGCCACTTCTAATGGTCCAACATCCAACTCAGCACGGCTTCCCAACAGTTTCATCAGGCTACAAAACCATCAAAGCAGTCCTTAGGTGAGAGCCTTTGTCATGTAATTGTCTCTGAACGTGTCTACCCCAAACCACCCAGAATTATTTATCAATCTCCTAGGTTTTCCTCAATCCAAGAAATTTGAAAATTAAGACTTCCCACCATATTATCCAAATAAAGATAATAGGAAAGTCTTACTTCCACCCAACATATGCCTGTCATACCTATAACTGCAAACTTCTTAATTCTTTTCTTCATGTCTTTTATGAAAGTCATATTTCTTGATAGTTCCATAACTGAAATCACATGGAACAAAATAATCTATTCTAATACCATTTTTGGTTATAAAGTCTTAAGAATGGAAATAAAATAAAATATCAGATTTTCTCTCTCATAAATATGTACATAATCTAAATATATTAAGAAAAATCACTATAACATTTCCAGATATGTATTCATCAAAACTCACAACTAGCCACCTGGCTTTAATTACTATTTAGAATTACTTCCTTATTCTTCTAATCATTTCATATGCACCTT
This sequence comes from Dipodomys merriami, assembly GCF_024711535.1. Lineage (NCBI taxonomy): Eukaryota > Metazoa > Chordata > Mammalia > Rodentia > Heteromyidae > Dipodomys > Dipodomys merriami. The sequence goes on from NW_027206076.1 coordinate 426,388, forward strand.
GTCCTCACAAGAACTTCTGATGTTGTACTAGATTTTTTCTACTAATGTAATAAAATTTCCTAACTAATATGATTAAATTAAGATGAAAAGGTTTTTTACCACAGAGTTTTGGCTAACTTGTAACATTTCTTGTACATTGTGAAAGCAGTACATGACAGAGCAAGCACACTTCTCTGAATATTAAGAAGCAAAAGAGAGCAAGGAATGGACAAGACAAAATCCCCATGACTGAGAACTTCCCAGTAGGTCCCATTTCTCTAAGATCTTTACAACTGGCAATAGCATCAAAACCTGGAGACCATGTTTTAATGCATCAGCCTTCTATTCACTTTTAAAATCCGAAATGTGAAAGCTAGTCACGTTTTCTTTATTTTGGAGATGATCTTCAATCCGGGTTTATAGTAGTGCCCATAATTATCTTGTCATGTCTTTGATTATGTAGTCATAATTTTTCCACTGCCTCTAATTACAAGACACTGTGGTATTAAGCAATACCATACTCGATATTCATTGTCACTTTTATGTAGCAATGGTCCAATTTTTTTCAGTATCCAGGATACCCAAAACCAGTATCATAACTTTGTTCTTCACCAGCTGTAGAGGTAGGAGGTGTTCACATTTCACAGAGAAAGGTTTGATTTCTGGTTGAATAGTATTTGTGTCCCCCTGTGAAGCACTCGTAACTTTGGAAATAGTATAAGAGCAGAGCTTAAAGAGGCAACACAGGAAATAAAAATATTATTACTGGAATTATCTATGATTAACCATGAACAATGCTACTTCCTTTGATCATTGGACCATGGAAACTTGGCCTATGAAATAAAGGGCCACATATATGAAATTATTGCAACTTTGAATGGTTTAACATGAGGAAGTCCAAGTTATCAACTGGGCAGTGCCAGGTAGTTGGTTAAGAGGAATCTTAAGTCACCAACTTAATCTAGGACATTCTGAAGGACAATATTGATACGATCTAGATCATACAAGTAAGACACTTGGATAAAATCGAGTAATTCTCTAAAACTGCATTCTGAAACCAGTTATCTGCTGTGATAACTTCAGTAATTTTCTAAATTTAGTCATTTATATTTTTCTTAGTTTTTACTGAAAGTAATCACAGAATCTTTGTATCAGGGTTATTACTAGGATTGTCCATTGATAGATGGAACATAATTTAGAACAATGCCAGGGAAATAGAAAGTACTCTTAAGTATCACCATCATGGATGTTAGATCATAATTTAAGCTCTTTAAATGGCAGACATGGAAAAATGTTTGTGGTATGGTAGAATCAGAATGCTCTAAAGAGTGAGATGTTTCTTCCTGCCTCTGCGTGTGTGTGTGTGTGTTTGTGTGTGTGTGTGTGTGTGCATATATATGTATATATGTGCCAGTTCTGGGCTTAAATTGAGGGCCTAGGCACTATCCCAGAGCATTTCGCCTAAGACTTGAGAAAAAAGACATTTTTGCTAAAGACATTAACTCTATGAGCTTCAACTCAACTTTTGGCTTTCTAGTGCTTGCTTAGAGGTAAGAATCTCGTGGGTTTTGCTACTTGTAATGGCTTGGTCCTTAATCCGCATATCTGAATTTCACAAGTAGTTAGGATTATAGATATCAGCAACCAGAGCACCACCCATTTTTTCCTCTTTTGTATAGACCTTAATATTTCTCTTTAAGGATCTTAGACAAATAATCACATGAAAGAAAAAAAGTACATTTAAATAGATATCTTAGGGTTCATTTCCCTAACTTATCTGAACTTTTCTGCTTGACTCAGACATATACTAGATATTGCAAATGAGAGAAACCATGGGACTTATGTTTCTTTGGGCCTGGATTACTTCACTTAATATAATTTTTTCCAAGCCTTTCCATTTACTAACAAATGGGGCAATGTCACCTCCCCCACAATATAATCCCTGCTTTCACTCCATTTGATGTCGGTATAATTTGTGGAAGGGAAGGGGGAAAACAAATAATTTAAATAGGGATACAGGTGGACCCATTGCTACAATGAGATGTACAAGTCGTTATGTCGAAAATGACCTTTACAACGTTGATGGGGGGGATTGTGTTGGAGGGTGGGGAGGAACGATGGGAAGGGATGGGTAGGGGAAACAAAGGAGGAGGCTACAATGCTTGATAAGAAATGCATTCATTATCTTGCCCATGTATGTAACCCCTCTGTAATGTATTTCCACAATAAAAAATAGAAAAAGAAAAAAAAGGAATCTTACACAAGTGTTTAAAGCCTTCCAAAGTTATTTTTATCATCTGCAAAACAATGTTAGAAATACTCATATACATTATAAACATAGATATACATGTGTACACATACATTTATAAATGCAAGAACCAGTGTATCTGAATCTTAAAATTTGTCATAATAGCATTCTAGTATAAAATTATTACACAAAGCCTATTTACTCCATTTACTACCAACAGCATATATAGCCTGTTGCATTATTCTTTAGAAAAGTAATTACTTTAAGTATGCATTGCAACCATGAGTAGTGCAACTTAATTGTCAGATAGTTTCATTAATTCAAAATTTAGCTCATTCATGAATAAAATATTCTCAGGGAAAATGTCAATATACACATGTATATGAAAGTAATACAATGAAATCTAGAATTGCCATTCTACTATAATAAGCCAACCTTGTTAAACTGATATGCTTCTTCTCATGAATAACAACTAGATATTTTCACTTAGGCTGGAGGGTCATATTCAACTTGACAAATTGCTTTGAGAAAATTCCCCTATCAAAGATATCATGTAAAAATCTTCGTTTTGGAAAGTAGATTAACATGGTATAAATGGCTTTCTTCTCCAGTGTGTGTGATGAGGCTATCAATTAACATTCAGTTTTGAAAGAGAGATTGTAGAGGATCTATTTTCTATGTAGTGAATGGTATAGAAATATACATATTAAGTTATTATGCCATCTAGAATACTATATGAATGTGCCTAAAATAGTAATGAGATTTTTGTTACCTCTTTCTATTCTAATGGAATAAAGAATATTGTTAATAGATATTCTGAAATACCACTACACATTGTATTCTAATTTCAACTACTCAATGAATATGTAAAGTTGTATCATTTATCTTGTTGTTGAAAGCATAGTGGACTAAGGCCGTGATTTTTAGATCATTGGTCTGGCTTTAAAAAATCATGTTCTGTAGAGAAATTGAGATAACTATCCATTTAGGTACATGGGTTATTTCCTGTTATTGTCTTATTGTTATGGTAACAATAGAATATAGAAACAGTTGATTCTATCAAACAGTTGTCAAGTCAGTAATTTTCATATGTCACTACACTTAAGAAAACTATACTTTTTTCTCCTCTCTGTCTCTCTGTATTTATTTAAGTCTCTGTCTCTGTCTCTCTCTTGTGTCTCAATACTGGGTGTTGGACTCAGGAAGTGACATTGTCCTTGAGGTTTTTTTGGTAGTTAACTGCAGATAAGAGTCTCATAAATTTTCTTGCCTCGGCTGTTTTCAAACAGTGATCCTAAAATCTTAGACTCCTGAATAGCTACAATTGCATATGCGGGTCACCAGGACTCAGCTTCTTCAGTATAATAATAATTATTATAATACAGTTATAATAATTGCAACACATATATAATATGATATAATATACCATATGATATATAATAATAGAATTATAATATAGCATAACTATATTATAATATAATATAATGTATATTATATATTGCACATTATATAATATAACATTACATATTGTATATAATATATAACACATTATATATAACTATACATCATATAATATAATGTATAACATATGATATCTATTATATATCATACATGATATACAATAGCTAATATTAACATATACTGTTATAGTACATATTATAATATATTATAATAGAGTATATGCAATATACAATATTATATACAAACATAATATCTTACATACATCATATTATCATTACATAATATATACATTATATAATGTATATAATATACATCATATAAAATGATAATATAATATTTGTTTTATATCATTATTATTATGAATGAATTCTTACTAAAAATTGTTAGTGCTTCTACTTCGGCTTGAAGTCAGGGCCTTGTACTTTTGCTGGGCTTTTTAGCTTAATATTGGTACTTTATCATTATCATCTGATCCACTGGGGCTGGCTGCAAACTGAGAACTCTGGGATTCTCAGATCTCAGCCTCCTAGTATCTAAACCTACAGTGATTTGCCAGTAGCATCTAGTTTTTTTTATTTTTTTTTCCTTTCTCATTTCATATTCAGACAATAAAAAGATTTTCTATAAACTTCTATGTCTTTCGTCTCTTGGACCTTTAGTCATGCCTTGTGCAACAATTAACTCTGCAGTAATGATTCCATTTTCTTTTATTGTATCATAGAAAATTATGAAGTAGTCCTACAAATTCTCCCAGTCACACATATGTACATGTTTTATGAAATTAAATCATAACAATTACTCATCATTGTAAATTATTTAGGAAAATGTTTGCCGAAACTAACCACATAATTTTATCATTATCCAACAAAAATGTCCCCTCCTAATTCAAATAGAAAGGAAAGAAAACCTGGTCATATTAATTTTCTGATTAAATGCAGTACTTTTTCTATATATCCTTTTGGAAGAGTTATACATTTGATATTTAGATAGATACCTTGTACAGTCCTAAGGACAGAAAAATAATGGGTTATGTTAAATGTTTCTCAAAGTAATTACCACTCATGAAGAGATTATGGGTAAAGGGAGGATATGGGGTACCATTTGTTGCTAAACTACAGCAACATAACACTTTTGAGATTTGGGTTAGAGAAAATAAAAAATGAAGCCACTGTAACTTATAGAAATTGTTAGGATTATGGCAGCCACTAGCAAAGACTGAAAATCAGAGGAAACATTTATAGGATTTATGACGAGCCGTTTCTTGCAATAATTTAGAAGGTCTAGGCTTGCACATAAATTCTTGGGTGCTTCTTAAAGTATGATGAACCACGTAGCATATTGTTTCTCTTTTATCCAAGAGTTAGATTTAAAGTCATAGAATGCTGATACCAGTGAGGGATTTCAATGTACACTTCCACTCAAACAATAAGTATATAGAATAATCACTGTGCATTGGATGATACATATATATATACATATATGTATATATATATATATATATATATATATATATCTATATCTATATATATCTCAGTTTTTCCCAAAGGGAAGACAAAATAGAATGCATACAAATTTAAACATTGGAATGTAGGACATATTATATTTTTTATGAATTTTTTATCTGGATACATCTAGGACCTAACCAGTTTTATGAAAGTCATATCTTTTAGAAGTGATTTAATTATTTTCAAAAATTATTTGTTTATAGAATACATCAACCATATTGATGAGTGAGGAAAAATATATTTGTTATAAAAGTATGTTACCTTATTTGTTATAACATTATTCATAATATTTTTATGATAAAACATATTATGGAGAAACTATATTAAACAAATATAAATATATTTATAATAGTGATATTGAATCCTAGACACTATAGAAAGATGAATTAATAATGGGCATGTATACATAAACTATGATGATAGACAATTGCTCATTTCATAGGCTTTATTATATTCTAAAAGTCTTAATTTTTTAGTAAATGAAGACATACTTTTAACACATTCATTTGAAATAACTTCAAAACCACTAAGAGCAGGATTTTTTTTGTCAACTCTATGAGATTAGTAATAGATGTTTCAGATGCTTTATTAAATAAGTTATGGTAATTATTTTATTGCATGGTTATTGTAGTATTGCAGTTTTTCTACTAAAATTATGTATTATGATGAATTACATATAAAAATATCAATTAATTTTAATAGATATGTGCAGTAAGTTGTGGCTTCTCATAATCAAGGATGGAGAACACTTACAAACTTGTTCGGTGCCCTTTTAAATCCCGTAGAAATTAGTACCTCTTTCAAAAGTCCCCTAGGAAACAATTCATTAACTAATAGTAAACACAAGTTTTGACTTATAATCAGTGCTAGATTGTATCCACAGTTTTTCAAGACAGAGTTATGATTCATATTTATAAATGTTCCTCTTAATATTGTCTTCACTGAATCACAACGATTTTAGCATATGGTTTTTAATTTCTGTTTGTGTGTGTGTGTGTGTGTGTGTGTGTGTGTGTGTGTGTATGCATGCATGTGTGTTTGTACATGTGTGGAATGTGTGTGTTAGTCCTGGGTATGTACTTAGGTCCTCATTCTCTCCTTTCACTATTTTTGCTGGAAGGTGGACCTCTACTACTTGTGCCACAGCTACATTTAGAGAATTTTACCTATTAATTGGAGATAAGGCTTTCCTGGTATTTATCTGACTAGACTTGCTTCAGATATCAGGCCCTTGAGTAGCTAGGATAAGAGGAGTGAGCCACTGCTGCCTGGCTAGGAGGTTATGTTTGTTTGTTTGTTTTTTGTTGGATTCTAGGAATTTTTGAATTTCCCTCTTTATTTAATATTGACAAAATCATCTTTTATCTGATTGTGTTTAGCTCTTTGATGTCGTCTCCTTGCAATTCTCTCAGCTGACAGAATAAGGAGGTATATTGCTGCATACTAAGGAGTATCTATGAACTTATATATCCATTCTGTATTTGCATTAAGCTAAGCAGATTATAACATCTCTGATACCAATCCTCTAGTCTTATATTTCTAGGCATCGCACCTTCTCTGAAAGTTTATATCCAAAAAATGAGAAACAGTTCCCTCTATTCCATTGTTCATTTCTACTTATTCCACATACTGCTATCAGAATGGCTGACCAGAAACTTACTGTATTGATCACTATCAGCTTTATAGTAGCTCTTCAGTTTCCATGTTAATTAACTCTGTGCCTATTTTCTTTGTTTTTGTTCTTTTTTTTGTTTGTTTGGTCTGTCGTGGAGGCTGAACTCTGGGCTTGGGCTTTGTCCCTCAGTTCTTCAGCTAAAGGATAGTGCCCTACTACTTGAGCTCAGCGCTATTTCCAGCTTTTTTCTGCTTATGCAGTGCTGAGGAATCGAACCCTGGGCCTACTGCATGAGAGGCAAGCACTCTACCACTTATCCAACTTCCCAGTACCCCTATTTTCAATGTTTTAATAACTATGCTAATTCCATACACTTAGCACGTAAATGTTTTACAAGTACTTACTCCCAGTATTTGCCTTAACTTTTCAAATTCTTTAAATTTTATTTTATTGTAAAGATGCTGTACAGAGGGGTTACAGTTACATAAGTAAGTCAATGAGTATATTTCTTGTCAAGCATTGTTACCCCTTCCCTTGTGGTTCTCCCACTATCCATTCCCTCCCCAACCCTTCTCAATCCTCCCCCCACTGAAGTTGTAAAGTTCATTTCCAATATACTGTCTTGTGGGTATCATTGTTGCAATGGGTATTCCTGTTTCCTTGTTTGGGAAGCAATTTATATACTTATTATTTTCAGCTTCAAATATTATATTATGACCTTTTTGTTATATGTATTATTTTCACTAAAACGAAAAAATAAATATGTAAGAATATGTTCTTAAATATTTTAGTATATATTATTTTCTTATGTTTTTTCTATACCTTTCTTGTGAATTATTTCAATAAAGTCCAAACTATAAGGTTTTTTGGTGGAAGAAATATAAGAAAATTTATAAAGAAAAAAAGCATCTGAGACCATTCATTTCTTTTGTAAATCAGAAGGTAAGACTACCTCTTGAATTTTTATATTCTTACTATAGGCACATTCAAAGTATATACTAATATTAATTTTAAAATGCTTTAAATGTAAGTGTGTATTAATTTTCCTAATTGGGTCAATAAAGTAAACTACTAATTTTAACTGGTATTCAACTAATTTGAAATACTAATTTTTAACTAGTTTTATATATTAATACTAATTCACTTTATTGAATAAATTGCATTTGTCCGTGACAATTTCATTTAGAGCTACTTATGACAGCAAATGAGTAATCATACTATTAATTTTGGCATGAATGGTCTCAGAAAATAAATAAATACTTTAAAATTACACACCAAAAGATTTCTTTAACACTGAATAACTGTGTTGCACCTTAACATGTTCATTCTGTCGTTTTTCTTCCTGAGTTGTAATCATTTATGTAGGAAACCTCATTATCTTAGTACCTTTAAAATAAGTTCCTAGAACAATCTGCAAGGATTACTGTACCTCACTTTGACTATGTCAAACACCTCTGCAGGTTCCTTCTGTTAGCACATTGACACACATTTTATTCTAGAACTGTTCAAGTTATAAATTTCCACTGTGTGTATGATTAAGTTTCATGAGCAAGAGAGCTGACAGACTTCGAGTAAGTCGAGACTTGGACTCAAGACTTCGAGTACAGTGCTTGACAAGCCTGGAAGAGCTCTGAAGCCTCACAGTCCTGTAACCTTGAGCAGTACTTCTGACATCACAAATGCTCCCCAGGAGGCTATAAGACAGGGGGTGAGTGGCTATCCCATGCACGAATTGCAGGAAGCAATTGAAGGCTATACTGAATCCAACACTGGAGAGCTAACAGGCTTCCAGAGTGATTTTTCATTATGCTTCAATGTTATACATTTCAATTATTCTTGCTCCCTAATACCAACTTCTTCATCCTGTTAAACACACATTTAATAACTGTCTTTTCCTTCTTAACAAGCAATAGAGAAAAAAGAGGTAAAATATTTTCTCAGAAGCCACAGAAGCTAAGAGGAATGCTAGAGGACTTAGAAAGTGTATTTAGAGAAGTAATTTAAATCAATCGCAAGCTCATAGTTATATTCAATAGGTAACATTGCTTATGTGAAAATTAGAAGGTGATTTTATCTGGTGGGAATTGACAAATATATATCCAATATTAATCATCCTTTACAAACATTCTTAGAGATATCCACAATGATGGGCTAAAATAAACTTTTAAGTCATTACTAAAATTGTCATTTATTTCCTGGTTTCTTGCCTTTATTATTTTAATTGTAAGGTAATATCTAATGTATGGGAACTGTGCAATGTTGTTGTTCATATCATATCCAAAAAGTGTTCTCTAACAATTATTTCTTAACAATGTTTATGCAATCACATGAATTCACTTGGGGAGTTTTAAGTAAGGCTAGTTGATTCCTAAACTTCACATTGCCTAAATCAGAAATGTGGACTAATGTTATTGGAGTAGGTCTCATTATTATTGTAAATTAATATGTTATCATTAAAATTATTACACTACTGTTAGAAGTTAATGTAAAATATTACTTGAAAGCTAGTCTCCTAAAAAATTATGCATTGACAGCCTATTGCTATTTTACCTAGTTAGATAATAGCAATGTTACATATTGGCTAATTCATCTTGTTTTATTTCAAAAAATAAACTCTAACTTAATGATGACTTTAGTTAATATTTCTTAGTATGAGAGATACTCTGTATGTGCTGAATTTAGAACTTTGATATTTGTTCATAAGCTTTTTGTAATACTTTAATTTATACTTATCAGCATAGTGAAACAAAATTGACATTTACATATAATATGTCTAGACATGAAAGGTAATTAAGCATAACTTGTACCAGTATTGCCTGTTTCTGCCATGTTTTTTTTGTGTTATAATATCCAATTTAAACTCTTAATTTATTGGTAGTTAGAAAAAAAACACTTTAATTTATGCTAATTACAATGACTAGAATCCAAGAGGTAGCAGCAGGAAACTAACATATTTGTAGGAAAGTATCCATTCTAGAATGAAGAATGATAGTACAACTGAATAAATTGACCCAAGAGGATCAAGTTAAGCCATAATAGGAAATGCTAAAAGTAAAATTACAGAGCTGTAAATAAAACATCATAAACTTTACTGTTAATACCCCAAAACAACAGATACAGAAATGACAAGAGAAGAAGGAAACAATTAATCAATATTTTGAAATCCTTAATAATACTTAAACTTAAGAATAATTTTGTTGGAAAAAGATTTATATTCCAGTAGATTTCATTTTTTTAAATTATATCTAGGGTCAGAAGGATAAACAGATATAGCTATTAATAAGGCCTAAAAGATGGGGTCCTGACTATGTGTATCACTTTTCTCATTTCATGACCTACTCAGGTCCTAACCCTCTCTGCTCCACCAAACTTGGCCTCCCTACTACATATGCTTTTGACATATTACACATGAATTTACCTAATTTGTGGCAAGCTTTTGTTTGTTCTTGCCTCTCAGATTTCTAGCTTCCAAAACAGGTATTTGATTTACTTCTTTCACTTTTTAATTATTTTTAAGTAAACACTCACTTGCTGATGTTATTGATTGATTGCTTGATGGATGGATGGATAGATGAATGGATAGATGGATGGATGCCTATACATGGGCTTGAACTCAGGACCTCACTCTCTCCCTTGTGACCCTTCCCCCAACACACATTCAAGACTGGTTCCCTACCACTTGAGCCCTGGATCCACTTCGGGATTCTTGGTGGTTAATTGGAAATGAGGCTTCAAACTTTGATCCTCAGAGCTCAGTCTCCTAGTAGCTAGGGTTATAAGCATGAACCACCAACACCCAGGTCATATTGACATTATTTGTGTGTTCGTTTTCCCCAAGCACACAAAAGGAATAAAGTAAAATATTACACAACCGTTTAATTTGCTACTCACTAGGGCAAAATTAGAACTCTTTCCTCCAGAAGAGTTATACCAAACTGCTACGTATTTATTACTAGGATTGGAAGAACTTAGCATTTTCTTGTCCTGGTGAGATTTCACTGAAAACTGCATTAATATTTTCTCATTCACATAATTACTGCTGCCATCTTGGTAAGCTTGCCGAATGGGCACATGTGCACATGAAAGTGGATTCTTATCATTTGTTTGAACTATATTCTGTACATTTACCATGGACTCCAAATTGTTTAATACTAATGATTACTTCACAGAACAGAACTTGAGTTTGTGAATGTACTTATCAATTGGATTAATTAATTAATCAATTATTAATTCCCAATTAATTAATAATTCTCAATAGTTCAAACTGACAGTTTCTTTAGTCTGTTTTCACAAACGCAAAATTAAGGGTCAGAAGTGTTAGGAAACCTGCCGATGGCCATACATCTAACATGAGTTGGGATTACAATGCAGTTTTTCTGGACAGGTAAGGTAGCCAGAGCTCCCTGAACTCAACTGTTACTAAATAGCATGGAATAAAGCTTGAGCCTCCATTTGAGGCCCAGGAAAAATGTTATTTAAAACTTCTCATTAACGCACTTTAATTAATCATAATGCATGAACATAAATTCATTAATTATAAGACATTCACATCATTTATATAATATACAAATGGAAGAACTGGGGGAAGAGAGTGGAACTATTTGTGTTAGCTTTCCAAGCTTTCTACAAATATGAAGAATGTTCTATAAGGGAGAAATATAGAAAAGGTGACATTGATTCAGATCCATTGTATTCATAAGCTGGCTTGTGGAATTAAATCCCTTTGTAAAATTCATTAACAAAAAAAACACTTTAAAAATGCTCTAGTAAAAGAAGTATATTAAAACTGTATATAAATTGGTCACTGGTGGCCCAAGCCTATAATCTGGATACTCAGGTACCTGAGATCTAAGGATATCTGTATCCAGTCTAGGATTAAATATGGGAGAGAATCTTACCTTCAATTAGACAGCCAAATGCCAGGAATGGAGTTGTGGATCAAGAGGTAGAATGACAGCCTTGAACAGATGAACTAAACATGAATATGAGATCATATTTTCAAGCTTCAGTAAGCAGTGCTTAAAATGAACAAGCAAACAAAAATATTATGATTGGGTTGGCTTCAAACCATGATAATCTGGTATCTTCCTCCTGTGCATGTTGACTACCATGTGTGAGTAACTGAGTCTTGGCTCATATTTGCTATGTCTTCTAGCTGTCCTAATTCAATTTTCCAGAAGTAAATACATTTTGATAAATTTACAATTAGAAAAATGGTAAAAATGAGAGATTAAAGAATTACATGCGTCTGCTGAGGTTTGCATTTTACAATGAGGAAGAAAGTTTCAAAATAATAGAGAATAAAGGCTCCAAAATTTTAACAGTTTTCCAATTGTAAATATTCATAGATGAACTAGTTTAACTTTGCTTGCTTTTTTTTGTTTTTTTGTTTTGGTTAGGGAGCAAAAGGAGAAAAGATGTTGCCCTTTAGTTTGCTTTTGTTTTTTAAGATAGGGAGTGGCACTATTCTCTAGCTGTCCACAAACCATTCTACCTCAGCTTTCCAAGTAGCTAGAATTACAAAATGAGTTTATATTTGTGTACCCCTATGAATGATTTACATTTTGCATTCCTACTAGCCATTGGTAGCTCACACCTGTAATCCTACCTACTCAGGAGACTGAGATCTAAGAATCATGGTTCAAAGTCTGTCCAGGCAGGAAAGTGCATGAGACTCATCTTCAATTAACTACCAGAAAACCAGAAATAGCACGGTGGCTCAAAGCAGTAAGGTCTAGCCTTGAGTTAAAAAAAGCAAATTAAGTTCATAATCAACCAAGGAGTTCTCAACAGTGAAATAACTGAAAGAAAATGCAAAGAAAAATATTGGTTTAGAGTGTTTTACTTTCAGATAAAATACTTTTGCTTGAATGTGTCTTGATGCATACATATAACTATGGACATACATAAAAGTAAAGTCTATGGAGAAAGTGGTATCGTTTAAATAGGGATAAAGGTGGACCCATTGCAACAATGAGATGTACATGTCATTATGTCGAAAAATGAAATTTACATCTTTGTGCGATGGGGGGATTAGCGGGGAGTAGTGAGTGGGGGGCAGTGGGAGGATGGGAAGAGATGGGAAGGAGAAACAAAGGAGGAGGCTACAATGCTTGATAAAAATGTACTCATTATCTTGCCCATGTAATTGTAACCCCTCTGTACAGTATTTTCACAATAAAAAATAAAATAAAGAAATCAAAAGAAAATAATATGTGTAGCAAAAAAAGGTGTGATCCACTCTATAAAATCTGTGGCTCATCTTTTTTGAACATTGAGAATTTGCCAAAAGGAAAACACAGTCACTTCTGGAAACCTCAACAAAGTGTCATTTTGTGGAAATGGAAGTGTGTTCCAAAGGAAATAGGAGGTGAGAAAGTAGAAAGTAAATATAGCCAACTCTTTCTGAAATTAGAATTGAAAAGTGAGCTTTGAATATTCCAAAAAGTAGGATTTGACATGAGGGTGATTTTTTTTAAGTAGTTGAAAAATAGTATTCAATGTTTGATGATAGGATAGTCCCCAGGAGAAAAGCTGCAAGAGAGAAGTGAAAAGCCACAAGAAAGCATGAAAAACAACTACATGACAAAAAATGAGGATGAACGAATGAAAGGACAAATAATTTGTGATTACAGTCAATTGATTGAAGGATGTATGGATTTTGTGATGTACTTATTACCAAAAGACTTGGAATAAGTATTTGTGAACAACTGGGAAAATATATAACAATACATTTGTTTATTACACTTCTAGGTATAATAACAAAATGAGTGTAATATTAAACTCTTGAATTAGTCTAATGTTTCCATTTTGACCTAATAATGGTGATCGAATTTAAACTCTGACATACAACAAATTATGTCATATGTGCCACTAGCATGAAAGTAGACGTTCCTTGCATTCTTTCCAAAATCCTGAGTGGAATCTTAATGAAAAAAGATTATTCTATGAAGTTAGTCAAATACAATCAATCTAAATGTTTCGTTTTGGAGATAACAAATTGAGAAAGGTGAATAACAGCATGCTTATATGTTGTGAATAGAGAAGAACATAGTTTTTAAAAGACAAAGTTCCTTTTCATATCAAATAAGCAAAAAGGTAGAAAATGTTATGAGTCTTACAGGGAACAATGCTGAATTTTATTTTATTTTTTATGTTTATTTTTTGTGAATATACTGTACAGAGGGGTTACAATTACATGGGCAAGATAATGAGTACATTTCTTATCAAGCATTGCAGCGTCCTCCTTTGTTTAACCTTCACATCCCTTCACAGCCTCCCTCCGCCTCCACACCCAATCCTCGCCCCCCCCTCCCCCCGCGCACCAAAATTGTAAAGTTCGTTTTCGACATGAAAACTTGTACTACTCATTGTTGCAACGGGTCCATCTGTATCCTTAAAAGACTTGTTTTTCCCCATCTCCTCCACAAATTATACCTACATCAAATATAGTGAAAGGAGCGGTTATACTGTGGGGGAGGTATATACAAATCATCGAAGAAGTAATGTTATAAAAGCTTTAGAAACAAATTCATGAAAGAAAAAAAACATTTAAATACATATCTAAGCGTTCATTTTCCTAACATCACATTATCTGATCTTTTCTGCTTGACTCATACATTGATAATATTGAAAATAAGGGAAACCATGGACCTATGTTTATTTCGGCTTTTCATATTTTACTTAATACAATTTTTTCCAAGCCTTTCCATTTCCTAACAAATGGGGAAATGTAATTGTTTCTGATAGAGGCACAGAATTCCATTGTGTACATATACCACATTTTCCTGATCCATTCCTATACTGAGGGGATTCTGGGTTGGTACCAGATCTTAGCTATGGTAAATAATGCTACAATAAACATAGTTGTGCTGGTAGCTTTAGTGTGGTCTTGTTTGTAAACATTTGGGTAAATGCCCAAAAGTGGGATTGCTGGGTCATAGGGGAGCTCTATGTGGAGTCTTTTGAGGAACCTCCATACTGCTTTCCAAAGTGGTTGAACAAGTTTACACTCCCACCAAAAAAGAAGTAAGGTTCCCTTCTGTCCACATCCCCTCCAGCATCTGTTGTTGTTAGAGTTCTTGATTTTTGCCATTCTAACTGGGGTGAAGTGGTATCTCAATGTTGTTTTGATTTGCATTTCTTTTATAGCTAGGGAGGTTGAGCATTTCTTCATGTGTCTATTGGCCATCCTTCTTTCTTCTTCAGAGGTTTCTCTTTAAGTCTTTAGTCCACTTATTTATTGGGCAGTTGTTTCTTTGAGGATTTGTTGTTGGGGGATTTAATTTTTTGAGTTCCAAGTATATATTAGATATGAGACTCTTGTCCGTTGTATCGCTAGTGCAGATATTCTCCCCATCCATGGGCTTTCTATTGATCTTGCTAGCTATGTCCTTTGCCATGCAGAACCACTGCAACCTCATGCAATCCCACTTGTCCAACCATTCTGTGATTTGTTGTGTTTCCGTGTCTCTATTAAGAAAATTTCAGCCTGAGCCAAGGAGACCTAGGGTTTCTCCTATTCCATCCTGTAATGTTTTCAGAATATCTGCTTTGACTCCGAGGTCTTTGATCCATTTGGAGTTGATTCTGGTGCAGGGTGATATATAAAGGTCTAGCTTTCGTTTTGTAAAAGTAATTAACCAATTTTGCCAGCACCATTTACTGAAGAGGCTGTCTTTCATCCATTCTATTGTTTTAGCTCCCTTATCGAAGATTACATGGCTATAGGTTTGTAGGTTCATTTCTGGGTTTTCAATTCTATTCCTTTGGTCCTGAGGTCTGTTCTTATGCCAGTACGAAGCTGTTTTATTATTATGGCTTTATAGGAGAGTTTGAAATTTGGTATTGATATTCCTCCAGCAGTGTTCTTTCCGTTTGGGTGCGTTTTTACAATCGGGGTCTTTTATTGTTCCATATGAATTTTAGGATTGCCTCTTCTATTTCCTTGAAGAATGAGGTTGGGATTTTGATAGGTATCGCATTGAATTTGTAGATAGCCTTGGGAAGTATTGCCATTTTCATGATGTTAATCTTTCCAATCCAGGGAGTTTTTGCAATCTTGGGAGTTTTTGCCTTTTTCTAAGTTCTGTTCTTATTTCCTCTTTCAAGTTTTTAAATTTTTCATCAAAGAGGTCCTTCACTTCTTTGGTGAAGTTAATTCCGAGGTATTTTATTTTTTGTGGGGCTATTACATATGGAATTCCTTTCCTAATTTCAGCCCCACTTTTCTCATTGTTGGCATACAGAAAAGCCATTGATTTTGGGGGTTAATTTTATACCATACTACTTTGCCAAAGTTTTGAATCAGCTTGAGTAATTTGGGAGTGGAGTCTATGGGATTCTTTAAGTACAAGTTCATGTCATCCACAAAGTGGGAGTTTTATTTCTTCTTTCCCTAATTGTAGTCCTTTTGTGTCTGGATCTTGTCTTATTGCTGTAGCTGGGCATTCTAATATTAGGTTGAAGAAAATTGGAGAGAGTGGACATCCCTGTCTTGTTCCTGAGTTAAGAGGAAACTGCTTTAGTTTTTCCCCATTAAGTATAATGTTGGCTGTAGGTTTGTCATATACAGTCTTAATTTTATTGAGGAATGTTCCATGGATTCCTAATTTTTCCAAAACCTTCATCAAAAAGGGGTGTTGGATCTTGTCGAATGGTTTTTCTGCATCTATTGAGATAACCATATGTTTCTTATCCTTGCTCCTGTTGATGTGATGAATAATATTGATTGATTTGCATATGTTGCACCAGCTTTGCGTCCCTGAAATGTATCCTGTTTGATTGGGTGTATGGTTTTTCGCTGAATTGTTGAAGTCGATTGGCCAAAATTCTGTTAGGATGTTTTGCATCAATGCTCATCAAAGAAATGGGACTATAGTTCTCTTTCTTTGATGAGTCCCTTCCTGGTTTTGGGATCAGGGTTATGATGGCTTCATGGAATGTGTTCGGTAGAGAACTTTGTCTTTCAATTTCATTGAAGAGTTGGAGGAGTATTGGTTTGAACTCAGCTTTGAAGGCCTTGTAGAATTCCGCTGTAAAACCATTTGGTTCTGGACTTTTCTTAGCTGGGATGTCTCTTATTGCTGTTTCTATTTCAATGCTTGAGATGGGCCTGTTAAGCTGGTTTAAATCATCTTGGTTTAGTTTTGGCATGTCAATATTTGCTAGGAAAAGGTCCATTTCTGTCACGTTCTCAAACTTATTAGCATAAAGTTTTGAGAAATATTCCCTTATAATGTTCTGAATCTGGGTTTTTTCCGTGGTGATGTTTCCATTCTTATTTTGATTTTATTTATTTGGGTGTGTTCTCTTCTTTTTCTGATAAGATTTGCTAAGGGTCTGTCAATTTTGTTAATTTATTCGAGGAACCAAATCTTTGTTTTGTTGATTATTTCTTTTTTTTTGGATTCTAATTCATTTAATTCTGATTTAATTTTAATTATTTCTTTCCGTCTAATGGATTGGGGTTTATCTTGAGGCTCTTTTTCACGGAGGTTTAGATGTGTCATTAAATTGTTGGTTTCAGATCTCTCCAATTTGTTGATGTAGGAGGTCAGAGCTATAAATTTGCCTGTGATTACTTCCTTTGCTGTGTCCCAGAGGAGCTGGAAATTTGTGTGCAAATACTCGTTGAATAGCATGAACATTTGAATTTCCTTTCTAATCTCTTCCATTCAGCAGTCTGTTGTTCAACCTCCATGTGCTACTGGATTTTCTTTGGTGGCTTTTGGTGTTGAGTTTTAATTTTATTCCCTTCTGGTCAGAGAGAATGCAATGTATAACTTCAATGTTTCTGAATTTGAACAAGTTTGCTTTGTAGCCTAAAATGTGGTCTATTTTAGAAAATGTTCCATGTGCTGCTGAGAAAAACGTCTACTCTGAGGCTGCTGGGTGAAATATTCAGTAGATGTCTGTTAAATGTAGTTGATCTATGCAGCTGTTAAGATCTGCGAATTCTTTGTTGAGTTTTTGCCGAGTTGATCTGTCTAGTGGGGCGAGTGGTGTGTTAAAATGCCCAACAATTAATGTCGTTGGATCTATGTGGGATTTGAGGGAAAGTAGTGTGTCTTGGATAAATGTGAGTGCTCCATTGTTTGACGAATAGATATTTAGAATTGTAATATCCTCCTCAAGGAGAGATCCCTTAATTAGTATGTATCGACCTTCTTTATCTCTTCTCACGAATTTGAATTTGAAGTCTATTTTATCTGATATTAGGCTTGCAACTCCCGCCTGTTTATGGGGTCCGTTTGCTTGCTTGATTTTGTTCTATCCTTTAACATTGAAAATGTGTTTGTTTTTATGGGCAAGATGTGATTCCTGAAGGCAGCAGATAGAAGGATCTTGTTTTTTAATCCAACTAGACAGACTATGTCGCTTAATTGGAAAGTTAAGTCCGTTAATGTTAAGGGATCGGACTGAGAGTATTTGGGAGTTCCTGCCATGCTATCCACCTTCTTGGGGGTTGGGAAAACTGGGTTCTTCCTATGGTTCGTGGATTCTCAGTTTGGGTGCAGGTTCTTGGCCTTTATTTTGATCTTGTTGGTTTTCTATGTGTAGCACATCTTTAAGAATCTTTTGTAGGGCTGATTTGGTGGAGATGTATTGTTTCAATTTTTCTTTGCTATCGAAGTTTTTTATTTGGCCTTCAGTTATGAAGGAGAGTTTAGCTGGGTACAGTATTCTTGCTTGATAGTTGTTTGATTTTAGGGCATGGCATACGTCATTCCTGTCTCTTCTTGCTTTGATTGTCTCTGCTGAGAAATCTGAGGTGATTCTAATTGGTTTCTCTTTATAGGTATTTAGTCTTTTCTCCTTCACAGCTTTAAGGATCTTTTCTTGGGCCAAGTTGATCCTGTGTGAGGGTGGGATGTCCTATTTTAGTCTGCTCTCTTTGTAGTTCTAAAAGCTTCTTGTATCTGAATAGGCCTATCTTTTTGCATTTTTGGGTAGTTCACTGCTATGATCCTGTTAAACAAATTTCCTAGACCATTAAATTCTGATTCTAGGTGCTCCTCTACACCCATTATCCTTAGATTAGGCCTTCTGATGCTTTCTTCCAAGTGTTGGATATACCTGTCAAATTTCTTGGACTTGTCTTGGATGGTTGTATGTTCTTTCTCTATAATATTTAGGCTGTCTTCAATCCCTGAGATTCGGTCTTCTGCATGGTTTAACCTGCTGTCAAGACTTTCTACTTTGTTTTTTATCTCTTTTATCTCTTTTTTATCTCTTTTCAGGTTTCATGGCTTCAAATTCTTTGTTGGAGCTTTGGTTTAGATCTTGTATGAACTGCTTTACGTCCTTAATTTGGTGTTCAGTGTTTATTCTCAAATCAGTTAGTTGATTTGTTTTTGTTTTTTCCTTGGACTCCCATTCCTTCCATTGGGTTCCATTCAGCATTCCTTTTGTGGTCTCCCTGACTTCCTTCTGCAGTTTATTAATGGAACCCATGAATGCCTTTAGTGATCTTTGTGTATTCTCATCCTGCTCTCTCAATTCCTGTATTACTCTTTCAGTAGCTTCCTCCTGCTCACTTTCATGCCATTCCTGTAGTACTCTTTGAGTACTCCCACCACTCCCACCTTTCTCTTTGAGTATTCTCAAGCTGCTCACGCAAGTCCTGTGTCAGTTTTTGAGTAGTTTGGTCACGCTTATGATACTCCTGTAACCTTTGGATTGACTCCTCTCTCTCCCTACCAAGTTCTTACAGTCCTTTTTAGGTTTCCAGTCTTTTCCTGCATTGACCTTTTGTTTGCCTCCTCTCTCTCCTTAGCATGCTTATAGAGGGTCCTTTGTATGTTTTCAATATTTTCATTTATCATGTTTGCCAGCAGTGTTTGTTCAGCTATTTGGGAACTCTCCTGTGGATTATTCATTATCTGTTTTGTCTCCTGATAATAATGAGTGGGAGTGGAGGTTCCCGGACTTGCCATTTTTCTTGTGTTTTTCGGCCTTACTGTGACCATTTGTGATGAAAATAACACCAGTTTTGTGCTAGTACACTCTCTTAAGGCAAGCATCAACCAAAGTCTGAATTTGCACAGTCAATAATCTGCAGATACAATCTAGTTCAACAGGTACATCTATTCAACATCAAGCAACTATATATTAATGGATTATGAACCACAAAGAATTTGGAAAACCAGAAATTATTAGGGCTAGGGATAGATGTGGGTAAAAAAAAAGGAATAGAGTGATGTGGGAAGGTACAGGGAGAGTTAACTTAACTAAGTCCTAATCTCAAAGCAGTATATAGGTTGGATAGGATGATAGTAGAGAGAGAGAGAAAAAAGAAGAAAGAGAAAAGGAAAAGAAAAGAGACCAGAAAAAATAGAAAAGTAAAAATTAATGATATTCTGCAAAGGCAAGAACAAACTACTCAGAGAAGAATGTGAATATAATGAGAGAAGTGGAGGGATATAAAGGAGATGTGAAAAACTTAAAAATAAAAACACTTAAAATATTATATAGGTATAAAGATGTAGTACTGCTATTGAGGAATTTAAGTCTCAGAGGTTTTGAGTTGAGTAATAAATTTGTGGATTAAGTGTGTACACAATTGGGGATAGGGTCTAATAGTCCACTACAGGTTTATATGAGGATGTGCATAACAACACTTAAGTCACATAAAGAAGAACAAAAGAGAAGAAAAGGTTAAAAGGATAAGAAAGGAAGAAAAAAAGATCAGAAGTTCAGTAGAGCTAAACAAAAAACAAAAAAAAATTAAAAAAGAAAGAAAAACGCACACACCTAAAATAAAATTATAAGAGGAAAAAAAAGGTACTAGAAAACATTTTTTTTCAAAAAAAGGTAAAAATTAAAAATTAAAAAAAAGTTTTAGAAAAGAGAAAACGAAAATTTATAAAAGGTACCAAAAAAAAAAAAAAAAAAAGAAGACAAAGAAAAAAAAAGTTCTTTGATTTTTTGGGGAGGGGTGGGAAAAATCCTGTTTTTCCCTTGTGTCTGTAACCAGCCACTTGTTGGAGTCTCTGCTCTGCTTGTGGTCCTGTGGCCTGGTTGGTTTCTTTTGTTAGTTTGTTCGAACAGGCAGAAAAATGCTCTGCTTTACCCAGGATTTTGTGATCCTCCTCCCAGGTTAGTTCAATGGGAGGGAGATCTGCTTTGAGTATCACAAAGGAGGGAGATGGCTTTTTCCTCAAGTTTGGAGATGCTGTGATGAGGCTAGATTCTGGGTAGAGTTGAGGCCTTTCAGCAAACAGTAGCTTTTCCTGGGCTAGTTTATGAGAAACTCACAGAGCCTAGCCTGAAGCCATTCTCAGGATTTCTGTTTACTGAATTTCATTTGATTGTCAAGGCTCTGATTATCCAGTGAAGAAAGCCACTCCTGGGGCTGGCGCCAGAGCTGCGTGACTTTTCCCTGGGTGTTGCTGAGTCTGGCAGTTCAGGTTAAGCTCTTGTGACCTGCTAAATGACTCTAGTTTTATTCCAAGGCCTGAGTTGGACCTAGTAGCTCTGCCGAGCTTAGTCAGCATTCAAGACGGAGATCTCCGGTACTGGGGGTGGGAGGAGTGGCCTTCCCTCCTCTGTTCCCTGAGAAGGAGTGAGGACGTCAGGCTTCTACTCACGCCGAATCTTGGTTCCTGGGTTGTCTCTGGTCTGCGAACTGCAGGATCAACATGTCCGCTCCTTGTCGGTTCTTGCTGGTGTTGAGTAGAATCCACTCGCCCACTGTATCTTGCTCTTTGATCCTGGACTCTCTGTGATTTAGGTATGGCTGTGACCATCACTGCCACTGCTGCCGCCACGCCTGTGGTGACTGCTGGCAAAAGCTCAGATCTGTCTCCTTGCCTGGATTTCCCTCTCTGGCCTAACTCTCTGTCCTGTGATGGCATACTTGGTGTGATTCTCTGGCTTAGGACTATTCATTGGAACTGTAAAACTGCTTTCTATGGGAGAGCTTGTTTAGCCTCTAGCTTCTCTTCTGCCATCTTCTGGAACTCTTATTCTATTTTTTATGTACATCTACCACTATAGGGGATTCAATTCAGGATCATACCATTTTGCTTGGCTTTTTCATCAAATTTCCTGTCCTACCACTTGAGACGTACTCTACTTCTAATTTTATGCCAGTTATTTTGACATAAGAAATCTCTCAGCTTTGTCTGCTCATGTGGCTCCAAACACCAATTTTTAGGTCTCAGCCTACTGAATAGCTAGGAGTGTAGGCATGAGCTATTGAGATCAGACTTAATTTTATTCATTTATTTGATTCACATCAATAAGGAAAAAAACGTGAATGACAGACTTTAAAAGACAGTAAGTTTTGTATTGAATTTTTCATAAACTCAGTCATCAACACAAAAAGTTTTGAATATTTGAGTTTATTATCTCTTTAAGATGTCTAGAACATTGATTAAGCTTAAAATACCACTGTAGAACAGAAAAGTAGGGAGAAAATGTGATCTTTAATATATTTTTCTGATTATGTAAATTAGCTAATTTGTGAAGAAGAAAAGCAAATTCAATATGTAATCTATACATTCCAGTCGAATATATGTATCCCATACATTTCCAGTAAATGAAGATTTCACCTTTGACTTTTTTGTTTGGTTTTTCTTTTTTAAACATCAACTTTATTTTGGGAAATTGTATGCGCATTATTCTTATGAACTGATTTGGATAGCAATATTTTAGGTATGCAATTTTGCACTTATTATGATAATAATTTTGTCAGTCTTGGGGCCTGAACTCTGGGCCTAGGTGCTGTCCCTGAGCTCTTCAGCTCAAGGATAGCATTCCAACATTTGAGCCACAGTGCCAATTCCATCTTATTCTACTTATGTGGTGCTGAGGAATTGAACCCAGTGCCTCAATGCAAGCGCTCTACCACTGAGCCACCTTCTCAGCCCAGAGGGTTTTTTTTAAATGTATTTTTCTGACTTTTTGCTAACAATCCTAGTAGAAGCATTTCAGATCTACTGAAAGCACTTTCTTTATCTTCTGAAAGCACTTTCTTTAGTTTAGTTCAGTTTTGTAACTTTCATATCTCCAATAAACAAAGGAGGAGGTAGCAATATTTGATAAGAAATGTAATCATTAACTTGCTCATGTAATTGTAACCTCTTTTACAGTAACTTTAAAATAAATAAATATATTTTAAAAAACATTATAAAAAGAATTTTTTAATGGAGAGTCTTCTTACTAGTTATAAGAAACAAATATTCCAGTGTAAAGACTACACAAAATCTTACTTATAGCTAAGGGTCATAAGATAATGGTTTTACACTCATGGAATTTGTGGGTCAGGAATGTGACTTAGTTATGACTTGTCTGTGCTCTACGATCTGTAGGACCTTAAGCAAAGGCTTTGGGTAAAGTTGTCTAAAACCCCCCTCACCTATGTAGAGAATAAACCTTGGCTGTTGATTAGAACTACTCTAGTGGTTGAAAGAGAGGAAACAGAGTCAGAGAGACAGAGTCCACATAATCTTTTACTACCTATATTGAGAAGTCCTGTAGTAATTTTTTACATTGAATTTCTAAGAGGCAGTAACAAAATGCCACAAGGTTCTTTTGTTGTTGTTGCTGTTTGTTCCACGACCAGGAATTGAACTCAGTACCTCATGGTTTTACTCTTACCTATTGTTCTACCAACCTAGCCACACCACTAACCCCAACACATGGTTCTAGGAAAGGTTTTATTACCCATCTCCTATCAGACCTTGTTTTAAATAATAACTGAATGCACACAGAAACGTTAGAGAGTATTTTTACTTTCTATTTTGTAAGTAGGAAAACTGAGAAACATAAGAGGAAAGTGAATTGCCAACACTTACATATCTGATATTTGGCACAATCAAGATTTGAATGTTGGCAGAGGAGCTCTAGAAAACATGTTCAAAGACACAACACTTAACTATCTTTCCTTTCAGATTTGATGGGAAAAAGTTCTATGACTTTGTAAAACATTGAATATCAACTTTTCTCAAGAGAAAAGAGAATAATGTTCAAGGGCATCGTTGAACTATGTTCATCATGGCTGAACATAATAGAAATAATCTTGTGATGATTCAGAAACAGTTTATGAGGAAGAATATATTCGAATGCCCTCAGCTTCTGAAGCCATCATTGTTCCACAACACAGATGGGCAAAGTAGTTCAATAGTTAGTGTGTCAACGGTTTTATCTTAGAAGAGCCTGCATGAGATTCAAGAAGAAAGAACTATATATAAGGTAGAATTCTCCAACAGAATGACCAAGCCTCTCCCGCACTGACCTTTGAAGACTACCTTATTTATTGATTAAGTCTTAATCAATAAATAAGGTAGTCTTCAAAGCAACTATTTTCTCTAACAAGAAACATGTCAAAGGCAACTTGAAATCTGGGAGATGTGTATACCTAGGCCTAATTCTTACCCCTTGAGGTCTCTGGGCCTTCAAGAATGCAAACATCTCTCCAGCTAAAGGGATTTCCCTGAATTGAGCAGCCAAACAAGGAGTGAAATTAGCCTTCAGACCATCTACACATGACTATAACCAGAAATTTTAACAAAGTAAAATAAATTATGATAAAAGAAGAAATATTAAGAAATATATTTGGTATAAGAAGCTTGCTTGTAGTTTGATGGTGTTGAATGCCAATATGAGTCCGATGTTTCTGAAATTAAAGAGACTAGTGAATCATGTTTTACGATGTTCTTAGCTGAAATGTAGTTTTTGGAGAGCAGAGGGTGGGCTAACCTAAACTTCAGAATTTTGTCAGTTCTGTATGATTAATTAATTAATGAGTATCAAAAGTACTAATAGTGTTTGTGAAAGGTTTTATCATGGAATATAATATTTATAAGCAAGAAAGAGAAAGATGAAGGCAATAAAGAATAATGAAAATGGTATAGTTTGGTATTATTAGTTTGCCATAAATCTCTTTGGGTACCTTTTCCTTCCTAAAACTTCACAAAACTTTTCTAAGTGACTATTTATTATTGTTTTCTGTGAATATTTCTGACTTATAAGGACATTTAAAGCATGTGTCTTTGGTTACCATTACATTATAGTGACTTTGCTATGATGTTAATTCATGTGTTGTTAATGGCTCATCTTCATGATGATCTCCCTTGAAAAAGCATTCTAAAATTTTGAGTTAAATCTTGGTCTCTTCTTCTCTCAGTATGTTCATTCTTCCTGGAGACTTTATTTTCCTAAGAAAATAAGTTTCCATTTAAGCTGAATTAGCTGATGTATTAAACAATACTATTAAAATATTTAATATTAAAATATTTAAAAGTATGACACAATGTAATCTGTAGATTCTTTATAAAATGAGAGGCATATTAAATACAACAGTTGAATAATTACATATTGGTGAGGGTCAGCAGAACTCATTCTGTTTATATTTATGCCCACCTAAGAAAACGACTTCTTTTGCAGGTACTATGTGGAGGACGTAAGAAACATATTTGTGGTGATAGCATTCAAATTTTCAAATTAGTTTCATGGGTGAAATTAAAAATGCAGTTTCTAGCTTAGCAACTCAGTTCACACTCTTGTGGATGCTGAGGCAGTGCCTGTCTTTACGTCCTCCATTTGATGTCAGCCATAGTACTAAATTTAAAATAAAGCCAGAGAGATGTGTGTCTGACAAGGTAAGAAGAGTAAGAACAAGTTTCACCTCTGGAATCATCCTAGCGAAGTGCTTATTCTGGGCTTTGAGCAGAGCTGTGCACCTCTGCTTTGAGCAGTTCCTTGCAGGATGACCTTCCTGCCAGAATTTCAGAGGTGTTGAGAGCATCAGTCTGCTACTATAATCATTAAATTCTTCCTCAGGAGTACACTTCATATGAAGGATATTCAAGTGTAGGACAGACTTTCTATTCCTAATGTCTTTGAAATTGCAGCTTTATGTTCTCAGATAAGATAAAAACAGAGTCGAAATAAACAACAGTGTATTATGCAGAAAAGGCCTAACTTTGCTCAACACCATTTTCTACTGTAAGAGATAGAACTAATAACCACAAATCTATCGTATATAATAAGAAGATAGGACTATTAAAAATATGTATCCCCTCTTATCATTTGACTGGGCAGGAACTAAAAGATTCCGTGGGTTAGAAGTAAGGTGGAATGAATGCTAACTGACCACTTGCCTTTTATATATACATAGGAAGTATTATCTATTGTAAAAGGCAATCAAGACTATTGGGTTATGTGGAATGTATAGCACAATCCCCTAATAATCTCCATAAAGTACAACTAAATCTTATTTTAAGCCTTTTCTCTAACCTTCCCTTCTTTTCCCTGCTTTCTTCTTTTCTCCCTCTCTTTCCTTCTTCCCTATTTCTGTTGTTTCTCATTATCCCTCTTTCCTTCCATTTTTCCCTTCCTTTTTTCCTTCCATTCTTTCTTATTCTTCTCTCTTTATAAGACACTGTATCCTAGGGTGGTCTGCTCCTCATAATACTTATTTCTTTGGATGCTGAAATTACAGGTGTGCAGTACATTTTTGGTATTCATCTGTTTCTTAATAGACTCTGCAATAGCCAAACTGATTAGAGATATTACCAGATATTACCACCCTGAAAACCTTGTTCCTTTGTGTTCTGTTTGCTTTGTGTTAGGGGGAATTTTTACTCTACTCATTTTATCTCTTTAAATCCGTAAAAGAGAAAATGTAAGGCTTTATTCAAAGACCAAAATAACAATTGAACCAAACAATCCTTAATCCTTGCTATGATATGTAATATATTTGTAATATACAAAATAACCTTGCATGTTAGGTGTTATTAATACTCTACTAAAATAAAAACTTTGTATAGATACTGTAAGGGCTTAAATTTGGTGGTGAAAAATCTATTTTATCTCTAAGTGATCTGGCAAAAGCACAGAAACACCAAGGTGCAATCCGGTTTGCTTCACCAGAACTATGTCCTGAGTGAGCAGTTACTGGAAAACCCTCTAACATTCTATTTGAAGATTTGCTTCTAAGAATTATATTATTATTTCTGTTTCACAAATCAAGGAATCAGAATAGTAAGGAGTTTTTACACATGATGAAATCAAGATTTGTATGCAGAGCATTCTGATTTCAAAATCAAAGAGTATGTATTGCATCTCAGAGTACAAACTGTAGGGATAAAATACTCTGTAGCATTCAGTCACTTCAAGTGGTTTATATCGTATCTCAGTGTGATATTTCATTTGCTAAAGAGAAATTGGGAGAACCCATAGTGCAAGGGTAACTTACATGGACTACAAAATAATTCTTTGGAACTGTTTCCATGAACTAATGATCAAATCTGATCAACCAAAGGGTTGTTCACACTGATAATGATATCAGGGTTGTTATGAAAGAGAAATGATATTAAATAGGAAAATTAATTTGGCAGCCACTCCGATGTAATCTGTGGCTATTCCAATCATATGTAAAGCACATTTTCCTTACACTTAGGGACATTTCTCTGACAATGATCTGTGTTCTCATGTGGTCTGAGTGAAAGCCATTTCCTTCTGTGCCATGATGCAAATTTCCTTAGTGACCAATTGCTGGTTGTTCCCTGATGCTCAGGCAGGATATGGCAGTAATGTGCAGGGTCTCATTCCAGAGTTGAGGTAACAAAACTGTATATTGTGTGGAAAACAGCGAAGGCATGATTTGTGGAAGAGAAATGTCTTTCAGAGATGCTATCCTCATTCTTCCTATTAACTAGTTTTTCATTTACATGACATTAAAATCTTTGAATAATACCAGATGTTAGTGGCCAAATGTATTCCATTTTAATTGGTATAATTTCTGAAAACTTCCAATGTAAAAGTTCATTAAATTTAATAACCTTATTTTGTACACACTACTGGCTCTGTATTTTCAAACACATTTCTGAGAACCTACATATTACCTGATATCCTGTCAGCCAGAAAGCTTAGTTAATTGGCAAGAATGCAATTGTAGTTCATGGTATATTACTTCAAAGCATCATAAAATAGTTTAAAATAAATAAAGTGCAAGGCACAGGATAAAGTTGGAATGCATTCATCAAAGTGGATTTAAAAGTAAAAATGTGTTTTATACAGATGAAGCACAAAATTCTTATCCTATATTATTTTCTGTATGTGGAAGCTAATTTTGTTTTCTTATGGAATTACCCTTTCTCAAACATCACAAATAACTACAGAGTTTGGAATTGATGGAATTCTAGATCTCTTTATGTTTGAAGTATTGGGCACTAAACTTAAGGCTTACTCATGTTACAAATGCTGCACCATGCAAACTCTGTCCCAAACCCTGTATTCATTCCTTTAAATCTCTAGGAGAGGGCTGGGAAGGTGGCTCAGTGGTAGAGCGCTTGCCTTGCAAAACTGAGGACCTGGGTTCGATACCTCAGCACCACATAAACAAAAAGAAAAAAGCCAGAAGTGGCGCTGTGGCTGAAATGGTAGAGTGCTAGCATTGATCTGAAGAGCTGAGGGACAATGCCCAGGCCCAGATTTCAGGCCACACAACTGGACCCCCCCAAAAAAAAATCTCTAGGAGAACCAAGCAAAACCCAGATAAACCTTACTTATAACCAACAAATATTACTAACTTTTGTCCTTTATTTAAACAGCTTGCTAAGTTGAGTTACAGACTTAGATTATGCTCCTTTCTTTTATTTTATTTTTCAGAAGCATTTCCTTTGGTTCTATGAAACACAGAGGGGTGATACTCAATGGTAATTCTGTGGCCTATTGCAAATTTCAGAATAACAGAATTTTGTTGATTTAGGATAGTTCAGTTCACAGAACACTTGGGTTGTGAAACTCAGAACTTTACTTGTCCTGAACTAGGCATTTGAAGACACTTCTATTTTGATTCACAATTACTTATCTTCTTAGACTTGACCAAATATCTTGACCATACATTAAATTATCTATTGCAAATCTGGCTTCAGACCATCTGCTAGTTGCTCATGCGTCTAATTCTGGCTAATCAGGAGGCTGAGACAGAGGATAATGGCTGTAGGGAGGACAGATGGTTTCAGTAAAAGGCAAAAGAGACAATAGTGACACATCATCATAGAGGCAGTTACTCATTATTTTACAGCCCAGGCAACCAAGTCCACTAAACTTTATTTCTAAAATGCTCAGCAAGAAAAGCAAGACTGGAGACATGGTCCAAGTGAAGGAACACCAGATGAACAGGTACAAGATACTGAGTTGAAATAGATATGAGAGGAAGAACAAAGAAAGAAAAATGGACTCACTCTTTAAATACTTTCATATTTGACAAATATGAGTAATCTCAGTAACTTCATAATTTTTATTTCTTTACAAAATTGTGCATATGGATAATATCATGTCAATTCTTTAATTCTTCCTCAGGCACAAAGCTTAAAATAAGTATCACTGTATTGTCTATATATTTCTTCAAATTAATTGTCTCTGATTATTTGTCACTCTTTTCTGTTATGCCTGCTTCTATAGTCACACTATATTCCCTAAAAATGGCTTCTTCAATCACGTGAAAGTTTCTTCAATACACTCTTGTATTTCTCTACATAGAGAACTTGTTTTCGGGCTGGGAAGGTGGCTCAGTTGTAGAGCACTTGCCTTGCGTGACTGAGGCCCTGGGTTCGATTCATCAGCACCACATAAGCAAAAAGAAAAAAAGCTGGAATTGGAGCTAACCTTGAGCTGAAGAGCTGAGGGACAGCGCCCAGGCACAGAGTTCAGGCTCCACGATGGGAACCCTCCCCCCCCCAAAAAAAAACTTATTTTCAACATAACCATTTACTATTTTCCATTCTACTCTGGAAAAGCTCTTTCCTGGACTGAATTGTTACTCTATTTATGAATGCATGACCTTCAATAATCACATAACATTTCTGACTAGTTCCTCTTCCCTTCATCAGGTATTGTGATGTTACTTAATAAACACACAGAAGTGAAATGTAACCATATGTTAAACTACAAAGCTTCATTCTTTGGTATATTGTAGGCAACCAATAAATACATCTAGTTAAATCATCTTGGATTGTATTTGTCAGTGTGATAGAAATTTAGCACTAAGTTTCAAAAACTATGCTGAGTATGATATTAAAAAGAAATAATATTTTTATTAGTTAGGGTGTTTTTGTATTTTGTTGGTCATGCGGCCTGAACTCTGGGGCTGGGCAGTGTCCCTCAGCTCTTCAGCTCAAGGCTACCATTCTACCAATTGAGCCAGAGCACCACTTCCAGCTTTTTCTGCTTATATGGTGCTGAGGAATCAAACACAGGGCCTCATGTATGCAAGACAAGCACTCTACCACTGAGCCAACTTCCCAGCCCTTAATTAGGGTTGTTTAAGTGAGATGAATCATTACATAATCATTAATTATTCATTAATGTATTAACTTATATACTTCATTCTAATCATATAAAACAATTTCATACAAACTGGATGAATTCAATGACAAAAAGTTATTTCTTACTTTTGAAGCATATCTGTGGTTAATTGCAGAGGTAGGAAAGAAGACAATGGACCAAAATATGATACATTGTTTGAGGAAAGGATTACAGTTTATATCAATATTTGATCTAGACCTAAAAAATGTTGAGCAGGTAACACTAAAAGCTTCAGAAAGACATCATTAATAAGACTATGAAGGATAATCTTCAGATATGGGATGTAGGGTGAGAATGCAAATAACTTACTTAGGATTCCAGTCAAAATAATTTACAGTAGGCACTGAAAAATTTGAAATTGATACGAATCCTACCTGTATGCTGACAATAAATCACAATTTGCTCACAAAGCCCTTTCTGTGGTTTGCTTTTTGTTCCTGCTGATTGTTTTTTCTTAAAAAAGTGAAGTAAGTCAGGCCCAAGGAAACATAGGTCCCAAGGTTTCCCTTATTTGCAATATCTAGTATACGTATGAGTCAAGCGGAAAAGGTCAGATAATGTGATGTTAGGAAAACGAACCCTTAAATATGTATTTTAATGTTTTCGTTTCTTTCATGCATGTGTTTCTAACGCATTTATAAGATTATTTCTTTGTTGCTTTGCATGTCCCTCCCCCACAGTGTAACCCCCGCTTTCACTATATTTGATGTCAGTATAACATGTGGAGGAGATGGGGACAAACAAGTCGTTTAAGAATTCAGGTGGACCTGTTGCAACAATGAGAAGTACAAAATGTCATGTCAAAACCAGCTTTACAATGTTGGTGTGGGGGGGGGGTAAGATTGGGTGGGGGGGAGAGGGGAGGCTGGGAAGGGAGGTGAAGGGTAAACAAAGGAGGAGGCTGCAATGCTTGGTAAGAAATGTATGCATTATCCTGCCCATGTAATTGTAGCCCCTCTGTACAGTATGTTCTCAAATAAAATAAAATAATATTAAAAAAAATAAAATATTAAAAAAAAAGAACCGGGGTCCATGTTCCTTTGTTATCTGTGACTCAGACAAATTTCAGTTTTAGTGAACTCAAAAAAATTTCATAAACTCATAAACTTTATCAAATCAACAATGCACACATTATACTTCACATTAAAGGATATAAACTAACACATCACCTATGAAAAATGGTTATTTCTGAAATCTATGTTGAAATAATTGAGTGCTGAATGTTACCTGAACTTGTTTTCCTATAGACACAAATTAATGAGTAAATAATTCATGAAAAGTCAACATACTTGAATGATTCATTATATTTGACGTAAATTTACACTTAAAATATATAAAATAAGACTAATGGCATAGGCATTCTATTTAATGATTTAAACCTGTTCACTTTTCAAATCAGAAATTAAGTGATGAAAAAGAAATAAGATCCTCAAAAGCAATTCTGAATATTTGCTTACAATTGCTGATTTTTTCACTTTGAAATATGTATGTTAAGATCACAGAGACCATTAACACCATGACATTGTTTCTCAAAATGTTTCCCTTCTCTCTTTATGATAAGCTTTATTTTCTTACAATCTGTGGTGAAGACTGCTTACTTGCATTATTTTTGTGAGGAACTAAGTTAGCATCTTGGCATTCCTATATTACAATCTATATCCTGGCCTCTGAAATAATTTCATTTAACATGAAGTACTTAGGATTTATCATAATGCTTATTTATTTTAATAAGTAATTTGACACACCTATATTTATCTGTTCAATAATGGCACAAAACATTGCATAGCTTTATAAGATAAATTAGAGAGCATGGCAAGTAGTCCACAGTAGATAATTTAGAATTGTTTTTAGAAAAAGTATAGAATCAAGGGTGCCAGCTCATATGTGTCATCCCAGCTACTCAGGAGGCTCAGATCAGAGGATGATCGTTTGAAGCTAAGCTGAACAGAAAAGTCTATGAGATTCTCATTTCTAATTAACCATCAAAATGCCATAAGTGAAGATGTGACTTAAGTTGTAGTGTACCAGCTTTGATAGGATATACTTAAGTAAGAGGGAGAGATCCCAAATTCACACTAAAAGCTTGTACACACACACAAATAAAAAACAATGCAGCTGGGCGCCGGTGGCTCACGGCTGTAATCCTAGCTACTCAGGAGGCTGAGATCTGAGGATCGCGGTTCAAAGCCAGCCCGGGCAGGAGAGACCGTGAGACTCCTATCTCCAATAAACCACTAGAAAACCGGAAGTGGCGCTGTAGCTCCAGTGGTGAGCTCGCCTTGAGCTGAAGAGCTGAGGGACAAGCGCCCAGGACCAGAGTTCAAGCCCCACAACCACAAAAAAAAAAAAAAAAAAAAAAAAAAAAAAAAAAAAAAACAAGGCAAACACAAACCACAAAGACAGAATGTTACAAAATCATGCAAATATAGAGACACCTTTTTCTTATTTTTCTCCTTTAGGGTTAGTACATGTACTCTTATATAGGCTTTATTTTTCAGTTACTTATTCATTTGTACTTGTTAAGCTCTAGTCTTTTGTGGTAGGAACTCTTTTCTCAGGAAGGTTTACTAAGAAAATAATGGAATTCTACATTCTTACTGACAGTGTATAAATTTCAATATATTTTTCTTTCTTATTTTAATGTTTCTTTTAAAAGAAGCTACTTAAACCTTATCCAGGACACAGAGGATTTCGAACAGGTTGCACTGCTCTGTGATAATATTTAAATAATACGAACCATCTTGAACTTACTACAGAGCTATCAGGTTTGCAACTATTTAGAGGAAAGGTACAAGGATAGACTGTCCCAGAAAAGCTGCTTAATGAAACTTATTGTCATCTTGAGGGGCAGGGATAGCTAAGCAATTTAGCGAAACCAGGTATACAGTTCACAACTGTACTTACATATTATGTGTTAAAATATGTGGCTTCAAATTCATACATGTATAGATAAACATGCTTTGCAATAGCAAAATAAAGACTGAACCATCACTTACTGCATAGATAATGAGTAGGCATATAACTTTGCCATTGATGTGAAGCTGAGGTCAAAGGTTAATTAGATTGCCCTGGTATGTTTTCCTGATTCAGGATTTGTAAGGCCCTTGGAGAGAACTGATAACAACCTTTCAGAAACACTGATTACAAAGTAAGACGGATTGAATATTAATCACAGACTTTTTCCCAAGAGGCTCTAAAAAACAATAACTACCATTATTACATAAACAAAGCAGAGGGAAGTCAAGAATACTTTGGGGTTGGGGGAGTCAAGTAACTGTCTTTGAATATAATAATTAAGATGCACTTGGGTACAAGAATGCTAAGTTATGAGCATTACAAGGCACAACAATTTACAGTGTTTCTACGTGGAAAAGTGTATTGTTAAAGATGAGGTGAGATTTTAATCAATGCAAATGATAACTATTGAACTGTAAGCTAAAGACTCAGTTTAAAAAATACACTTTTCAAAAAAGTATTTATGTTACATAGGACTCATGAAATAAGAAGTGCACTTTTGGAATATGCCTGCATAGACATATGTATACCATAGAAAGTATCAATATGGTTATATTAAATAATAAAATAGCTAAGGTGTGAAAGATGATGTTTATATTTTTCATCTGAAGAAACACATCTGTATTGATAAAAGTACATAGTAATAAAAAATGGACTATTACTTTATTCATTTGTTTTCATGATTGTTTTACATAGAGAACAATCGTTCTAAGTAGGGAACCAGTGCTTCATAGCTGTAATCTTAAATACTCAGAAGGTTGAGATTTGAAGTTCATGGTTCAATGCCAGCTTGGACAGACAATTCAAGAGACTCATTATTTTCATTTAACTAAGGAAAAGTCAGAAGTGAAGGTGTGGCTCAAGAGTTTGAGCATCAAACTTGAAGGTAAAAAAAATTAAGCAAAATTGAATTCAAATTCCAGTATGGGAAAAAAAACACAAATTAAATTAAATTAAAAAGAACATAATGATGCACCCAGAATTAAAATGCCTTCCAAGAGCAAAATTATACGTATAATTTCAAGTTTTATGTACATTTAAAAATTATTTTCTTGAATATCATTAAATATCATTACATTTAACAAAATATTTTCAATGTAGTTTGGAGGGGTTTTTGAAATGTAAGAATTAACTTTCACGCCTATAAACCTCGCTAAACAGAACCCTGATATCTGAGGATTATGCTTCAAAGTTAGTCCAGACAAGAAATTCTATGAAATTCTTACCTCCAATTAACCTCCAGAACATGGGAAGGCATGCCTTGGCTTAAAGTGGTATAGTGCTAGCCTTAAGTGCAAGAGATGAGCAACAGCATCCAGGCTCTTTGATCAAGCTCGATGACTGAATAAAAAGGAATTACATTTCAGGATGTTTAATAAAACTTGAATAGAAACTTTTAATTTCATACATTTTACTTACAACACAGAATTTATTTAATACTTAACCACTAAATACTATGCATAAGACAATTCAATATAAAATGACTAAATTATATAGCTCTTTTGCACTGGATCTTAATGTTTTAATAGGAAATGGGCAAATAAATTTTATAGTACAATAGGACAACCCAGCCATAGAAACATTTAATGAATTAAGGATACCAGAAAATCAGCTAAGTCTAGTAGAAAAAATTGTTAAGGATACCCTTTATTTGAAAAATTGAACAGGTCAGGAAAAAGCACAAGGGATCTACTCAAAAGTGGAGAGTAGGACCAGAGCCAGATATTAACAGAAGTAATAGAAGAATTGTGAGTTACATTCTATCCCTGTTAAGCACAGCTTACATTTTAGATACATAATGCCAAATATTGGAAATTAGCCTGAAAGAAAATTAATAGATAACACTTTCACCCACTTAAAATTAAATTTTAATGCACAAATTAAGGAAAGCATTTCACAATGGAATTATATGTAATTCAAGAGGTACATTTCAAAATGCATTCATATAAAAAGAAGGAAGTATTTCATATTCACGTGACAATCTGTAGACACATTATTATTTTTTGTTTGTGTGTGTGTGTGTGTGTGTGTGTGTGTGTGTGTGTGTGTGTGTGTGTGTGTGTGTGTGTGTGTGAACAGAGGCTTGTACTCAGAGTCTGGGTGCTGTCCATTAGTGTTTTTACTCAAGGTTGGATCTATACTACATAAGCCACTCTTCCATTTCTTGCTTTGGTGTGGTTAAAAGAAGGTAGGAGCTCAGGATGCCTTAATCAAAAATCCTCATCTCAGTACAATAAGCAGCTAGGATTATAGGCTTGAATCATCAATATGAAGAAAATAAAGGGAGCTTTTTTTTCTTAATCTATGTTATGACTAGAAAGAAAAGTTTACTAGCAGATCTATAAGCGATTTTCTTTTTACTATCACAGGAGTTGTGTTACAGGAGTTTTCCTTTCTCAGCAAGAGATATATAGTCCAAGACCTTCAGTGCATAGTTGAAAGTGGATACCTCAGTCTACAGTTAATATTGCATGCTCTGTATGTTATATTTTTTCCTCTACATATTCAAGCTTAATGCCTTTTAAAAAATTCTCAACAAAGGATTCATCACACACTGTGGTTATATTATTCGTAGTTTGAGGCTTGACAGTAAAACTAACACAGATTTCACTAAACAATTTCATGAATTCATTTTTTCCCAGAATTTGGCAATCTCAGTACAGAATTTGGACTTTCCTAGGAATGTCCTAATAGTTCATATATATAGAAAGGGAGAAAATAAAGCTATGCATTATATTGGCCCTAAGAATTTGACAAAAAAGAATATGTACTTGTACTTCAAATTACAGAGATAAGCTATGAGGCACATCTACTTTGTTCTCTTTCCAATAAATGCATATATATATATATGCTTAGTTATTATTGCTGAGATATTAAATTCCTATTAAGACTTTTCACATACAGTTCTTTAGTGTATTCAAAGTGGGAACTTCAAATGTGTTTTGAGCAAATTACCAGATAGACAATCATTATTGACAACTGTACCTGATATATTATTCCAATGATATTATTACAATTGAATAATCCCACTAAAACAATAGAAGTGCATTTTATATCTGAGAGATATTCACTAATGGACAGGTAGCTTAAATGGTATTGTTGAACTATGTACAAAAATAGTTCCTTTTCTTGGCAAGATGGGGCAGGGTGGTGTAAATTATTGTACAATTAAAACCCTAAGGTCTTTTGTTTTTAAAGTTTCTTATTTAGTAGTCTTACAGCATGCCAGACTACATATTCTAAAATCTGAAAAAAATAAAAATATTGGTTCCAAGAATTTCATATAAGTTATATTGAGATACTTGGTAGATAGATAACAGAGATAGAAGCTAAGAGCTAGATATACAGTGGGGGATAGATATACAGTAGATATGTAGATAGTCTATGTGGGAAGAATTGAGAGAGTTGTGTTTGTGTATATATGCATATGCATATATATATATATATATATATATATATATCAATGTTTGATTTCATAAATGGACAAAAATCATTCATTTATTTCTCTTCTTAATTTTATGTCTTGAACCACTGAGACAATATGTTGCCTTTTATTTTATTTTATAGTCACCATTTGATATGAGTTAAAAATAAGTGGAAGTCATAAACAAGCATAATCAGAGTGAAAGAAAATGAAATTAGTAGTGTGAACACAGTGCCATTTCCATATCACATTTTTTGCACTATAAGTCAATAAAGAAGAAAGTAAAGATAACATTGAAAATAGCTTTTAATGAGTATACTATAATAATTAAAAGAGAAGTAACATATTATTAGAGAATATAATTTTTCATGAGTTTAAGGAAAACTAATGGTGTAAATATAAGTGTGCCTTGTTATTAAAAAGCAACTTATATGAATGTATGCATTAATTGGAAAGTGGAACAAACAGTTAAATATAAATGTGATTCAGATCTAATCTCTGTAATTTGAACTACAAGTATCCAAAAAAGATAGGGATTCTAGTTCTATCGTTTTGTTTTGTTTTGACTTACTTCTAAAGCTTTATTTTCCAGATACAATAAAAGACAGTTGAATTAGTTATATCTCTCACAGATTTTTTCTTTTTAGCACTATTAACATAACCTATTCTTTTGATCAAATTCTCAGGCCCTGTACACTACTTTATTTGCTCCCTTCCTGCAGAAGTGGAAAATGCTTAATTAGAATAACATGTCTCATACTGAAGGTTGGTTGCTTTAAAGATTAATTACTTTCTTCCAACCTTATTTGGGATTGATTATAAATTGTAGGGGATTTTTTTAAAGAATGTATAACATAAATGCGTTAGAAACATATGCATGAAAGAAACGAAAATATTAAAATACATATTTAAGGGTTCATTTTCCTAACATCACATTATCTGACCTTTTCCGTTTGACTCATACCTATACTAGATATTGCAAATAAGGGAAACCATGGGACCTATGCTTCTTTGGGCCTAGCTTACTTCACTTAATATAATTTTTTCCAAGCCTTTCCATTTCCTAACAAATGGGGAAATGTCATTCTTTCTGATTTATAAGATTATTTCTTTGTTGCTTTGTATGTCCGTCCCCCACAGTGTAACCCCCGCCTTCACTATATTTGATGTCAGTATAACATGTGGAGGAGATGGGGGCAAACAAGTCGTTTAAGGATTCAGGTGGACCTGTTGCAATAATGAGAAGTACAAAATGTCATGTCAAAACCAGCTTTACAATGTCGGTGGGGGGGGAGGGGGGTATAATTGGGTGGGGGGAGGGGGGAGGCTGGGAAGGGAGGTGAAGGGTAAACAAAGGAGGAGGCTGCAATGCTTGGTAAGAAATGTATACATTATCCTGCCCATGTAATTGTAGCCCCTCTGTACAGTATGTTCTCAAATAAAATAAAATAATATTAAAAAAAAGAATGTATAACATGAAAATATAAAACTCAAATAATATTTTGGTTATTATTGCTGACATTTTAGCATTCCAAATAAAATAGCTATATTCATCACTCAAAGCATCATTGTAATTATCTTAACGAAGAAAATGCTAATAATCCAACTAAAGCT
Organism: Dipodomys merriami; assembly: GCF_024711535.1. Taxonomy (NCBI): domain Eukaryota; kingdom Metazoa; phylum Chordata; class Mammalia; order Rodentia; family Heteromyidae; genus Dipodomys; species Dipodomys merriami. The sequence goes on from NW_027206076.1 coordinate 464,571, forward strand.
CTATTATGTAACATTTTCTGTGTAATGTGTAAAACAATATGTAGTTCTTAAAAATTCAATTAAACACACACATACATATGTACTAGACCAACTTGTAAATATTTGAATGTGAGATAACATCAGTAAGATACTTGAGAAAGTTCTTAAAGTATTATAATGGGACATAATCCCTGTGTGCATACAACCGCTCAAAAACTATGTTTAATCAAACGGGCCCCAACTATACTTATGATCTCAGATCTACCTCAGCATTAGCATATAAATTTTAATCCTTAAGGGGCTGGGAAGGTGGCTCAGTGGTAGTGTGCTTGCCTTGCATGAACAAGGCCCTGGGTTCAATTCCTCAGCACTACATAAGGAGAAATAGCCAGAAGTGGTGCCGTGATTTAAGTGGTAGAGCGCTAGTCAAGACCTCTTATTTTTTCTCATCTTATAATTTTTATTTTAGGAATACGTGAATGAGAGTTTTCCTTTCTTATCTTGTCTTCTTTCTCTTTTTCTTTCTTTCTTAATTATCTTTTTGTTTTTTATCTAGCTCTCCTGAACTTCTGATCTTTTCCTCTCCCTTTCCCATCCTTAAAGCTTTTCATATCTCCTCTATGTCCCTCCCCTTCTCTGAACATATTCACATTCCTCTCTAAATAGACGGTCTTTTAACCTCTATAATAACATTAATTTTTACGTTTCTATTCTTTTTCTGGTCTCTCTTTATTCCCCTTTCCGTCTCATCTTTTTCTCACTCTCTCTACTTGCATCCTACCCAACTCATTTCCTGCACTGTGATTAGGACATAGTTAACTCTCCCTGTGCCTCCCCACACCAATCTATTCCTATTTTTTACCCACATCTCTCCCTAATCCTAATAATTTCTGCTTTTCCAAATTCTTTTCTGAGGTTCGAAGTCCTTTAACATATAGTCGTTTGATGTTGAATAGATGTATCTGTTGAACTAGATTGTATCTGTAGACTATTGACTGTACAAATGCAAACTTTGGTTGATGGTTGCCTTAAGATAGTGTTCTAGCACAAAACTGGTGCAATCTTTATCTCAAATGTGCCGAGTAAGCCAAAAAACACAAGAAAAATGGCAAATTCGGGTATCTCAATTCCCAACCTTGATAATCAGGGATTAGAACAGATAAAGAATAATCCAGAGGAGAGTTCCCAAATAGCTCTACAAACACTAATAGCAAACATGATAAATGAGAAGTTTGACAATGTATGACAATGTACAAAGGACTCTGTATGAGCGTGATAGGGAGAGAGAGGAGGCATCCCAGAAGTTTATACAGGAATATCATAAGCGTGAGGAAGCTTCTCAAAAACTGATACAGGATTTGCGTGAACAACTTGAGAATACTCAAAGAGAAAGGGAGAAATGGCGTGAGCAGGCAGAGAACACTCAAAGAGAACTGCAGGAATCCCACAGAAGGGAGGAAACTAATCAAAGAGTAATTCACGAATTAAGAGACCAGGTAGAGAATTCACAAAGATCACTAAAGGCATTCATGGAATTCATTAACAAAGAGCTGAAGGAAGTCAGGGAGACCACAAAGGGAATGCTGAATGGAACCCAACAGAAGGAATGGGAGTCCAAAGAAACCATAACCAATCAACTAAGTGATTTGAGAACAAACATTGAACACCAAATTAAGGAAGTAAAGAAATTCATACAAGACCTAAAACAGAGCTTCAACAAAGAACTTGAAGCCATCAAAGCTGACCAATTAGAAGGAAAAGAGATAAAAAACAAAGTAGAGAGTCTTGACAGCAGGTTAGACCATGCAGAAGATCGAATCTCAGGGATTGAAGACAGCCTAGATATTATAGAGAAAGAACATACAACCATCCAAGACAAGTCCAAGAAATATGATAGGTCTATCCAACACCTGGAAGACACCATCAGAAGGCCCAATCTAAGGATAATGGGTGTAGAGGAGCACCTAGAAACAGAAGTTAATGGTCTAGGAAATTTGTTTAACAGGATCCTAGCAGAGAACTTCCCAAACATACAAAAAGATAGGCCTATTCAGATACAAGAAGCTTTTAGAACCCCAAATAGACCAGACCAGAATAGGACATCCCACCGTCACATTATAATCCACACAGGATCAACCCAGACCAAGGAAAAGATCCTTAAAGCTGTCAAGGAGAAAAGGTTAATCACCTATAAAGGGAAACCAATTAGAATTACCTCTATTTCTCAGCAGAGACAATCAAAGCAAGAAGAGCCTGGAATGACGTATGCCATGCCCTAAAAACAAAGAACTATCAACCAAGAATACTGTACCCAGCTAAACTCTCCTTCATAACTGAAGGCCAAATAAAAACCTTCCATAGCAAAGAAAAATTGAAACAATACATCTCCACCAAACCAGCCCTACAAAAGATTCTTAAAGATGTCCTACACATAGAAAACCAACAAGAACGCAACAAAGGCCAAGAAACAGCACCCAAACTGAGAATCCAAGAACCTTAGGAAGAACCCAGTTTTCACAGGCCCCAAGAAGGTGGATAACATGGCAGGAACCCCCAAATACCTCTCAGTCCTATCTCTTAACGTTAACGGACTGAACTCTCCAATTAAGCGACATAGACTGTCTAGTTGGATTAAAAAACAGGACCCTTCTATCTGCTGCCTGCAGGAGTCACATCTTGCCCGTAAAAACAAACATATTTTCAATGTTAAAGGCTGGAAAAAAATCTACCAAGCAAACGGCCCTCATAAACAGGCGGGAGTTGCAATCCTAATATCAGATAAAATAGACTTCAAACTAAAATTCGTGAGAAGAGATAAAGAAGGTCGCTACATACTAATTAAAGGATCTCTCCTTCAGGAGGATATTACAATTCTAAATATCTATTCGCCAAACAATGGACCACCCAAATTTATCAAAGAAACACTACTTTCCCTCAAATCCCATATAGATCCAAAGACATTAATTGTTGGGGATTTTAACACACCACTCTCCCCACTAGATAGATCAACTGGGCAAAAACTCAACAGAGAAACCGCAGATCTAAACAGCTGCATAGATCAACTAGACTTAACAGACATTTACCGAACATTTCACCCAGCAGCAACAGAATACACGTTCTTCTCAGCAGCACATGGAACGTTTTCTAAAATAGACCACATTTTAGGCCACAAAGCAAACTTGTCTAAATTCAGAAACATTGAAGTTATACCTTGCATTCTCTCTGACCACAAGGGAATAAAATTAGATCTCAACACCAAAAGCCACCAAAGAAAGTCCGGTATCACATGGAGGCTGAACAACACACTGCTGAATCATGAGTGGGTCATGGGAGATTAGAAAGGAAATTCCAATGTTCATGCTATTCAACAAAAATGAGCACACAAATTACCAGCTCCTCTGGGACACAGCAAAGGCAGTACTCAGAGGCAAGTTTATAGCTCTGAGCTCCTACATCAACAAATTGGAAAGATCGGAAACTAACAATTTAATGACACATCTAAACCTCCTTGAAAAAGAGCAGCAAGATAAACCCCAACCAGTAGACGGAAAGAAATAATCAAAATTAAATCAGAATTAAATGAATTAGAATCCAAAAAAACTATAGAAAGAATCAACAAAACAAAGAGTTGGTTCTTCAAAAAACTTAACAAAATTGAAAGACCCTTAGCAAACCTTATCAGAAAAAGGAGAGAACACACCCAAATTAATAAACTCAGAGATGAGAATGGATACATCACCACGGAAACAACCAAGATTCAGAACATTATAAGGGAATACTTCTCAAAACTTTATGCTAATAAGTTTGATAACTTGACAGAAATGGACCTTTTCCTAGCAAATATTGACATGCCAAAACTAAACCAAGATGAGTTAAACCAGCATAACAGGCCCATATCAAGCATTGAAATAGAAACAGCAATAAGAGACCTCCCAGCTAAGAAAAGTCCAGGACCAGATGGTTTTACAGTGGAATTTTACAAGGCCTTCAAAGCAGAGCTCACACCAATACTCCTCCAACTCTTCAATGAAATTGAAAGAGAAAGCTCACTACCGAACACATTCTATGAAGACATCATAACCCTCATACCAAAACCAGGCAGGGACTCATCAAAGAAAGAGAACTATAGACCCATTTCTTTGATGAACATTGATGCAAAACTTCTCAACAAAATTTTGGCCAATCGACTTCAACAATTCATCCAAAAAATCATACACCATGATCAAACAGGATTCATTTCAGGGATGCAAAGCTGGTTCAATATATGCAAATCAATTAATATTATTCATCACATCAACAGGAGCAAGAATAAGAACCACATGGTTATCTCAATAGATGCAGAAAAATCATTTGACAAGATCCAACACCCCTTTATGATGAAGGTTCTGGAAAAATTAGGAATCCATGGAACATTCCTCAATACAATAAAGGCTGTATATGACAAACCTACAGCCAGCATTATACTCAATGGTGAAAAACTAAAGCCATTTCCTCTTAACTCAGGAACAAGACAAGGATGCCCACTCTCTCCACTTCTCTTCAATCTAGTATTAGAATGCCTAGCTACAGCAATAAGACAAGATGCAGACATAAAGGGGATCCAAATAGGGAAAGAAGAAATAAAACTCTCCCTCTTTGCAGATGACATGATCTTGTATTTAAAGAATCCCATAGACTCCACTCCCAAATTACTCAAGCTGATTCAAAACTTTGGCAAAGTAGCAGGTTATAAAATTAACCCCCAAAAATCAATGGCTTTTCTATATGCCAACAATGAGAAAAGTGTGGCTGAAATTAGGAAAGCAACTCCATTTGTAATAGCCCCACAAAAAATAAAATACCTAGGAATTAACTTAACCAAAGAATTGAAGGACCTCTATGATGAAAACTTTAAAATCTTGAAAAAGGAAATCAACACAGAACTTAAAAAATGGCAAAACCTCCCATGCTCCTGGATTGGCAAGATTAACATCGTGAAAATGGCAATACTTCCCAAGGCTATCTACAAATTCAACGCGATACCTATCAAAATTCCACCCTCATTCTTCAAGTAAATAGAGGAGGCAATCCAAAAACTCATATGGAACAATAAAAGACCCCGAATAGCAAAAACGCTCCTCAACGGAAAGAACACTGCTGGAGGAATATCAATACCAAATTTCATACTCTACTATAAAGACATAGTAATCAAAACAGCTTGGTATTGGCATAAGAACAGACCTCAGGACCAATGGAATAGAATTGAAAACCCAGAAATGAACCTACAGACCTATAGCCATCTAATCTTCGATAAGGAAGCTAAAACAATAGAATGGAAGAAAGACAGCCTCTTCAGTAAATGGTGCTGGCAAAATTGGTTAACTACATGTAGAAAACTAAAGCTAGATCCTTATTTATCACCCTGCACCAGAATCAACTCCAAATGGATCAAAGACCTTGAAGTCAAAGCAGACACTCTGATAACATTACAGGATGGAATAGGAGAAACCCTAGGTCTCCTTGGCTCAGGTCGAAATTTTCTGAATAGAGACCCGGAAGCACAACAAATCAAAGAAAGGTTGGACAAATGGGATTGCATAAGATTGCAGAGCTTCTGCAGGGCAAATGACATAGCTGGCAAGATCAATAGAAAGCCCACCGATTGGGAGAAGATCTTTACTAGCCATACAACGGACAAGGGTCTCATATCTAAAATATAGTTGGAACTCAAAAAATTAAACCACCCAACAACAAATCCTCAAAGAAACAACTGCCCAATAAATAAGTGGGCGAAAGACTTAAAGAGAAGCTTCTCTGAAGAAGAAAGAAGGATGGCCAATAGACACATGAAGAAATGTTCAACATCCCTAGCCATAAAAGAAATGCAAATCAAAACAACATTGAGATATCACCTCACTCCAGTTAGAACAGCAAAAATCAAGAACTGTAACAACAACAGATGCTGGAAGGGATGTGGACAGAAAGGAACCTTACTTCATTGTTGGTGGGAATGTAAACTTGTTCAACCACTTTGGAAAGCAGTATGGAGGTTCCTCAAAAGACTTCACATAGATCTCCCCTATGATCCAGCAATCCCACTTTTGGGCATTTACCCAAATGTTTACAAACAAGACCACACTAAAGCTACCAGCACAACTATGTTTATTGCAGCATTATTTACCATAGCTAAGATATGGAACCAACCCAGATGCCCCTCAGTAGATGAATGGATCAAGAAAATGTGGTATATATACACAATGGAATTCTATGCCTCCATCAGAAAGAATGACATTGCCAGATTTGTTAGGAAATGGAAAGGTTTGGAAAAAATTATATTAAGTGAAGTAAGCCAGGCCCAAAGAAGCATAGGTCCCATGGTTTCCCTTATTTGCAATATCTAGTATAGCTATGAGTCAAGTGGAAAAGGTCAGATAATGTGATGTTAGGAAAATGAACCCTTAAATATGTATTTTAATGTTTTCGTTTCTTTCATGCATGTGTTTCTAACGCATTTATAAGATTATTTCTTTGTTGCTTTGTATGTCCCTCCCCCACAGTGTAACCCCCGCTTTCACTATATTTGATGTCAGTATAACATGTGGAGGAGATGGGGGCAAACAAGTCGTTTAAGGATTCAGGTGGACCTGTTGCAACAATGAGAAGTACAAAATGTCATGTCAAAACCAGCTTTACAATGTCGGTGTGGGGGGGAGGGGGGTATAATTGGGTGGGGGGAGGGGGGTAAAATTGGGTGGGGGGAAGGGGGAGGCGGGGAAGGGAAGTGAAGGGTAAACAAAGGAGGAGGCTGCAATGCTTAGTAAGAAATGTATGCATTATCCTGCCCATGTAATTGTAGCCCCTCTGTACAGTATGTTCTCAAATAAAATAAAATACAATTTAAAAAAAAAAAGAATGAGAAAATTTAACATTTAAAGACGCTTTCTCATGGTAAGTTACTTAGAGATTAATGCAATTTTATAGAAACTACATGCTGGATATTATTGTTAGATATACCTCAAGATGTTTATGTGTCACCTAGGAATAAGGACTCTAACCCAAAAAGAATTTGTCAAGACAAAGTAAATATGTTGGGAGTTATGCAAGTGGTTATAAATGAATTAACTGATGTATAATAGACTCATTGGAAAGTTCAAGTAGCATAATTTTCAGAAAGACTACATCAAAGCCCAAAAAACTAAGCACTAGGAAATAGGTATATTAATGGGAGGGGATGAGGCCAAGAGGAGAAAGGGAGACAAATGGAAAGGGGAAGAGGAAGAGAATACAGTCAAGAAGTAATTGTATATACCACAAAATTAAGAAAAGGAAAGGGGTGGGTCAAAGGGTGGTCTTAATATTCACATGGTTAACACTGATCAAGATGTACTGTATTCGTAAATATCTTTGTTAAATGGCACCTCCTTTGTATAACTATTTAAACATGGTAAATAGAAATAAAGAAAAAACCAAATGTTTACCTCTACAGAACTGTGCACCATCACCCAAAATCTAGCAAATAAGCACAGAAAACAGTTAGGCTGCTCTTCTTTTATCCATAATGCAGAAGGCCTTGTCCCCTGTTTGGATTGTCTAAGCTCAATTTTAAAATCTGCAATAGGATGTGACATAATTAACAGGAACAGGGTACATCCATTAACAGGAAAAGGAGGTCTTATTAGAAGGAACTGGGCATCTTAATTAAAAAGTGTACCAGAAATAGAATGCAACTAAATCACAATCAGCTGGGGCCAAGCCATCTGGCCAAAGCAGGAATTTTTCAGGACATTTCTCTCAAGATGAACAGAAAGGAAGCCACACTTGCTGATAGAAAAGATGCCCTTTCTCACAATCCCCCTGTTTGTACGTTCTGATGTTTACTGCAAATTCTTTTAAAATTATTTACCTCAGCTGTACTTAACTAATGGTACAATACTGAAATTTGTCTAAGGAAGTATTGATGATTCTATAAATTCGTCGCATAACTCCCAATTAAAGCCATTGTCCCCATGAGGGACAAGTAAAGAACATTAGAATTAAGATCATAGCTAGCACCTGTGGCTCATGCCTGTAACCCTAGCTACTTAGGAGGCTGAGATCTGAGGATTACAGTTCAAAGCCACCCCAGCAGGAAAGTCCGTGAGACTCTTATCTCCAATAAGCCACTAGAAAACCAGAAGTGGTGCTGTGGCTCAAGAGGTAGAGTGATTGCCTTTAGCTTGAAGAGGTGAGGGACAGCACCCAAGCCCAGATTTCAAGCTCCACGACAGACCCCCAAAATAAAAACAAGAATTAAGATCATAATACCCTTCCAAATGATTGCGTTAGCCAGTTATGAAGGAGGCTATCTGTCTCTGACTTTTTAGTTGATGGTCCCATCTAGGGTTCTAGGTTCAGAAAACATGGTACAACATTGACGTTCCCCACCCCAAAAAAATCAGGGTATATAGCCCCACCAAATTTTCTGCCAGATTGTATTAAGAAACATATACTGCTTCCCGTGCCATCTTGCTAGAGGGTCATAATTGTTCTACAGTTCCATTTACTATAAAAGTGACAAAACCTCTCTTGGATATAATAGACTTAGCTCACATTAATATTAATAGTGGCATCAAAATAGTCGTGGCTCATATCCAGCTGCTATTTGATTCCTAGGCTTGGAGACAGCTTTGGTTTTTAAAATGCCAGGGTGAAGGAAATAGCCAAAATTGAACCAAAGGACAGCCTCTGCTCCATTTGACAGAAGAGCTTCACGCATTTAACTCCTCTACAATATTACCAAACATGAGCTCTAGCAATAGTGAGAGCAGATGCATTCCCATCTCCTCAAAAGACGGGATTTCACTGTATCCAAATGTCTTTCTTAGAAATTCTTGATTCTCTTCACTGCCTAGGGAGGCATGAGATGAAGTTACATTTATGGGAAACTTACTTAACCAACCTAGTTGTCTTTAATTCATCTGAGTGCTTAATCATAGGAAATAGTAATGACAGCATGTTATTGAACTTGTTCCTCCACGTTATCTTGTCTTGGAAGAGGGCTATCATGCATGCCAAGCCAGCAGGATCCATTATTCATCTCAAAAGGAAGGGGAAAATCTGAGGTCTTTGTCTACCTGCCACACATGCATAATAACTGCCAACAGAATATTTTATCCATTCAATCAAGCAGGCATTTGTTTTGCCATACCCAGTTTTTGGTTGTTTCTTTTTGGTCGGACATGGGGCTTGAACTCTGGGCCTGGGCGCTGTCCCTGTGCTCTTCTGCTCAAGGCAAGCACTCTACTGCTTGAGCCACAGCACCACTTCTGGTTTTCTAGTGGTATATTGGAGATAAGAGTCTCATGGAGATTCCTGCCCAGGCTTTGAACCATGATCCTTAGATCTCAGCCTCCTGAGTAGCTACGATTACAGGTGTGAGCCAACAGCCATACACAGTTTTAACAGCCATGGCTGGTCATAAATCTTTTACCCTTATTATAGTTACCTCATAATAATTGCCTTAAGGCCTAGGAGGGAAGGAGGAATAATTGCCTTAAGGCCTAGGGCTGGAAGGAGGAAGACATCAGAAGGCTCCGTATAGTGGGCTCCATTAATTATAAATAGATTTTCCTAACTGGTAAGAATACCTAGTCTGGAACAGCTAAACAGAAGGATCCCTAAAAGGATCCTTACAATTACCATAGGGTTAAACTGATTATTCCATCATTGATGGTCATAGGAGAAAGTCCTTATATGCCTGATTTTATTCCCCAAGAATCTGTGTTTACTCCTGGTATAGTAAGATCACTGATTGTTGTTAGTTAAGTAGTTCACATAACTCTAACCCTAGTGGGCTGGATACTCATCTTCTGGGATGTAAAACTCAGGATAGACACATATATTTTTATTCAGAGTTTACAATTTCTTTGATTACCCAACCAGCCCTAGAAATTTCTAAGTACATTCTCAGTTCTTGATAAGCACCCAGCTGAAATTTCTTCTATCTTCTCAGTGGGCAGTCAGCCATTTCCCTTGCTGATTAAATGCCCCAACTACCCTACTTCATCAACAAATTGTATCTCTGATTTTGAGACTCTCAATTCTTGCTGCTCATTGCCTCAAATTATTTGAACAGTCCAGACATGAAAAAAAATAGCAAGTAGAAGTTCTATTTGCAAACAGACAGATTACTAAAAACAGATTACTAAGAAATAAAATCGATGTGCAACTCAACATTAGCATGCTGAATTTAACATTTTAAATTTATTTATGCTATTCTAAAGGTGATATTCAGAGAGTACATTTCTTTTTAAAATATTTAATTGTAAAGATACTGCACAGAGTGATTTGCAATAACTAGTATATGTCTAAGATAATCTTACCAGACAATCAGAAAAGCTCAGAAGCTATGTACATATGACCATAAAAGATGTTAAGTGAAATGACTCCCAAGATTCATTGGGTCATAATAAGGTGCTAACTGTAAAGATACTTAACAAATCAAAGCTTACTTCTACAGAAGGGTGATCCATCAGCTGAAATCTAGCAGGCAAGCACCTAAAGGAGTTAGGTGCTACGTTTTTTTATTCCTAAGGCATGGGGTTCTGTCCCTTGCCTCTGCTCAGAGTGGTCCACAATTTGCAACAGGATGTGGCTTAATTAACAAAAACAGTTGTCATAATTAACAAGAACAGAGTGTACCTAAAATTTCATGAGCTTTAAACAGGATTTCTTAATGAAAGTTTAACAAGAATAGGAAGCAACCTAAATACAATTAACCAGGGTCAAACCACCTAGCCCAAATAGTAAGTTTTCAGAAACACACACACACACACACACACACACACACACACACACACACACACACACAATTTTTACAAGATTGACAAAAAGGAAGTGGCACACTTCAATAAAAATGAGGTTTTTCTCAGATTAATTTTAACATGGAATAAAACTGCTGAGTACAAAAGGACAGAACAATAGGGAAATATAGCAAAGATGTGCTAAAAATAATTAATACCATTTTCTTCCAAACGGGTTCCATCTGACAATGCCATGGTCATCCCAGCTGCATCTAGCTGATGTTTTCTATGCAATAGCCAGAAATAGATGCAGGCCCAGGAATTAGAGATGATAGTGTAGAAAACATTAAATAAGGGTGCTTTCAATTGCAGATCTAAGTGCAACCATGAACAATACATTTAGGGTTAAAATAAAACTACAATGTTACCAAAGATAATCATACAGTACTTTTTACACTAATAATTTTTTTCTTTTAATAAGGTTATTTTAAATTGTGAAAATAACATACAGAGGGGTTACAATTACATGAGCAAAGTAATGAGTACATTTCTTATCAAGCATTGTTGCCTCCTTCTTTGTTTCCCCTTACAATCCCTGCCCTCCCATCTTCCTCCTCTTCCTCCTGCCAAAGTTATAAAGTACATTTTTCAACATAACGTCTTGTACCTCTCATTGTTGCAATGGGTCCACCTGTATCCCTATTTAAACAATTTGTTTTTTCCCTTCCCCTCCACAAATTATACAAACATCATATACAGTGAAAACAGGGGCAATTATTATTATTATTATTATTATTATTATTATTATTATTATTATTATTATTATTATTATTATTTAATGGCTAGGACTCATCAAATTATTGACAGTGTGCCTTAGATCCTCTGAAAGATAACGTTACAGTAAAAAATGTATATCTCTCAATGCAGACAATCTCTATTTTAAACGTATTGGAGATCTGCAATTTGGGTTGTTTGGTCTTATTTTCTTTACATTAACAAGTGAATATACCAACATTTTTTATGTATCAAGAAGTATGGTATACATTTTCTGTCAAAATTAACTAATGCGTTGGGAAATAAAGATTATTTCTTTTAAAAATTGAATTCACTGCCAGGTACCATTGGCTGACACCTGAAATCCTAGCTAGGATCCTCGGGAGGCTTTGATTTGAGGATCCAGGTTCAAAGCCAAATAAGCCAAAAACTCTGTGATTCTCTGATTAGCCAACAAAAAGTCATAAGCAGAGCTGTGGCTCAGTAGAAAGAGTTGAATGACCACGCCCAGACCTTAAGTTTAAGACCTGGTACCAACATGCACACAAAAAGTATTTCTTTCCTTTTTTTTTTTGTTGGTGTGGAGCTTGAACCCTGGGCCTGAGCGCTGTCCCTCAGCTCTTCAGTACACAAAGTATTTCTTGCACTAATGTATTCCTAATACTTTAGAGGCTGTAACCTAATTGTAGATAAATAAATTTATAGTCTGATAAATACATGCTTGGCTATGTAGTAAAATACGTTTAGTTACTTAATTTGTTTGATAAATATTATATAAAATTTCAATTCATCCTCAAACTATATTTAAATATAACCATTTTCACTATGTTGCAAAACAAAATACTTAAGATAGATAATCAGATATTCAAGAATACTCCAGTTTCAAACCAGGTGATCAACTGAGAATTGAAACCTTTGATTTTATAATACCTATAAATATGTGAACAAAACAATGGAAAGTTAACAGATAAATATTCAAAACATGTATTTATATATGTGGTAATGTACAAAGAGGAGAAATCCTAAAGTAGAAGATGAGAAAGGTAAAATGTGTAAAAGACACTGGAAATCCTGAAATAAAATACAATAAAATGAATAAAGCTATTTATCAAAATGATAAAACAATATATCAAAAATGATAACTTTATTAAATACTGTATTGTGAAATAAGCAAGGTTACAAATCTTTGAATTAGGAAGGGCTGATAAATTGAACTGAAAGAAATCATAAAGCAAATTATAACAATCCTCACATATAACTTTCAATGTATACTCTGTTATATTTTCTTTCTTTCCTTTCTTTATTTGGGTACAAGGACTGGATTTTTATATGCTAGGCTTGTGCCTTACCACTTGATCTACTCTACTCCCAGTTGAATATAAACCAGTTTTCCTCTGGTTTATTGGTAGAAGAGTTTCACAGACGTTTCTGCCCAAGTTGGCTTAGAGCCACAATCCTCAGATCTCAGGCTCCTGAATTTCTAAGACTCAGGCATGAGCCACCAGTAATGGTTTATTTTATATTTTGAATAAACATAATACTAAAGAATTTTACTACATATGGTATTAAACTTCTTGGTGTAAAGGATACCCCAAACTGATTATTTTTAAATTTTTAGATTTTACGTATACTTAGATATGTCAAATTCTTAGAGAGAGAAACTACATCAATGTTTAAAAAAACCGATAGTGAAGAAAATTTTCATAGAAAAGTTATTTTTGACCCATTGTAACAATGAGATGTACAAGACACTTGGGGGAGGGTAACGTGGGGAGGTGGAAAGGGAAGGTATGGTTGGGGACAAACAAAGGAGAGGGTAACAATGCTTGATAGGAAATGTACTCATTACCATACTCATGTAACTGTAACCCAACTGTACAGTATCTTTACAGTAAAAAAATAAAAAGAAAATTTCTTATTGAGTAAAAACATAGATCCAATGCTCTGTAGATATTTAACTTTGTTAGGAAAAATTTCAGGCCACCTTATCATTCTTAAATGCTCAAATTCAAAGGCAGGAGTGACACATAAAATGCTAGAGGCAAATTACAAATAGTCTTTTCTTTTTCATAAAGGGGTTATTTTTTTAATCCCTTAATTCTATAAATTATAGCATAAAAAGAGGAATAATATTGACTTCATAATCTAAAAAGGAATGCAAGTCAGAAACCAAAAACTCATAGCTATAATCCCAGCCACTCAGAATTTCTGAGATCTGGAGCATTAAACTTTGAATGTCTGGGCAGAAAGCGCCATGAAACTCCATCTCCACAATAACGAGCAAGAAGTTGAGATTGGGTGGTTGGTTTGAAAGGCTTAGTGCCAGTTGAATGAGCAAGCCTAGCAAGCTTGATTCCCTGAGTTAAAACCCTGGTACTGGTAAAAATAAATACTATACTAATCTAATAAACTGAAGATTAGGGCTGGAAAGGTAGCTCAGTGGTACCTCATGCCTTGCATGCATGAGGCCCTGTGTTCGATTCCTCAGCATCACATAAGCAGAAAAAGCCAGAAGTGGCTCTATGGCTCAAGTGGTATAGCACTAGCCTTGAGCTGAAGAGGTGAGGGACAGTGCTCAGGCACAGAGTTCAGGTCCCATGACTGGCCAAAACAAACAAACAACAATAAACAAAAGCTGAGGATTAATGAGTATCAAGAACATTACAAGAAAAGTTAGTAATTATATATAAGAAAAAAGAAAAATGCATATAAATGTATCAATAATGTGGAATAGAGTGATGATTTTATTAAACCCTAATAATATATGTGTGAAAATCCATATCAGATTGTTTATTCTATGTTTTTAAAATTCAAGTAGGATGGAAGAACCATTGCCAATAATTTGCAAGTGGATCCTTAAATACTATCCAAGTATTTTGAATGTTTGGGTAACCAGATGAATGAGACATAGAGACATTTTCCCTGAAAATAACAGATATTCTGGTTATCCAGTCATGTATCATCTCAAGTTCTTATAAACAGTCAAAGCTGAAAATCTATTTCTCTCTTGTGAGAACCATATTCTTCTTTCCTCTGTCTTGCTTTCAACTGAAGTCTCTGAAATTCTTTTGAAAAATTGGTTTGTTAGGATTTCACTTCAGTTCTGTGAGGTGCTGCTATAAATGGACAGGCAATTTGCTCAGGGAAACAGCAGATTCTGTGTCAGGGTTTGCCACAGGACTGGCTAATTGAAAAAACCTTAAGTGATTCAACACAGAAGTTTCTGACACAGGTTGTATTCAGAAAAATAAACAATATCCTCTAATGTAGTGCTCATTTTGTTTGTGTTCTGGCCAGATACACCATACCTTCCTCACATTTTGCACGCTTGTTTTAGATGAATTTCCTTAGAGATGGTCCAAGTGTCATGATTTTTACATGGAAAATGTACAGAACTGAACTGTGTCCTGCTTATTATCCCAGAGATGGAGGATTGGACAGAGAAAAGAGTGGAATTGTAAGCCATTGTAATGGATACCTCACATGCTCTATATCTGGTATGGCTTTCCAATGTTCTATTCCCCTGGGGAAATACTTACAGGACTTCATTTGCAATAGGGATTAGACTTCTGGATGTCGGTCGCTTTTAGTAAAGCAGCCTTAGTTGAAGGCAATGAATTGATAGGGTCTCAGCTAAGAAACTATGCAGCTCTCTCCATTGCTGAAGAAGTGAACATCCCAATACATGAACTTCAGGACACAACTGTAACTTGGGGATCTATTTGCTTCCTCTGGGAAGTTGCAAAAGCATCTTCTCCAGGATTCTGGTCAGTATCCTTCTAGGAATTAAACGTACAAAGCAAAAGATAATTAAGATAACTATAAGAAGACTGACCCTGGGTACAACTGACATCGTTTTTTACCCTACTATAGCATTTCTGCTGGGTTAGATTAGTTCTCTGCTAGGATATTCCAGAACCTTATTCCAAGCAGTCTGAAGACTCTGGTCACTGTGCCTGTCTTTTTCGTCACAGACAATTGAACATTTACCATGAAAATGAGACCAAAAATTCCAAAAGATATCTGGATGCCAATGTTTCCACTGGAAATTTGACTATCATAAGAGTTACCCTTGTAACTGGAAAAACATTTCAGAGTGTGTCTGTGAGTATATTTTGATAGTAGTTTGAGTAAAAGCTCAATTTTTTAATAAGTTGCAGATTCCAAAATAACAGAAATACAGAGAAGAGACAAATTTGCTCCTATTTCTGACATTGGAACATCTAACTTAACATCTAACTTCTCCTTCAATTGACTATCAGACCTTTAGGGTCTCAGGTCATTGTATTCTAGAACAAACCATTGTGTCCACCAATTCCTACCTCCAGTTTTATTATGTGGCCATCATTATTGGACAAATAGTGATAATATCCACTTCCATGGGTGTTAAACCTTAAAGTATCTAGGTCTTTAGCTGTGTGACAACCTTTTTAAAGAATGAGACTTCTTAGAGTTTGTAATCGAGTGAACCAATTATAAATAAAACTCTCTCATATCTATCTATCTATCTATCTATCTATCTATCTATCTATCTATCTATCTATCTATCTATCTATCAATCTATCTGTCTGTCTAATTGTCTATCTACCATTTAAGAAATGTAGCATATATTAATCAATCTAGGATTTATCTTTTTATCTATAATCTATTTAATATCAGTGTATTTATCAATCATCTGTCTAGCAGCTATGTAACTGTCATCTATATATCTAGTATCATATTTATGTAATTATATTCACCATCATCATCTTTTTGTTGTCTAATCTTATTCTGTTTCTTGAAAGAACCATCACTAATGCCATAGTGAAATTTTTCCTTGATAGAAGTAGCCAAAAGACAAGTGAAAAATCTACTTTAGCATCCTCTGTGCTTAGTAGAAGCATTCCTGATGTGATAATGAAATTCGTGAGTCTGCAGAGTTCAAAGTTATCTTGATACATCCCATTGTGTGTGTGTGTGTGTGTATGTGTGTGTGTGTGTGTGTGTGTGTTTGTGAATTATTTGCTTCCATTAGGAAGAATAACACCACTCCTTTTGTAAGGAAATGGAAAGACTTGGAAAATATCATATTAAGTGAAGTAAGCCAGACCCAAAGAATCATAGGTCCCATGATTTCCTTTATTTGCAATAATTAGTATATGTCTAGGATAATCTTAGCAGAGGAGCAGAATAGGTCAATAGCTATGTACATATGACCATATGACACTAGGCAAAATGAACTCCAAGACACAGAAACAAGAGTTTTTTGTTGTTGTTGTTTCTAAGGTACTACATAATTTCTTGCTTCTTTGGTGTGTTCTTCCCCCTATGGTATATCCCCTGTTGTCACTGTATTTGATTTTGGTACCCTGGTATTTTATATATGTTTATCTGAATTAGAGAAGGGAAGGGAAACAACAGAATTGTGAGTCAAAGGACAGTGGGGGGGGGGGAACCAATGCAATAGCGATTTTCACAAGACAATATGTTGAAAATGATCTATACAACTTGAGGAGGCTTTGGGGGAGGGAAATTAGAAGAAAAATAAGGTAGCAGGTAACAAGTTCAACCGGAAATATACTTATTACATTACTTTGGTAACTAGAACCCTTCTGTACATTACCTTGACAATAAACATATCATTTTCTCATTTATGAAGACAGTATTTTAGATGGTAATAAATGTGTTTTGACCAGTAGGTCTCAGATGATATGCCACTGTATCTCATTTCTGCTATGAAATAGGTGGCTTATTATTTTTATTCTAAGACATGTGGTCTGGGAGATAATGAATGTGGGGATGCTATCTCAATGCAGCCTACTTTCTACACACATTTGGATATTGAGGAGGTTTCCAAGAAAAAAAATACTAAACTCTGTCTCATATTTAATCAAAATAAGTTGTCTTGAGGGGAAAAAAGCATTCAATGTAATCTGATTAAAATCAGATCACCAGTGGATCATTCTAGATAAGTTGAATCTGGGGCAAAAGAGTACAAAGCAAAAGAGTACAAATGTTACAAGCAAATATGTAATCCTGACTGCTCAGGAGACTGAGAACTGAGGATTTTAGTTCAAAGCCAGGACAAGAAGTTAATTGTGGAGAAACTCTTATCTCCAATCAACCAGCAAAAACCAGATGTGGAAATGTTTCCAAGTAGTAGAGAGTGAGCCTAAAGCAAAAAAGACAAGGAGAGCTCCAGGCTTTGAGTTAAATTTCCAATGAATAAATTCATAAAATAAACAGTGAATATTACCAGAAAATTTTCTCAAAATTTTCAAAGTTAAGATGTTCAATGGACCTTGAAGTTTAATTTTCTTTGTTTGGCAAATGGCTGACTTCATTTTGTCCACTCACCTGGGTGCTCTCCTGCGTACACATACCTGATGTTTTCCTCTATCTCCAATTTCCTCCTCTGATTAAAAAAAAAAACAACAGTCAGAACAATGAGTGTGGTAGTAACACCAGTACTGTGAAAATACTGTCTAGAGGATTGCTGGTTCAAAGACAGCATGGATACATTGATAATCTATCTCAAGCCCAAAAAAACCCCCTAAAAATAATAACATCAAAATCCCACTAAATTTTCCAAATGGTTATCATTTAGCTCATTTTTTAACTCAATCACCAATTGACCATCTCCATTTCTATGTGTGATCACATTTTACATTTTAAGAGACGAAGTCTTAACAAAATTTCTATCTGCTCTTCCAGACATTGAGTCTTCTGGGTAGGAGAGAGAAGGGAAGAAAGGAAGGTAGGAAAAGGAGCTGAAGATTAGTTCTCTATCTTCAGGAATATGAGTGAATCTGAGCAAATGTATTTTTAAGTCAAGGACATAAAAAGGAGATTAATAGATAATTACTTCCCTCTGTGGTTGATGGCTTATCCTGCCCAAGTGGCCAGTAGTAAATGGATTCACTTGAGAATTTTCACTGTTACAGCTTTTCCCTTCCAGGTCAAAGAACAATTCTAGTATTCTCATCATTGTTAATTATTCCCATTCTTGCTATACAGTTGACATTTGGATGAAGTGAGCAATCAGTTGTCTCATAATTGAGCTAAGCATCCCTTAGTTATCAGACCACCTGCCTTTCAGAGGACTTGGAATTACTTTAAGCTCATGGTTAGCAATGTCATGATGCTAATATCATGCCATTGGATCATCATACAATACTGGCTATACATCAACAATGAGAAAGGTTGCAGTTATTCAGAAGTAATGTTGGGGTGAAGGCATCTTGATATCTGAAGGAAAGGCCTTAGGTCCCTGGTGAGGAACATTAGGCAGTATACATGGTGTTTAATTGTTCTAAATCTGTAAACCTGGGAAGGAGTTGTATATCAGTGTGACTATCTAGAGACTCTCCCTGATCCATTTTTGACCTTTTTGATTGATCATTTTACAGGGTATTATTGCTGGAGTGGTCGTTGGGATATGTTATGAATAACCATCTTCATAAAGCAAGCATTCCTTGCTCCCACATTTGATTTTATTTTTTATTGTAATGATTATGTTCTCCTTGATTCTGATAGTGAAGTATTACCAGCAGGATTCTATCAGTGGAATCATATGATCATTTTATGATATCAGGAAACAATTCCATAGTGTCACATTCACCATCAATTTATGACTCTTAGATGATAGATACAGAATTTCTCAAGGATTGCAAATAAGGGAAATCATGGGACCTGGATCAAACAGAAAAGGTCAGATAAGATGATGTTAAGTGAAATGAACCTCAAGATAGGGACACAAGTGTTTTTTTTCTTCTTTGCTATTGTTTCTAACGTATTTGTAACGTACCATGTGATTTTTTTGTTGCTTTTTATGTCCCTCCCCCACAGTATACCCCTGTTTTCACTGTATTTGATGTTGGTATAATTTGGAGAGGGGAAGGGTAAAAACAAATTGTTTAAATAGGGATACAGATTTACCATTGCAACAATGAGATGTACAAGACACTATGTCAAAAAACAAACTTTACAATTTAGGCGTGCGGGGGTGGGGGGAGGGGGTAGCTGTGGAGGTGGGAGGGAAGGAATGGTAGGGGGAAACCAAAGGAGGAGGCAACAATGCTGGATAAGAAATGTACTCATTACCTTACTATGTAACTGTAACCCCTCTGTACAGTATTTTCACAATAACAAACTTAATTTTTAAAACACAGAATTTCTCAGGGATGCTAATGTCCTTTGTACATCCCTAACACAGAATATATAAATTATTAGTGGGTTTTCTGGTCCTATTTAGTATAGCTATCTAGCATGCTAACATCTTTAAGATATGTATATGGCTTTTAAGAAACCAGCATGGAAATAATAGCATTTCTATTTCAGTTAACATTATCAGTCATATTCCCCTAGCTTCCAAGAGCCAAGTATGCATTGTGACAGCACCATCCCGTTATCACCAAGTTGTTAATCTCATACCATGGAAGAATGCTTAGATTGATAAACTCTCTCACTTTCTCTGCTACCCCATCAATATGTTCAGAATCATTGATCCTGTGGATTGGCTAGGGTGTGAAGTTTATTTAAACAGTTGTCTTGCTAACTTAGTTGATGCTTCTTTGCTTGGTTATGATACACCTTTTACTCTATTTATTGGCCTTGTGTGGGTGGATCTTGAAATTGTTATATTCAGCATTTAAGACAGAGACTTTTCATCATCTGCAACCAGGGGACTATCCTAGCCTCAAATAATGAAACAGTTCTGCAAGCCTGAGCAGCCAATCGGAGTGGTGTTTTGAAAAGGTTGTCTCTCCCCAACAAAGATGTTGACTCCATTGCTCCAGAGGGTCCCCATTGTCTTTCATTGTCAAATAGATCCCTAGACTTTTCATCTCATGTTTTCAGGTGATGAGAAGAAAATCTGCTTTAAAAATATCTTACTCTACACATGCACTTGAATATTCTCCATTGTGCCATAAAGCAAGTCTTCATAAATAAGTTATATAAACTAAAATCATATTGATTATAATGTCGGACCATGCTTTAGTAAAACTAGAAGTCACCAAGGGAAGGTAAACTGGAAAATTCAAAAACATATATAAACAACTGAGTCCTGAACAGATAACCAGGAAAGGAATTTAAAAGATAATCAGAGTATATTTTGAGAGAAAGGAAACAGAAACTACTATATACTAAAATTCTTGAGGTACACAAAAATGATTTTGCAATGACAAATGCTCATATTAAAACAGAAGAATAGGAAGTGGCACTGTGGCTCAAGTGATAGAGCGCTCGCATTGAGGTGAAGAGCACAAGGACAGTGCCCAATCCCAGACTTCAAGCCCCATGACAGACAATAAAATAAAATAAAATAAAATAATAAAACAGAAGTGTAGTCTCAATAAACATGTAACACTGAATATTAAGGCTGTAGAAAAAATAGAGAAAAATGGTAGCAAATAGAAAAAATAAAAAAGATTAGATTTGAAATAAATAAGAAAAGGAAAACAACAGAAAAAAATCTACAAAACAATGGGATTTATGAGGGTAAGATAAAGAGAGTAAATCTAATATATACAGAAATAAATGCAACTGATGCCACTAGAAGAAAAAAAATCTTAAGAAGCTAATGACGACAATTATAGTCACCATAACCTAGAAGAAATTGACAAATTGCAAGATGAACACAATCTGGTGAGTGAAAATTGGAGAAGAATACTGAATAAATAGAATCAAAAGATTGATCTTGTAACTAAAACGAGTCATAGTCTATTCTGGCTATGTCATTATTTACATACCAAAAGGAAATTATGAGAATGAGAAAAAAAACTGAGGAGCTTACTAACTATAGACACAGAAATAAAATGAATTTACTACACTTCTGAACAACACGAAAAGCCAAAGTTCAAGATCCAAATGATTCATTGTCTGGTGGGGACAAATATTTTTCATCTCTTGAAGAAGAAAACCAAAATAGCTCTACTGAATAAATTCTAATGAAAATATAAGCTGCATTCATATTATATATGTTTATAATACACTTCTTACAAATACAATTATGTATGAGTATGTGTAGAGTGAATACGTATAATTATGTATAACATATACACAATTTTAACGTATATATACATACACATATATACACCAATGCCAAGCCTTATTCAACCCATAAAATTGCTATTAAAGTAGTATTAAAAATCTCAAGTGTTTCCTGTCTTTTTTCTATAGAAAATGAGTGTCATAGGAGTAACTTTGACTTTCTTATTTTCTTTCAAATGTTATTTTCTTTCTCAAAGTTTTATAATTTTAATTATAGAGGTCATTCACCTCCTTAGTTAGGTATATTTATAGATATTTTAATGTTGAGAGTGGCTACGTTAAATGAAACTCTTCTCCAAATTTTTCTTATATCTGCTCATTGTTGACATTCATAAAGGGTAGTAACTTGTATGAGTTGAGTGTATATGCTACAACATTACAGAAGTTATTTATCATTTCTCCTATGGTGAAGGTCGAGACGTTGATTACTTTATATATAGGAACAGATCATCTGTAAGTAAGAATAGTATGATTTCATGCATTTCTATTTGCATCCCTTTTATACTTTTGTCCTGTCTTATTGTTCTAGCTAGAGATTCCAGGGCTATATTGAAAAGGAGTGGAGAGAGTGGACATTCTGTGACTTATTCCTGATTATAGAGAAAGTGATTTTGGCTATTCAAAATTTAGTATGAGGCTTGCTCTAGTTTTGTTATAGTCATTATTATATTAAGGTTTGACCCTTCTATTTCTAGCATCTCCAGAGTTTTAATCATAAAGGTACATTGGCGTTTGTCAAAGGCTTTTTCTGCATCTACTGATGTGATTCTTGTTATGGATTCTGTTTATGAGCTTCATTACATTTTTTCATTTATGTATATTGAGCTATGTATCATTTTTGATGATCCAAAATTCCTACATTACATATATAACACATTGAACTGGTGTTGATTAATGGTATTTCCTGTGATATTTCTGACATGATAATATCCTTGAAAAAGTTTTTTTCGGAAACCTGAGCATGATTTTCTTACATGTGAAGTAATAAATCCTGGTTTGTGGCTTAGTGATATATGATTCTTCAGACCTGTGATATTTATTACTTTTCAAATTTGTATCTGATTATTGTGGTCTGAAATTGGTTTACAAGATATATATGAATTTTTGGATTGCCTCATCTATTTCCTTGAAGAATGAGGTTGGAATTTTGATAGGTATCGCATTGAATTTGTAGATAGCCTTGGGAAGTACTGCCATTTTCACGATGTTAATCTTTCCAATCCAGGAGCATGGGAGTTTTTCCCATTTTTCTAAGTTCTGTTTTGATTTCCTTTTTCAAGTTTTTAAAGTTTTCATCATAGAGGTCCTGCAGTTCCTTGGTTAAGTTAATTCCTAGGTATTTTACTTTTTGTGGGGCTATTACAAATGGAGTTGCTTTCTTAATTTCAGCCCCACTTTTCTCATTGTTGGAATACAGAAAAGCCATTGATTTTGGGGGGTTAATGTTATACCCTGCTACTTTGCCAAAGTTTTGAATCAGCTTGAGTAATTTGGGAGTGGAGTCTATGGGATTCTTTAAATACAAGATCATGTCATCTGCAAAGAGGGAGAGTTTTATTTATTCTTCCCCTATTTGGATCCCCTTTACGTCTGCATCTTGTCTTATTGCTGTAGCTAGGCATTCTAATACTAGGTTGAAGAGAAGTGGAGAGAGTGTACATCCTTGTCTTATTCCTGAGTTAAGAGGAAATGGCTTTAGTTTTTCCCCATTAAGTATAATGCTGGCTGTAGGTTTGTCATATACAGCCTTTATTGTATTGAGGAATGTTCCATGGATTCCTAATTTTTCCATAACGTTCATCAAAAAGGCGTGTTGGATCCTGTCGAATGCTTTTTCTTCATCTATTGAGATAACCATATGTTTCTTATCCTTGCTCCTGTTGATGTGATGAATAATATTAATTGATTTTTGTATATTGAACCAGCTTTGCATCCCTGAAATTAATCCTGTTTGATCGTGGTGTATGATTTTTTTGGATGAATTGTTGAAGTCGATTGGCCAAAATTTTGTTGAGAAGTTTTGCATCAATGTTCATCAAAGAAATGGGTCTATAGTTCTCTTTCTTTGATGAGACCCTGCCCGGATTTGGGATCAAGGTTATGATGGCTTCATAGCATGTGTTCAGTAGTGAACTTTCTCTTACAATTTTATTGAAGAGTTGGAGGAGTATTGGTGTGAGCTCAGTTTGCAGGCCTTGTAGAGTTCTGCTGTAAAACCATCTGGTCCTGGACTTTTCTTATCTGGGATTTCTCTGATTGCTGTTTCTATTTCAATGCTTGACATGGGCCTGTTAAGGTGGTTTACCTCATCTTGGTTTAGTTTTGGCATGTCAATATTTGCTAAAAAAAAAAAGATACATAGTTGAAGTTAGGTGATAGTGGCTCACACATATAATGTAGTTACTCAGAAGACTGAAATATGAGATTTAAGGTTCGAACCCAGATTAAGCAGGAAAGTCTGTGAGACTGTAAACTTGAGTTAACCACAAAAATACTGATAGTGGAGCTATGGCTCAAGGGGTAGAATACTAGCCATGAGTATAAAAGCTTAGGGACTGCACTCAGGTCCTGAGTTAAAGCTCTGGGACCAACGTGCACGCACGCACACACACACACACACACACACACACACACACACACACACACATACACATATATATAACCACACACACATATATGGAAAAAAAGAAAATAAAAAATGTATGTAGTTGATATATTGTTTTCCAGATGTGTTTGCCATTTGTTTTGCTTTTGAACTCATGTAATAGTATTCTACTTTTTTACATTTTCATGAGTAACAGGCAGGTAATTTCTACTGATATTATTTATTATTGCACCTTTTCTCTCTTGCTCTATATATTGTCTTTTTCTTTTGTGGACAATGGAGTAAATTATGAAATAGATGTATTTAAAATTTAAAAGAATTACTTTAACAGAACTATATTTTGAAAAGGAGTGAATTCTTTATTTTCAAGAATTAACTTCTTACTCAAATCACCTGCTCTTAATGATGGGAATCAATTTTAGGTCTTATAAATACTGTATATATTTAAAATGGACATAGTGTAGTATCCCAAATTGTGTAATATTAGTTTTAAAAGGGTTTTCAAAGTATAAGCAATATTTTTCACAGACTTTCTATATTCTGAAACATTAAGTATAAGATAATAGATTCCTCATATGAATGGCCCATGAAAGACGAATTATCTCTGTGTTGTGCTCCAGTGGTATATGCAAAATATTCTCCACACTGGGAAGCACACAGATTAATGTGTTGCCTTGTATAGTATATTGATACTGCAAGTACCTTAAATTTTGCTCTCAGCACAAGCGTGGAAAAGAACCAGAAATTTTATTAACTTCAAACTTCTGTATATGTTCATAGGTTTAATTTTTGACCCCTAAACTCTTGTTTTACACAACATAGAAATATTGCTGTTTACTTATGGCTATGTTAAGATTTAAATAAGTGAACCTAATAATAAAAAGAATAAGATCCTGCAGACATAGATTCATCACTAGTATTATTGTAGGAATTGTCTTAAATAAGCAAAGATTATTTAGCAGAGTTTATGAGCACAACACCACAAATGCCTATAATATTTTGCACATATTATTAGTACCAATCAGTTGTACAAAGGGTGTTTAGTTTGACAAGTCCATGTTTGGTTACAATGTATATTGATCCAACTTCTCATCTACCACTCTCCTCCGTTTTTCCTTTCTACTTCTCAAATCAATGCCAACAAGCATTTTTCTTTAATTTGTGGAAAATGTATGGTGTTTATAGTCACCATCCTTCATGTTTTCTATTCATCTTCCCCCTTCCCATTATCATCCACACCCCAGAGATTACCTGATTTACATTTTTGTCACTACGTATTTGTATATATCCTAAATTTATATGAGTGTTACTGTGCTTCATATAGACAGCATTTTCTTATAGACGTGTGTATAATATGACTATGTGTATTTTCAGATTGACCCATTACTTTCAAACTATCTTCTCATTCAACAATTTCAGTGACTTTTATTTTTCTATTTTCACTCATAGATGCAAAGGATTTGGGTATTGGTTATTGTCAATATTCTCCCTGAATTTTTAATTTCCTCTATCAGATGCATCATTATAACCATCATTTATGTGAGAGATGTGTATATATATTATACATATGATATTTTATATCATGTGTATAAAATGGATCATATTTAATGGAGCATATCCTCTATATCTATGTATCTTTGTATATATATTTAATGTATATTATTATATACATATAAAATATATAATATATAAATGCATTATATTATAAATAATGTATATAATATATATTATGTTTACAAATATCTGTTTGTCTTTTGAGTTGAGCAACCAACTCAGAAAAAATGTGACCTTGGTCCTTCTGAACCTGGATTATCTCATGTTTCATGAGAAATTGGATTATCTCATTTACTTCCCTGTCACCTCTGCATTTTAAAATTATGTATTTGATTGATAGAGAAGAAGAAGGCATTTTGTTGTTGTCTGTTTTTAACAAAAGACATGTGGATACAATCTTTATCCTAATCAGTGAATTTGTCAGCAACAACAATCTGTATACAAGTGTGACTAGCCATTTTTTTCTGAATTGTCAATTTTCTTTTCAATATTGACTTATAGGAGGACTTCATGACTATCTCTCTCTCTCTTTCTCTGAATTAACTACTCAGAAAATAACACTATTTTGACATGTAAAAGAAACAATTTTATATTCAGAAGAAACGAGTAGAGAAAAAGAGCTAGAGGGAGAGCCAAAGGAACTAAAAGAATTAGCTTTTATGCCAATGGACCCTCTTTTGATAAAGACCTTCATCCACTTGTGAATACCTAGTCCTTAAGACCTCGTTACCGCTCTTACAGGTCCCATCTGTGAACACTGCCACAAATGAAGTGTAAGTTTCCCCGCACACGACCTTGGGGGCATAGGTGTCTTTCATTGTCCTTGAAAAATTCCTCCTTTTACTCACTTTATTGCACTTTACAAGTTCCGGACTGATTTCTAGCCTCATAAAATGATGATTTACTGAGCAATTGAGTAATTACAACTTATTGAAAACATCTCATTTTTAATGGCAGTTAGAAAACCGTAGATTGCTTTTTCACTGGGCAGAAGAAAATCTGGAAAAAAAATTGAATCTACAAACTAGACTCATGAATATGGTCCTAAAACATTACTTGTATAATGTTTGTGTTACTTTATCTTGCTACATTTTTTTAAAATAACAAATATTCAATGATACAAAAAAGAAGCCTTTGTGAAATACAGTTCAAACAGTGAAATTCAAATAACAATTAAAGTTTGTTTACTATTCTATGATACTAGTAGCAAAATAGTTTCATATGAACAATTGTCCAATAACGTTATAAGCTTGTTGTAATTAATTTTTATTTTGAATTTTATTTTTCATCTGTCATAATATAGTTTAATTCATCCAAACATTAATTTAATTATAAAATTACACATTATCAAGTTATGAAAAGTATTTTAGCAGGAATCATTTCACACTAAAAGTTCTAGAAATAAAATAATCATTTCAAGTTAAAATTATATTCTAAAGTACAAATGGCTTAATGGATCAACAATTAATTTATATCCTATTTCTCCTTAATTTCTACGTCATTTATAAGAATTGGTACTCTTTCTTTCTAATATATGTTTCTTTGAGCTGATTGTGTTTTTATTTGAGAGCTAAAAAGGTCAATTATCTTACTTATCAAGATTTTGTTCTTAGTGGTATGAAACTAAGACATATGTTTGGCAATCACCTTTCCTATTGAGCACATTACAAGTCAAGACGTTTTTTTCTGCTAATTTCAGGAGTTAAAATAGTGAGTTCCTGCAGAAAGCAATGGGCTACTCCAGCATATTTTCAGGAGATGAAAGAGGAATGTTATACACCCAAGCAATCAGCTTAATTTGTAAACCACCAGAGTATTTGGGTTTCTTAAGATTAGTTTTCTTAGGAATATTGCTTTCCATAAATTGGGCGTGAAGGACATCTGCATGAAATTGATACAAAGGAACTGGCGATATTTTTTATCTATGATATTGTAGATCTGAATATTTTTCCCAATATATGAGAAAATAAATGACCAGAACACTGCTGTCACTGGTAGATTATGTATATTTTCTTTCTGTATGTATGGATACCTGTTCATCCATTCTTTTATGAAATACTTAAAAGTCCTTGATGTGGCAGGAAATCGAAGTTGTCTAGCTCATAAAATTTCATCTGAAAAATATATAATAATCTCCTGCAACTTTTCATTTTTGAAAATTACAGTAAACTACCTAGAAGGCATCCTGGTGATGTTAGTATTGAAAGGTATTGTCCACACTTTGGGATAATCTGATTTCCTATACATATTAAAGTTAATATTAGTGAATTAAAAATTGTAAATTCCAATGTTTCTGAAATTAAACTAGGGGCATAGGTATTTATTTTGTTTACCAAGAAATAGTTTCTCTGAGACCAGATAAGCAAAGATATCATTAAAGGTAATTGTGAGATTGTATGAGAGGATTATAGGGAGTAGGGACAAATAGAAAATATTAGATTGTTTGTTTGTTTAAGGATTCAGGTGGACCTGTTGCAACAATGAGAAGTACAAAATGTCATGTCAAAACCAGCTTTACAATGTCGGTGTGGGGGGGGAGGGGGGTATAATTGGGTGGGGGGAAGGGGGAGGCTGGGAAGGGAGGTGAAGGGTAAACAAAGGAGGAGGCTACAATGCTTGGTAAGAAATGTATGCATTATCCTGCCCATGTAATTGTAGCCCCTCTGTACAGTATGTTCTCAAATAAAATAAAATTAAATTTAAAAAATTGTAATAAAAAAAAGAAAATGTTAGATTGTGAAAAATACCAAAATGCATTGCATCTGTTAATGAAGACAGAAAAACAAAACTCACGAAGCTGTTGAATAATAGTTGTGTGAAATACTATGATGTAATCCCTTTGAACAACTAACATATATTTTAAAAAAGCATATATTTTAAATAAGATGTAACCTCATCCTGCTTTTGTGTAGTAGTGGTAGTGGGGAAGGTGATTGTGTAGGAGAATGGCAGTGGTTGTGTTGTGGTCAGAATACATTGTGTCCATGTGTGGAAATGGAGCAACACAGCTATTTTTTACTTTTTTTATTTTCTTATTGTGAAAATACTGTACAGAAAGGTTACAATTACATGGGCAAGAAAATGAGTACATTCCTTATCAAGCATTGTAGCCTCCTCCTTTGTCTCCCCTTCCCATCCCTTCCCATAGCAAGGAAGCTTTTTGAGATTGGTTTGGGAAGAGAGGAAGAGATTGATGAGCATGATGTGGGGAGGTGTGGCTGATCCAGGTAATAAAAAATGTGAAAAAACAATTTTACGGAGGAAAAAGTATTTTCAAGATGTATTGTAATAGAATTATTTAGATTCAATCTTTTTTTTTTTTCCCTGACGATCGTGGGGCTTGAACTCTGGGCCTGGGCACTGTCCCTGTGCTCTTCAGCTCAAGGTGAGTGCTCTACTACTTGAGCCACAGCACCACTTCCGGTTTTCTAGTGGTTTATTGGAGATAAGATTCTCACGGACGTTCCTGCCTGGGTTGGCTTTGAACCGACATCCTCATATATCTGCCTCCAGAGTAGCTAGAATTACAGGCGTGAACCCCCGGCACCCGGCTTAGATTCAATTTATTAACTCCTGTTTTAACTTTTCTCATTTTTTTCTTACACATTTAGATGTGTTTCTAATGAATTTGTTTAAAAATTCTTTGAAAAAATGTCATACAAGAATCAAACACAGTGATTATTTGGGAAAAATCAATGGAAAAGGAAAAATGAAATGAAATAAAAAGAAAGAATTTGATACAGGGCATTGATGACCACAAGGTCAACAACCAAAAACAGATCTGTTGTTTCCATGTCTTGGTGTGCATTTCAATTAGCAACTTTTATATGGTCATATGTACATAGTTAGGACAAGAGTGGCACCAGGTTGCACCAAATTTCTTTCTTCATATTTAGGGAAGTATAATGGAATAGATATTTTCTTTAATATATTAGATGCAGGTGAAAAAATTTGTTTTTCAAAATTGATTCTTAAAATAGTGAAAAAAGAATCCAAACACCAGTGGCTCATAACCCTAACTACTTATTAGTAAGCTGAGATCAAAGGCAGCCCAGGCCAAAACATCTTTCAGACACTTGTCTCCCATTAATTAGCAAAAATTCAGAACTGGAAATATGACTCAAGTGCAAAGTTTAGTTTTGCAGGAGAAAGCCAAGCAAGAGTCAGAGACCCAGTTAAGCCATGATATTTTAGTGCCTTGCGTCTTGTATATACATTTTTCTAATTTGGGGAGGGAAAGGGAAATAACAAAATGCTGAAACAAGGATACAGGTTGACCCATTGTAACAATGAGATGTACAAGACACTATGATGAAAAAGAACTTTACAACTTTGGCCAGGCAGGGACGGGGTGGGGGAGGGGAGGGGGAGATGGGAGGGGATGGGAAGGGGTAACAAACGAGAGGAAACAATGTTTGATAAGAAATGTACTCATTACCTTGCTCATGTAATTTGTAACCCCTCTGTACAGTAATTTCACAATAAAAATTAAAAAATAAATAAATACTTTATGTAAAAAAACACAGGAGGATGTAACAAATCACGTTAGGAAACTTATTCATGTAACTGTAAATGCTCTGTACAGTATTTTTATAATAAAAAATTAAAAAAACTCAACAAAACAAATAGAAAGTGGAAGTTAAGGTTGGTACCAGGTAGTTAAATCAAAATGAGGAAGAGACTTGACAAATACTAGGCAGAGTAATATCAGTGAAAATATATTTGTACTGTATCAAGACATTAGCATAAATCTGGAATCAGGAATTGAATGTGGTGAACTTAAACAGCATTGTTAACTGGAAGGGTCCATTTGGTTTACCTCCTTTGGAGGATTATTCACCTACCTTGCTCTTTTATAATCAACTATGTTGATTTAGTAAGGAAAGTCAACTTTTTGAAAGTTTTTCTATAATGGATCGAACCTGCTATGGAAAAATAAGTATGGCATATTAGTAAAGTGTTTTTTGTGTGTGTGTGTCTGTCTGTCTGTGTTGCTCTGAGATTATATAAATTAGGTATTCATCCTTGGCCATGGTTAGTGCCGGGAACAAGGAATCACATTTACAAATTTAAGACAAATGGGCCCCACTGATCTCCTCTGTATACAAAACTGAAAAGAATCCATCCATAAAATGTGCTAAGAGAGTTCCGGGAAGATGGCGGAGGAGAAGATGGAGGCAAAACGAGCTCTCCCAAAGAAAACAGTTTTAGAGTTCCAGTGAACAGTCCCAAGCCAGAGAATCACACCAAGTGTGCCATCACAGGACAGAGAGGCCAGAAAGGGAAAATCCAGGCAAGGAGACAGATCTGAGCTCTTGCCAGCAGCTGCCGCTGTGGTGGCAGCGGCAGCGGCAGTGGTACCAACATACCTGAAACAGAGAGAGTCCAGGACGAAAGAGCCAGAAGCTGCGGGCAAGCAGATTCTATTCAACACCAGCAAGAACCGACAAGGAGCAGACATCTTCATCCTGCAGTTCGCAGACAAGAGACGACCCAGGAACCAAGAATCTGAGTGAGTAGAAGCATGACGTCCTCACTCCTTCTCAGGGAGCAGAGGAGGGAAGGCCATCACTCCCTCCCCAGTACAGGAGATCTCCATCTTGGATACCAACAAAGCTCGGTGGAGTTGCTAGCTCCAACTCAGGCCGTGGCATACAACTAGAGTCATTTAGCAGGTCACAAGAACTTAATGGCATGATCTGCCAGACTCAGCTCCACCCAGGGAAAAGGCACCCAGTTTGGGTGCCAGTACTCGGAGTGACTTTCTTCATTGGTAAATCAGAGCCAGAGGCTGCCCCTCCCCTTAGCAGCCTCAACAATCAACTTAAATTCAGTAAACAGAAACCCTGAGAGTGGCTCCAGCCTGGTCTCTGTGAGTTTCTCACAAACTAGGCTCCAGAAAAAGCTACTGTTTGCTGAAAGGCCTCAACTCTACCCAGAACCTAGCCTCCTCACAGCATCTCCAAACTTGAGGAAAAAGCCATCTCCCTCTTTTGTGATTCTCAAAGCATACCCCCATCCCATTGAACTAACTTAGGAGGAGGATCGAAAAATCCTGGGTAAAGCAGAGCATTTTTCTGCCTGTCCATACAAACTGATTTAAGAAACCAACCAAGCCAAAGGACAACAAGCAGACAAGAGACTCCAACCAGAGGCAGATTACAGACACAATGGAGATACAGGATTTTTCCCAACCCTCCCAAAAAAATCAGAAGATTTTTCCTCTTCTTCTTTTTTTTATACCTTTTATAAAATTTTTTTCTTTTCTAAACCTTTTTTCAATTTTTAATTTTTACCTATTTGAAAAAAATTCTTTTCTACTAACTTTTTTCTCCGTTATAATCTTTATTTTAGGGATACATGCGTGTGTGAGTTTATCTTTCTTTTTCTCTTTTATTTATTTATTTTATTTGTTTTTTGCTTAGCTCGACTGAACTTCTGATCTTTTTTTTCTTTCTTCCTTACCCTTCTCACCTTTTCCTCTCTTTTGATCTTCTTTATGTGACTTAATTGTTGTTCTGCACATCCTCATATAAACCCGTAGTTGACTATTGGACCCTATCCCACATTGTGTACACACTTAATCCACAAATTTATAACTCAATTCAAAACTTCTGAGACTTAAATTCATTAATAGCAGTACAACCTCTTTATAACTACATAATATTTTAAGTATTTTTATTTTTAATTTTTTCACATCTCCTTTATATCCTTCCCCTTCTCTCATTATATTCATGTTCTTTGAATAGATAGTTCTCCAATCTGCATGTTATTAATTTTTATTTTTCTATTTTTTCTGGTCTCTTTTTTTCCCTTAAACTTTCTTCTTGTTTTCTCTCTCTCTACTGTCATCCTATCCAACCAATCTACTGCTTTGAGACTAGGACTTATTTAACTCTCCCTGTACCTTTCCACATCACTCTATTCCTATTTTTTACCCACATCTCTCCTTATACCTAATAATTTCTGGTTTACCAAATTCTTTTTTGCGGTTCATAGCCCATTAATATATAGTTGTTTGATGTTGAATGGAGGTATCTGTTGAACTAGATTGTAACTGCAGACTATTGACTGTGCAAATTCAGACTTTGTTTGATGCTTGCCTTAAGTTAGTGTTCTAGCACAAAACTGGTGTCAATTTCATTCCAAATGGGCAGAGTAAGCCGGAAAACCACAAGAAAAATGGCAAGTCCGGGTACTTCCACTCCCACTCATTATTATCAGGGGAAAGAACAGATAATGGATAATCCAGAGGAGAGTTCCCAAATAGCTCTACAAACACTGCTGGCAAACATGATAAATGAAAAGATTGAAAACATACAAAGAACTCTGTATGAGTGTGATAGGGATAGAGAGGAGGCAAAACAAAGTTCAATTCAGGAAAAGATTGAAAACCTACAAAAGACTCTGTATGAGCATATAGGGAGAGAGAGGAGGCAAACAATAGGTCAATGCAGGAAAAGATTGAAAACCTACAAAGGAATCTGTATGAGCGTGAGAGAGAGAGAGGAGGCAATCCAAAGGTTTATACAGGAATATCATGAGCATGAGGAAGCTACTCAAAAACTGATACAGGATTTGCATGAGAAGAGTGAGAATACTCAAAGATAAAGGCAGCAACTGCTTGAACAGGCTTAAAACACTCAAAGAGAACTACAAGAATGGCATGAACGGGAGGAAGCTAAGCAAATTGAGAGAGCAGGATTAGAATACACAAAGAACATTAAAGGCATTCATGGAATCCATTAACAAAGAGCTGAAGGAAGTCAGGGAGACCACAAAGGCAATGCTGAATGGAACCCAACAGAAGGAATGGGAGTCCAAGGAAACCATAAGCAATCCACTAAGTGATTTGAGAATAAACACTGAACACCAAATTAAAGCAGTAATGAAGTCCATACAAGATATAAAACAAAGCTTCAACAAAGAATTTGAAGCCATCAAAGCTGACCAAATAGAAGGAAAAGAATTAAAAAACAAAGTAGAAAGTCTTGACAGCAGGTTAGACCATGCAGAAGATCGTATCTCGGGGATTGAAGACAGCCTATATATTATAGAGAAAGAACATACAACCATCCATGACAAGTCCAAGAAATATGAGAGATCTATCCAACACTTGGAAGACACCATCAGAAGGCCTAATATAAGGATAATGGGTGTAGAGGAGCACATAGAAACAGAAGTTAATTGTCTAGAAAATTTGTTTAACAGGATCCTAACAGAGAACTTCCAAAACATGCAAAAAAATAGGCCTATTCAGATACAAGAAACTTTTAGAACTCTAAATAGACCAGACCAGAATAAGATATCCCACCAACACAATATAATCCACACAGTATCAACTTAGAACAAGCAAAAGACCATGAAAGCTGTGAAGGAGAAAAGATTAATCACGTATAAAGGGAAACCAATTAAAATCACCTCAGATTTCTCAGCAGAGAAAATCAAAGCAAGAAGAGCCTGGAATGATGAATGCCAAGCCCTAAAAACAAACAAATATCAACCAAGAATAGTGTACCCAGCTAAATTCTCCTTCATAACGGAAGGCCAAACAAAAACCTTCCATAGCAAAGAAAAAATGAAACAATGCATCTCCACCAAACCAGCACTACAAAAGATTCTTAAAGATATCCTACACATAGAAAACTAACAAGACCACAATAAATGCCAAGAAACTGCACCCAAACTGAGAATTCAAGAACCCTAGGAAGAACCCAGTGTTCGCAACCCCCCAAAAGGTGAATAACATGGCAGGAATTCCAAAATACCTCTCAGTCCTATCTCTTAACATAAACGGAATTAACTTTCCAATTAAGCGAGACAGACTGTCTAGTTGCATTAAAAAACAAGATCCTTCTATCTGCTGCCTGCAGGAGTCACATCTTGCCCATAAAAACAAACACATTTTCAATGTTAAAGGCTGGACAAGATCTACCAAGCCAAAAGCCCCCTTAAACAGGTGGAAGTTGCAATCCTAATATCAGATAAAATAGACTTCAAATGAAAATTCGTGAGAAATGACAAAGAAGGTCGCTACATACTAATTAAGGGATCTGTCCTTCAGGAGGACATTACAATTGTAAATATGTATTCGCCAAACAATGGAGCACTTAAATTTATCAAAGAAACACTACTTTCCCTCAAATCCCACATAGATCCAAAGACATTAATTATTGGGAATTTTAATACAACACTCTCCCCACTAGATAGATCAACTCGGAAAAACTCAACAGAGAAACCACAGATCTAAATAGCTGCACAGATGAATTAGATTTAACAGACATCTACCGAATATTTCACCCAGCACCCTCAGAATACACGTTTTTTTTTTCGCAGCACATGGAACATATCCTAAAATAGACCACATTTTAGGGTACAAAGGAAACTTGTTCAAATGCAGAAACATTGAACTTATACCTTACATTCTCTCTGACCAGAAGGGAATAAAATTAGAACTCAACACCAAAAGCCACCAAAGCAAGTCCGGTAACACATGAAGGCTAAACAACACACTGCTGAATCACGAGTGGGTCATGGGAGATTAGAAAGGAAATTCCAATGTTCATGCTATTCAACAAAAATGAGCACACAAATTACCAGCTCCTCTGGGACACAGCAAAGGCAGTACACAGAGGCAAATTTATAGGTCTGAGTTCCTACGTCAACAAATTGGAGAGATCTGAAACCAACAATTTAATGAGACATCTGAACTTCCTTGAAATTCAGCAGCAAGATAAACCCCAATCCAGTAGACGGAAAGAAATTATTTAAATTAAATCATTATTGAATGAATTATAATCCAAAAAAAGTATAGAAAGAATCAACAAAACAAAGAGTTGGTTCTTCGAAAACATTAACAAAATTGACAGACCCTTAGCAAATCTTATCAGTAAAAAAAGAGAACACACCCAAATAAATAAACTCAGAGATGAGAATGGAAACATCACCACGGAAACAAACAAGATTCAGAACATTATAAGGGAATACTTCTCAAAACTTTATGCTAATAAGTTTGATAACTTGACAGAAATGGACCTTTTCCTAGCAAATATTGACATGCCAAAACTAAAGCAAGATGAGTTACACTAGCTTAACAGGCCCATCTCAAGCATTGAAATAGAAACAGCAATAAGAGACATCCCAGATAAGAAAAGTCCAGGACCAGATGGTTTCACAGCGGAATTCTACAAGGCCTGCAAAGCAGAGATCACACCAATACTCCTCCAACTCTTCAATGAATTTGAAAGAGAAAGCGCACTACCGAACACATTCTATTAAGCCTTCATATCCCCAATCCTAAAACCAGCCATGGACTCAGCAAAGAAAGAGAACTATGGACCCATTTCTTTGATAAAAATTGGTGCATAACTTCTCAACAAAATGTTGACCAATCGACTTCAATATTTCAGCCAAAAAATGATAAACCACGATGAAACAGGATTCATTTCAGGGATGCAAATCTGGTTCAATATACAAAAATCAATTAATATTATTCATCACATCAACAGGAGCCAGGATAATAAACACATGGTTATCCCAATAGATGCAGAAAAAGCATTTGACAAGATCCAACACCCCTTTATGATGAAGGTTTTGGAAAAATTAGGAATCCATGGAACATTCCTCAATACAATAAAGGCTGTATATGACAAATCTACAGCCAGCATTATACTTAATGGGGAAAAAATATAGCCATTTCCTCTTAACTCAGGAACAAGAAAAGATGTCCACTCTCTCCACTTCTCTTCAACCTAGTATTAGAATGCCTCGCTACAGCAATAAGACAAGATGCAAACATAAAGGGGATCCAAATAGGGAAAGAAAAAATAAAACTCTCCCTCTTTGCAGATTACATGATCTTGTATTTAAAGAATCCTGTACACCCCACTCCCAAATTATTCAAGCTGATTCAAAACTTTGGTAAAGTAGCAGGGTATAAAATTAATCCCCCAAAATCAATGGCTTTTCTGTATGCCAACAATGAGAAAAGTGTGGCTCAAATTAGAAATGCAACTCCATTTGTAATAGCCTCTCAAAAAATAAAATACCTGGGAATTAATTTAACCAAGAAGTGTAGAACCTCTATGATGAAAACTTTAAAATCTTGAAAAAGGAAATCAAAACAGAACTTAGAAAATGGCAAATCCTCCCATGCTCCTGGATTTTAAAGATTAATATCCAGAAAATGGCAATACTTTCCTAGGCGATCTACAAATTCAATACGATACTTATAAAAATTCCAACCTGATTCTTCAAGGAAATAGAAGAGGCAATCCAAAAATTCATATGGAACAATAAAAGACTCCAAATAGCAAAAATGCTCCTCAACGGAAATAACATTGCTGGTGGAATATCAATACCAAATTTCAAACTCTCTTATAAAGCCATACTAATCAAAAGAGCATGGTACTAGCATAAGAACAGACCTCAGGACCAATGGAATAGAATTGAAAACCCAGAAATGAACCTACAGATCTATAGGCAACAAATCTTCGATAAGGGAGCTAAAATAATAGAATGGAAGAAAGACAGTATATTCAGTAAATGGTGCTGGCAAAATTGGTTAACTACTTGTAGAAGACTAAAACTAGAACCTTATATATCACCCTGCAACAGAATCAACTTCAAATGGATCAAAGACCTCAGAGTCAAAGCAGACACGCTGAAAACATTACAGGATGGAATAGGAGAACCCTAGGTCTCCTTGGCTCAGGCTAAAATTTTCTGAATAGAGACCCGGAAACACAACAAATCAAAGAAAGGTTGGACAAATGGGATTGCATGTAGTTGCAGAGCTTCTACATGGCAAAGGACATAGCTAGCAAGATCAATAGAAAGCCCAGGGATTGAGAGAATATCTTCACTAGCCATAAAACGGACAAGGGTCTCATATCTAAAATCTAATTGGAGCTCAAAAAATTCAATCCCCCAAGAACAAATCCTCAATGAAACAACTGCCCAATAAATAAGTGGGCTAAAGACTTGAAGAGAAACTTCTCTGAAGAAGAAAGGATTGCCAACAGACACATGAAGGTATGCTCAACCTCCCTAGCCATAAAAGAAATGTAAGTCAAAACAACATTGAGATACCACCTCACCCCAGTTAGAATGGCTAGAATCAAGAACTCTAACAACAACAGATGCTGGAGGAGATGTGGACAGAAGGGAACCTTACTTCATTGTTGGTGGGAGTGTGAACTTGTTCAACCACTTTGGAAAGCAGTATGGAGGTTCCTGAAAAGACTTCACACAGAGCTCCCCTATGACCCAGCAATCCCACTTCTGGGCATTTACCCAAATGTTTACATACAAGACCACACTAATGCTATCAGCACAACAATGTTTATAGCAGCCTTCTTTACCATAGTGAGATATGGAAACAACCCAAATGCCCCTCAGTATATGAATGGATCAAAAAATCTGGTATAAATACACAGTGGAATTCTATACCTTCATCAGAAAGAATCACATTGCCACATTTGTTAAGAATTGCAAAGCTTGGAAAAAAATTATATTAAGTGAAGTAAGCCAGGCCCAAATAAACAAAGGTCCCATGGTTTCCCTTATTTGCAATATCTAGTATATGTATGAGTCAAGCAGGAAAGGTTAGGTAATGTGATGTTAGGAAAATGAATCCTTAGATAAGTATTCAAATGTTTTTTTTTCTTTCATGCATTTGTTTCTAACTCATTCATAAGATTATTTCTTTGTAGCTTTGTATGTCCCTCCCCCACAGTATAACCGCTGCTTTCACTATATTTGTTGTCGATATAATTTGTGGAGGAAATGGGGAAAATCAAGTCGTTTAAGGATACAGGTGGACCCGATGCAACTATGAGAAGTACAATTTGTCATGTCAAAAACGAACTTCACAACTTTGGTGTGGGTTGGGGGGTTTGGGTGAGGGGGCGGGGGGAGGCTGGGAAGGGATGTGAAGGATAAACAAAGGAGGAGGCTGCAATGCTTGATAAGAAATGTACTCATTATCTTGCCCATGTAATTGTAACCCCTCTGTACAGTATGTGCACAAAAAATAAATTAAAATTAAAAAAATTTAAAAAATGTGCTAACAAGATATCTGGATTATCCGTTTAATTTATTTGATCAGAGAAAATATGGAAAGGTTTGTTTCATTTTAAGCAAATCTTTGTTGGAAATATGTAAGTCAGTGTAGGTAGAGAGTGATTGAACAGGTAACTTGATCCCAATAATAGCTGATCACAAGATGCCAATTAAGTTCCAAGATAGAAGATACGGTGTGAGTACAAGTCTAATTTTATCATAATGTCAAATATTGTGTTTATCACTACATTGCTAAAACACCCCTAAAAATAAAGACTGGCCTCCCATTGCTATAACCTCAATTTTGGACATTTGGCTCTCAATTTTAGCTGTAGGCCCTTAAATTATACCCTTGAATGTGTCAAATGTCAATGGCATAATGTTGTGCATCCATTACTGTGGTTGAATAAAGTGTTAACTTGCCTAATTTTAAATCTCAAATGTGCTCTCATTAGAGCATTCTACCTACTTGATTTCTTAGTATATTTTTGCTAATTTTCAGAGAAAATGTTGGCAAGGTTTACATATGGTGCGTCAAACCTGGGAAGAATTGCCCCATCTTGAGGAAAGGATTAGTAAATGTTCTTATCTGGGAACACTATCATGAGTAACAGAGAAGTCACACTTTGAGAGACTGAATTTGGGGTATTTATTAGAGAGCCAGTGACTTCAGGTGCACTCCTTTTCAAAGACCTGCAGCCTAACAGTTTTCCAACCTGAGCTCTAAGGGTAGGAAAGCAAAGAAAGAGTGGAAAAAGAAACCCAACAAACATGACCAATTCTATTGGAGAGCTGAAGAGAGATGCCACAGTGACCCGAAAAGAGTCAGCAGACACTTGGCATGGTGCACAAAATGGAACCTCAGCTGTTAAGGGCCTAAACAGGGTCCCGGTCAGGAGCTAGGGTAACAGGGAGCTCAAGAGTCTTTGAAGTTCATGGCTCAGAACTGGCAGGTACAGTAACCTATTATTCAAGTCTCTGCCCTTGCCTCTAGGAATTCAGCTATACCCTCATCTGAAGATGTGATTTCACCTTTCTCCACCATGAAGTCAAGCCAGTTAAACCCAATTCCCTATCATCCACCACATGTCCAAGATGGCACTGGTTAAACCAAGTATCCTTATTTCCATGTTTACTATGCAGAGATATTCTTAAGAAAATGATCCAGTACCAAGAGATACATGAAAAAGTTACTCATCTTTAGCACAAGTTGGATGCTATTATAAGAAAAATAGAGTTGATCAACTATCCTACTGAATTCTTCATACTGATTATTCACATTTTTTCTTGAACATGATGTCCTTAGAACTGTGTGTCTTGAATAAAGTAAGGTCTTTTGAATTAGCATTTGATTTTAAGCAT
Organism: Dipodomys merriami; assembly: GCF_024711535.1. NCBI lineage: Eukaryota > Metazoa > Chordata > Mammalia > Rodentia > Heteromyidae > Dipodomys > Dipodomys merriami. The sequence goes on from NW_027206076.1 coordinate 504,699, forward strand.
ATTTATTCTGAGCTACCTACATGATTTCTAAGATATCAGGTAAGTATTTGGATATGGTTACTACTTCTGGAAGTTAATTTTAATTTCACTAGTGTGAACAATGTTGTGCATAAACACTTAGCATAAACAAAAGTGTACACTTAACCACTCTTTGTGTTGGTATATACCAAAATCTGTGGCAGGGTCATTAGGTAGGTGACTATTTTCGTTTTATTTTTAGCAAACACCATTATGATATCCATAGTGGTTGCACTAGCCTACAGTGTATGAAATTTTCTTTTTCAGCTTAGCCTTCTCAAAATGCATGGTTCTTTGTTTTCTTATTATGACTGGGCTGAGAGAGAATTTCAATGTGCTTTTGTTGGTATTTATTTATGACATAAAGATGTAGTACATTTACTCATGTATGCATTTTCCATTTGTACTTCTGAGATTTCTCTGTTCAATCATTTCTCATTTATTAATTGGATTACTTGTTTAAGAAGAGTTACCTTATTAAAGTCTATGTATATTCTGGTTATTAAATCTTCATCTGATAAATAGCTGAACAAGATTTTTCCCATTCTGGGAGTTGACTCGTCATTCTTTTTGTAGTTTGTTTTGTCAAGACAAATCATCATTTTTGAATTTGATGCAGTCACAATAATCGATTCTTGATCTTATTTCAGAGGAAATTGGATTTCTATTCAGAAAATAACTGCCTATGTTTAATTCTTCAAATGTTTTCTACATTTGTTATAATAGTTTCAATGTTTAAGTCTTAATCAATTTTAAGGAGCAGAGATCTAATTTTAGTCGTTTCCATGTAGATGTTCAGTTTGTCCAACATCACTTAAGAGGTGTCTCTTTTTAATGTAAGATTGCTGGCACTTCGATTGTCAAAAAATCAGCTGGAAGAACTTCTGTATGCTTATTTCTGAATCTTTTATTATGATTCATTAATCTTATGCTGGTTTTGTGCCAGTTCTATGTTGTTTTGGTTACTATGGGTCTGTAGCATGATTCGAAAATTAGTATTGAAATACTACTAATATTGATGACTATATTTTTTGCTCAGGATTACTTTTGCTATTTAGGGTCTTTTTATGTTTTCATATGAACTCTGTTATTGACATGACTGTTTCTGTGAAGTATGACATTGGGCTTTTGATAGGAATTGCATCATATCTGTGAATTGATTTCATTACTGTAGCTATCTTTAAGATATTTAATGCTGCCAAATGATGAATTGTTTGTTTCCTCACACCTTTAGAAAGCCTACATTTTGGATAGAACTCTTAAATTTTGTTATATTAAAGCTTAACATATATTTTGGTCTGTCTGATTGAATGATAGTATTGGATCTACATGTTTAGAAGAAGGGTTTATAGTGGGCGATTATAAATTTCTAGCATATAAATTTTAAAAATGATTTGCAAATCCTCAAAGAAACAACTTCCCAATAAATAAGTGGGCTAAAGACTTACAGAGAAACTTCTCTGAAGAGGAAAGAAGGATGGCCAATAGACGCATGAAAAAATGCTCAACCTCTCTAGCCATAAAAGAAATACAAATCAAAATAACAATGATAACCCCTCACACCAGTTAGATTGGCTATAATCAAGAACTCTAATAACAACAGTTGCTAGAGGGGATATGGACAGAAGGAACCTTACTGCATTGTTGGTGGTAGTGTAAACTTGTTCAACCACTTTGGAAAGTAGTATAGAGGTTCCTCAAAAGACTCCACATAGAGCTTCCCTATGACCCAGCAATCCCACTTTTGGGCCTTTAGCCAAATGATCACAAGCAAGACCACACTAAAGCTACCAGCACACCTATGTTTACTGCAGCATTATTTTTCACAGCTTAGATATGGAACCAACCAAGATATGCCCCTCAGTAGATGAATGGATCAAGAAAATATGGTATAGATACACAATGGCATTCTATGCCTCCATCAGAAAGAATGACATTGCCCCATTTTTTAGGAAATGGAAAGACTTGGAAAAAATTGTATTAAATGAAATAAGCCAGGCTCAAAGAAACATAGGTCCTATGGTTTCCCTTATTTGCAATAACTAGTATATTTCTGAAACAAACAGAAATGGACAGATAAGTTGATGTTAGGCGAAAGGAAGCTCAAGATAAGGACTCAATTGATTTTTCTTTCTTGCTAATCTATCTAACATATTTATAATGTGATTTTTTCGTTGCTTTGTATGTCCCTCCCCCACAGTATAACCCTGTTTTCACTGTATTTGATGTTGGTATAATTTGGGGAGAGGAAGGGAAAAAACAAATTTTTTAAATCGGGACACAGGTGGACCCATTGCAACAATGAGATGTTCGGGATACTATATTGAAAAACAAACTTTACAACTTTGATGGGGGGCTGAGGAGAGATGGAAGGGCAGGGATGATAAGGGGAAACAAAAGTGGAGTCAACAATGCTTGCTAAGAAATGTACTAATTATTTGCTCATGTAATTGTAACCGCTCTGTATGGTATTTTCACAATAAAAAACTTATCAATAAATAAATCAATTAAAATAATTTTCAGCATATAGTATTAAAAAGGGTATAAAAATAAGACTAAAATCTAATTGGCTTGATGAAAAGGCAATTCACTATATTAGGGCATTTATTACTTAGAAAAAGGAAAAAGAGCCATTTAAGTAAAGACCCTAGGAGCTTTTTTCTAATTTTTTTAATTAATTAATTTTATATTATTTTATTTTATTTGTGAACATACTGTACAGAGGGGTTACAATTACATCGGCAGGATAATGCATACATTTCATACCAAGCATTGCAGCCTCCTCCTTTGTTTACCCTTCACTTCCCTGCCCAGCCTCCAGCCTCCACCTCCACACCTTCCCCCACCCCCCGACATTGAAAAGCTCGTTTTTGACATGACAATTTATACTTCTCATTGTTGCAACAGGTCCACTTGAATCCTGAGACGACTTCTTTTTCCCCATCACCTCCACAAGTTATACTGACATCAAATGTACTGAAAGCAGGGGTTATACTGTAGCGGAGGGACATACAAAGCAACAAAGAAATAATCTTATAAATGCGTTAGAAACACAGGCATGAAAGAAAAAAAAACATTAAAATACATATCTAAGGGTTCATTCTCCTATCATCACATTATCTGACGTTTTCCGCTTGACTCATACATATACTAGATATTGCAAATAAGGGAAACCATGGGACGTGTGTTTCTTTGGGACTGGCTTACTTCACTTAATATAATTTTTTCCAAGTTTTTCCATTTCATAACAATTGGGGCACTGTCATTCTTTCTGATGGAGCATAGAATTCCATTGTGTATATATACCACATTTTCTTGATCCATTCATATACTGAAGGGCATATTGGTTGGTTCCATAACTTAGCTATGGTAAATAATGCTGAAATAAACATTGTTGTGCTGGTAGCTTTAGTGTGGTCTTGTGTGTAAACATTTGGGTAAATGCCCAAAAGTGGGATTGCTGGGTCATAGGGGAGCTCTATGTGAAGTCTTTTGAGGAACCTCAATACTGCTTTCCAAAGTGGTTGAACAAGTTCACACTCCCACCAACAATGAAGTAAGGTTCCCTTCTGTCCACATCCCCTCCAGCATCTGTTGTTGTTAGAGTTCTTCATTTTTGCCATTCTAATTGGGGTGAGGTGGTATCTCAATGTTGTTTTGATTTGCATTTCTTTTATGGCTAGGGATGTTGAGTATTTCTTCATGTGTCTATTGGCCATCCTTCTTTCTTCTTCAGAGAATTTTCTCTTTAAGTCTTTCGCCCACTTGTTTATTAGGCAGTTGTTTCTTTGAGGATTTGTTGTTGGGGGATTTAATTTTTTGAGTTCCAAGTATATTTTAGATATAAGACCCTTTTCTGTTGTATGGCTAGTAAAGATCTTCTCCCAATCCGTGGGCTTTCTTTTGCTCTTGCTAGCTATGAACTTTGCCATGCAGAAGCTCTGTAACTTTATGCAATCCCATTTGTCCAACCTTTCTTTGATTTGTTGTGTTTCCGGGTCTCTATTCAGAAAATTTTGGCCTGAGCCAAGGAGACCTAGGGTTTCTCCTATTCCATCCTGTAATATTTTCAGAGTGTCTGATTTGACTTTGAGGTCTTTGATCAATTTGGAGTTGATTCTGTTACAGCGTGATATATAAGGATCTAGTTTTAGTTTTCTACAAGTAGTTAACCAATTTTGCCAGTACCATTTACTGAAGAGGCTGTCTTTCTTCCATTATATTGTTTTAGATCCCTTATCGAAGATTAGATGGCTATAGGTCTGTAGGTTCATTTCTGGGTTTTCAATTCTATTCCAGTGGTCCTGAGGTCTGTTTTTATGGCAATACCAAGCTCTTTTGATTACTATGGATTTATAGTAGAGTTTGAAATTTGGTATTGATATTCCTCCAGCAGTTTTCTTTCCGTTGAGGACCGTTTTTTCTATTTGGGGTCTTTTATTGTTCCAAATGAATTTTTGGATTGCCTCTTCTATTTCCTTAAGAATGAGGTTGGGATTTTGATAGGTATCGCGTTGAATTAGTAGATAGCCTTGGGAAGTATTGCCATTTTCACGATGTTAATCTTTCCAATCCAGGAACATGAGAGGTTTTGCCATTTTTTAAGTTCTGTGTTGATTTCCTTTTTCAAGATTTTAAAGGTTTCATCATAGAGGACCTCCACTTCTTTGGTTAAGTTAATTCCTAGGTATTTTATTTTTTGTGGGGCTATTACAAATGGAGTTGCTTTCCTAGATTCAGCCACACTTTTCTCATTGTTGGAATACAGAAAAGCCATTGATTTTGGGGGATTAATTTTATATCCTGCTACTTTACCAAAGTTTTGAATCAGCGTGAGTAATTTGGGAGTGGAGTCTATGGGATTCTTTAAATACAAGATCATGTCATCTGCAAAGAGGGAGAGTTTCATTTCTTCTTTCCCTCTGTGGATCCCCTTTATGTCTGCTTCTTGTATTATTGGTGTAGCTAGGCATTCTAATACTAGATTGAAGAGAAGTGCAAAAGGTTGGACATCCTTGTCTTGTTCCTGAGTTAAGAGGAAATGGCTATAGTTTTTCCCCATTAAGTATAATGCTGGCTGTAGGTTTGTCATATACAGCCTTTATTGTATTGAGGAATGTTCCATGGATTCCTAATTTTTCCAAAACCTTCATAATAAATGGGTGTTGGATCTTGTCGAATGATTTTTGCATATATTGTGATAACCATGTGGTTCTTATTCTTGCTCCTTTTGATGTGATGAATAATATTAGTGGATTTTTTTATATTGAACCAGCTTTGCATCCCTGAAATGAATCCTGTTTGATCATGGTGTTTGATTTTTTGGATGAATTGTTGAAGTCGATTGTCCGAAATTTTGTTGAGAAGTTTTGCATCAATGTTCATCAAAAAACGGGTCTATAGTACTCTTTCTTTGATGAGTCCCTGCCGGGTTTTGGGATGAAGTTTATGATGGCTTCATAGAATGTGTTCGGTAGTGAGCTTTCTCTTTCAATTTCATTGAAGAGTTGGAGGAGTATTGGTGTGATCTCTGCTTTGAAGGCCTTGTAAAATTCCTTGGTGAAACCATCTGGTCCTAGACTTTTCTTAGCTGTGAGGTCTCTTGTTGCTGTTTCTATTTCAATGCTTGATATGGGCCTGTTAATATGGTTTAACTCATCTTTGTTTAGTTTTGGCATGTCAATATTTGGTAGGAAAAAGTCCATTTTTGTCACGTTCTCAAACTTATTAGCATAAATTTTTGAGAAGTATTCCCTTATAATATTCTGCATCTTGTTTGTTTCCGTGGTGATGTTTCCATTCTCATCTCTGAGTTTAGATATTTGGGTGTGTTCTCTTCTTTTTCTGATAAGATTTGCTAAGGGTCTTTCAATTTTGTTAATTTTTTCGAAGAACCAACTCTTTGTTTTGATGATTCTTTGTATAGTTTTTTTTTGGATTCTAATACATTTAATTCTGATTTAATTTTAATTATTTCTTTCCGTCTACTGGATTGGGGTTTATCTTGCTGCTCTTTTTCAAGGAGGTTTAGATGTGTCATTAAATTGATAGTTTCAGATCTCTCCAATTTGTTGATGTAGGAGCTCAGAGCTATAAACTTGCCTCTGAGTCCTGCTTTTCCTGTGTCCCAGAGGAGCTGGTAATTTGTGTGTTCATTTTTGTTGAATAGCATGAACATTGGAATTTCCTTCCTAATCTCTTCCATGACCCACTCATGATTCAGCAGTTTGTTGTTCAGCCTCCATGTCATACCAGACTTTCTTTGGTGGCTTTTGGTATTGAGTTCTAATTTTATTCCCTTCTGGTCAGAGAGAATGCAAGGTATAACTTCAATGTTTCTGAATTTAGACAAGTTTCCTTTATGGCCTAAAATGTGGTCTATTTTAGAAAACGTTCCATGTGCTGTTGAAAAAAACATGTATTCTGATGCTGTTGGGTGAAATGTTCGGTAGATGTCTGTTAAGTCTAGTTGATCTATGCAGATGTTTAGATCTGCGGTTTCTCTCTTGAGTTTTTGCTGAGTTGATCTATCTAGTGGGGAGAGTGGTGTGTTAAAATCCCCAACAATTAATGTCTTTGGATCTATATGGGATTTGAGGGAAAGTAGTGTTTCTTTGATAAATTTGGGTGGTCCATTGTTTCGCGAATAGATATTTATTTATTTTTTTATTTTTATTTATTTTTTAATTTAATTTTATTTTATTTCAGAACATACTGTACAGAGGGGCTACAATTACATGGGCAGGATAATGCATACATTTCTTACCAATCATTGCAGCCTCCTCCTTTGTTTACCCTTCACCTCCCTTCCGCACCTCCCCCCTCCCCCCACCCAATTATACCCCCCTCCCTCCCCCCAATTATACCCCCCTTCCCCCCCCACACCGACATTGTAAAGCTGGTGTTGACATGACATTTTGTACTTCTCATTGTTGCAACAGGTCCACCTGAATCCTTAAACGACTTGTTTGTTCCCATCTCCTCCACATGTTATACTGACATTAAATATAGTGAAAGCGGGGGTTACACTGTGGGGGAGGGACATACAAAGCATTAAAGAAATAATCTTATAAATGTGTTAGAAACACATGCATGAAAGAAACGAAAACATTAAAATACATATTTAATGGTTCATTTTCCTAACATCACATTATTTGAACTTTTCCGCTTGACTCATACCTGTACTACATATTGCAAATAAGGGAAACCATGGGACCTATGCTTCTTTGGGCCTGGCTTACTTCACTTAATATAATTTTTTCCAAACCTTTCCTTTTCCTAACAAATGGGGAAATGTCATTCTTTCTGATGGAGGCATAGAATTCCATTGTGTATATATACCACATTTTCTTGATCCTTTCATCTACTGAGGGGCATCTGGGTTGGTTCCATATCTTAGCTATGGTAAATAATGCTGCAATAAACATAGTTGTGCTGGTAGCTTTAGTGTGGTCTTGCTTGTAAACATTTGGGTAAATGCCCAAAAGTGGGATTGCTGGATCATAGGGTAGATCTATGTGAAGTCTTTTGAGGAACCTCCATACTGCTTTCCAAAGTGGTTGAACAAGTTTACATTCCCACCAACAATGAAGTAAGGTTCCTTTCTGTCCACATCCCCTCCAGCATCTGTTGTTGTTACAGTTCTTGATTTTTGCTGTTCTAACTGGAGTGAGGTGATATCTCAATGTTGTTTTGATTTGCATTTCTTTTATGGCTAGGGATGTTGAACATTTCTTCATGTGTCTATTGGCCATCCTTCTTTCTTCTTCAGAGAAGTTTCTCTTTAAGTCTTTCGCCCACTTATTTATTGGGCAGTTGTTTCTTTGAGGATTTGTTGTTGGGTGGTTTAATTTTTTGAGTTCCAAGTATATTTTAGATATGAGACCATTGTCCGTTGTATGGCTAGTAAAGATCTTCTCCCAATCGGTGGGCTTTCTATTGATCTTGCTAGCTATGTCATTTGCCCTGCAGAAGCTCTGCAACCGTATGCAATCCCATTTGTCCAACCTTTCTTTGATTTGTTGTGCTTCCGGGTATCTATTCAGAAAATTTCGGCCTGAGCCAAGGAGACCTAGGGTTTCTCCTATTCCATCCTGTAATGTTTTCAGAGTGTCTGCTTTGAGTTCCAGGTCTTTGATCCATTTGGAGTATCTACTTTTAAAAGACAAAAGTTGTATACAGTTGTAATCTCTATCTAATATTTAAAGGTCCTTTGCCTAAACTGAAATTCATGTAACAGGAGCCACAAATTTTTTGGCCTGCTTAGTTTTAAATCATTCCTACTTCGACCTATGTCCTCTCTGGACCTTTTGTTATATTTATGTTACTGTTTAGCCCATGTCATGTTTGTCTCTGCATCCTCGTATATCCTAGGAATTGCCTACATTCTTGTAATAGTAATGTCTTCTGTCTCTATCTCTGCCCCTACTGTCTTTCTGTCAGTGTGTTTTTGTCTCTCCTCTCCTCTTCTGTCCCCTCCCTTCCCCTCTCCTCCATCCTCTTCTCTCTCTCCTACCTGCCTGCCTGCCTGCCTGTCTGTCTGTCTGTCTCTGTCTCTGTCTCCCTCTGACCTTTGCTCTGCATGTGTGTGTATATATTCTACTAGGAAGAACTTCAAATAATACAAATAATGTCATTCCCCTCCTAATCTTTGACTGATATTGAACATACAACCTGCCTTAAGCCTGAATATATTATAAAGGCAATGAAACACTTGTAGAAACCACTAATTACATGAATTTTCACAAGCAAATATTAAAGTTTAGTAATGTGGAACATTGAATAAATAACTCAAGATATACTTTGACATAAAATATATAATTTCACCAGGAAAAGCAGGCAAAATTAGAGTGGTTGCCTAGCATCGGTAAAATTTTAAATTTCATCCCAACAAATATATAAATATATAGGTGCCAGTCCTGGAAACTGAGCTCAGGATCTGCGTATTGTCCCTGTGCTTTTCTCTTTCAATGGTACCCATAGCTCTACTTTTTTCTTTTTGTGTACTGGTGGCTCACTCTTGTAATTCTAGCTACTCAAGAGGCTGAGATATGAGAATGGCAGTTAGATAACAGGCCAGTTAAGAAAGTCTTTGAGATTATTATCTCCAATTAACCCATAGAAAACCAGAAGTTGCTCTGTGGTTCAAAATAGTAGAGTATTAACATTTAGTAAGAAATCTCAGAGACAAAGCCCAGGCCCTAAGTTCAAGCCCCATGATTAACCAAAACAAAAATAAAATCAAAAAGAGCCTCATGGCCTTTCCTGCCTGGCCAACCTTTAAAAACCGTTCCTCAACTCTCATCCTCCTGAGTGACTAGGGCTATAAATGGGAGTTGCAGACATCTGGCTGAAATATTGATTTTTTTGGAGACCAGAGGCATAGTTCAGGAGGAAAAGAACAGGTTGACAATAGGAGGCTCAGAATTCAAATTCCAGTATGATTCAAAAATATTGTAATGGGGCTGGGAAGGTGGCTCAGTGGTAGAGCGCTTGCCTTGCATGCCTGAGGCCCTGGGTTCGATTCCCCAGCACCACATAAGCAAAAAGAAAAAAAAAAAGAAAACTCGGGCTGGGAAGGTGGCTCAGTGGTAGAGCGCTAGCCTTGAGCTGAAGAGCTGAGGGACAGCGCCCAGGCCCAGAGTTCAGGCCCACGACTGAACTCAAAAAATAAAAATAAAAAAAAATATTTTAGTAGTAGGTAGAAAGAAATACCTATCAAAATCTTAATTTAATTCTAACACTATCACAAATACTGTCTTTGTTACTGTCTAGTGTGTGTACTTTCCATAGTATAATTGCTTTATAATAAACATAATTCATATTAGGGTTAATGTCTTAATAAGAAGACTGGTAAGTAGTGAGGTACTGATGACTCACTTCCATAATCTTTGTGTCTCAGGAGGCTGAGTTCTAAGGATCATGGTTCAAAGCCATCCAGGAAGGAAATCTATAGGACATATCTGCAATCCACCACTCAAAATCAGAAGTGTAGCTGTGACTTTAGTGGCACCAACCCTGAATAGCAAAATCTGAAGGACAAAGGTCAGACCCCAATTTCAAGCTTCATTACCAGCAAACACATGCACAAAAATGTGGCTGGTAGGTGAGTAATTTTAGTCAGAACATTATATGCATACTCTACCAATTATTTCTGTATTGTATGTATTATTGACTTAAATGAATTGAAGTTAAAAATATTTTAAAATGTATTCTTCTTTGCAACATGACATCTATTACTTGACAGCTTAAATCGACAAAATGTAAATTAGTAAACAGAACATAAGTGGACCCTTTTAATGCTAGCCGTGTCCTCCTGGCATTTTTCTTGTAACCACAGGAGACTTAGGAAAACATGGGTAATGTTTTAAGTCCATATTTACAGCTGTGACAGCTTGACATTCACTTTACTGAAATGGCATGTAAAGAAAATGCCAGATATACTTCAAGAGAATTTTTCACCTCGGGTACTGAGAATAATCTGGTCAAAATGATAGAAATTGACATCTCAAATCAATCAAATATGATACCATTGGTCTTACCCTAAATTAACTAATAAGAATGAAAAAAATGCTGGATGTTAGATACAAAAGAGATTTTGAGCTTCTTTAGCTCTAAGGAAATACACAATTAGCTGAAACAAAATGGGTCAAATCAGAGTACACATCATTAAATTTATTGTCTAGTAAGAAATAAATTTTAGCATCATTCCATATGCTAATTACCCACTAGTATTTCTTCATGCATATGTAACAGCTTATATGTTTCATCTAGGACATGATTGATTCATGACTTATTTAAAACAAGAGGTTTTCCATATAGCTCTAGTAGTTTTGTCCAGAAATCTCCTTAGTAATCATCCTAGACTTTATAGTATTTTCTGGTTGGTCAACTGCATTCTAGACTTTCCATCTTCCCTTTTTGGAGTACTCCATTGTCCGGAGGGTGCATAAACTCTCAAGGATTAATCAGAAAGGAAGGATGGTAGCAATGTGGATAGCAATATGGTAGCAATGTGGAGAATATGGATGTATGAAAATGTCTTTATTTTCATACATTTCACTTAAATTTGACTCTAGAAGGATAATTTCTAAGTAAGGAATGAAAATTCCATTTTCCTTAATACCTTAATAATCTAGAAAACAGATTCTAAGTTAACTAATACATGGAAACTATGGCTAATTGGGGTTGTTCAACCAAGAGTTTCTGCAGCAAAGTGATACAATTAGAGAAAGGAGAATTATGTGAGGAGTTTCTGGAAAAGAATGTTTGTCCTCTTTCTTCATCTGTTGTTGGAAGCTAGTATTTCTTTTGTCTTTCTGCATGATGACTTGTGCAGAATGAAAGTCTCTGTCCATTTTCCCTGTAGGGAGTTGATGTCTTTGATACCAGAGTTGATAGATAAGAAAATACTAGTTTGTAAATGAGAAATTGAATAAGCACAGCCCTGAAAGCTGTCAACTGAATCATGAGAAAACAAGTACTATTTACATAAAACCCAATATGAACTTGTTGCCTGTAATTTATCCAGAAAGAATTCTAAGAATGAAATACATTGTATAGGACATACATATTAATCACTATGTGTTTTGTTTTGTTTTTTATCATTCTAAGAACTACAACCTTAGCAATCCAAATGATCAAAGGGCAAGTAATTTTTCTTTTGAGTATCTTACAGACTTCCTGTTATACTTGATGTAAGAGTCTGAGCATCAACAATAGCTTTAGTGATTGCCTTTCAAACTGCTACAGTAGCAATAACAGCAATAACAATCCACGTAAAATGAAGACAACAATTAAATATCAAGTTAGTGAGTGTTTGTGTTATTGTGATGAATGTGATATGCATGTAAATTTAGAATAGATGTATAAAGAATGTCCAACTGGTAAGAAAAGTTCAAATTGATGAATTTCAATGGTCATTTTATGATATATTCTTTTTTTAGTATTTGTTGTTTATGGAATATTCTCTTATGCCATGTATAAATGAAAACTCAATATTTTTTAATATTTTTAGAAAAAGTTCTCAAATACTTATGTTCCTAAGAGTTTTCAGAGAATCATGAAAATTAGAAAAAGTATTTTAAGGTAGTTTAAAGATGCCTAGTTTATTACTCATTTTGGATTCATAAATTCATTTGATTTAGCCAACTGTCAGATGATTTTAAAAATCAGAGAAAATTCTGTTTTTATGAGTTCACTTCTAATATTATCTTTCTTTAGAATTATGGGAAATGGAAAGACTTGGAAAAAAATTATATTATGTGAAGTAAGCCAGGTGCAAAGAAACATAGGTCCCATGGATTTCCTTATTTGCAATAGCTAGTATATGTCTGAGACAAGCAGAAAAGGTCAGATAACATGATGTTAAGTGAAATGAACCCCAAGATAAGGACACAAGTTTTTTTTTCTTTCTTGCTATTGTTTCAAAAATATTTATAAGTTACCATGTGTTTTTTTTTGTTGCTTTGTATGTCCCTCCCCCACAGTATAACCTCTGTTTTCACTTATTTGATGTTGGTATAATTTGGGAATAGGAAGGGAAAAAATTGTTTAAATAGGATACAGGTTGACTCATTGCAACAATGCGATGTACATGATGCTATGTCAAAAAACGAACTTTACAATTTAGGCAAGAGGGGAGGAGGAAATGTAGTTGTGGAGATGGGAGGGAAGGGATAGTAAGGGGAAACAAAGGAGGAGGCAACAATGCTGGATAAGAAATATATTCATGGCCTGGGAAGGTGGCTCAGTGGTAGAGCGCTTGCATTGAATGTCTGAGGCCCTGAGTTCGATTCCTTAGCACCACATAAGCAAAAAGAAGGAAGCTGGAAGTGGCGCCTTGGCTCAAGTGTTAGAGCGCTAGCCTTGAGCTGAAGAGCTTAGGGACAGCGCCCAGGCCCAGAGTTCAGGCCTGACGAATGGACCCTAAAAAAGAAAGAAAGAAAGAAAGAAAGAAAGAAAGAAAGAAAGAAAGAAAGAAAGAAAGAAAGAAAGAAAGAAAGAAAGAAAGAAAGAAAGAAAGAAAGGAAGGAAGGAAGGAAGAAAGAAAGAAAGAAGAAAGAAAGAAAGAAAGAAAGAAAAAAAGAAAGAAAGAAAGAAAGAAAGAAAGAAAGAAAACAAGAAAGAAAGAAAGAAAGAAAGAAAACAAGAAAGAAAGAAAACAAGAAAGAAAGAAAGAAAGAAAGAAAAAAGAAAAAAAGAAAGAAAGAAAGAAATGTATTCATTACCTTGCTCATTTGATTGTAACCCCTTTGTACATTATTTTCACAATTAATAACTTATTTTTTTAAAAAAGCAATATAAAAATTATTACACATCAGTGCTTACATTCAGGTTATGTAAGTTTCACTAAAATTTAGGCATCTAATATTATGGCAGAATTAATTCAAACCTATTGAAAATTTCCCAAGTTACACAAATACAAAACAAAAAAATAATTCTCAGAAATTGATGTCTGGGCCAACTACCATGCTAAATTAATTACACCTAGATACTGCAATGGTAACTTCAAATGTTACCTGTGGAATGAAAGACATCATGAATAATCGTAGAATGTGTTACCCTAGCCTAGTACTTAGCCACGATTATTTGATTTAAAAAAAAAGGAACACAGGATGGCACTTGCGCCAATTGTCCTTTATCTGACAAAATGCCCAGTTTCTAATAGCACCTAATATATATGGATGAACTAGTATGGAAGGAATGGAAATATATTTTCATACTCTGAAGACAATGTGATTACAAAAAAACTATGGATAACTCAAAGCAAAGTTTTAAACTTAGATATGCTATTTAAAAGAGAAAGTGCAATAACATCTTAGTTTGCTTAATAATTTGTAGGTCAGAAATTATTATCTGTTAAGGTAAGTGCTTATATAGTAAGCTCAAAACTAGCTGCCTGTGGCTCATTTCTGTACTCCTAACTATTCACCAGGCTGAGCTCTAAAACCTGAGGTGCAAAACCAGTTCAGGCAGATAAATCCAAGACACTTGTATTTCCAACTAAATAGCAGAACCCCAGAAGCAGAAGTGATTCAAGAGATACATTGCCAGACTGAGCAAAGAAAAGCAAACAAGAACACAAGGCTCTGAGTTTAAGTCACTGTACACACACACACACACACACACACACACACACACACACACACACACACACACACACATGAACCGACAACTACAAACAAAAGAAAAGTAAAAGAAAAATGTAAACTTAAAAAATATGGTGGCTCTACAAAATATTGCATTAATTAGAATACTGCATTATGCCTTATGTTCTATATTCATTCCTTTTTGTTGTATGGGTTGATTGCATATATTACCTACTGTAAAAGAACAAGGATGTGCACCTGGTTAAAAAATGGTGTATTGGGTATATTGCTGCATATTTTAGAGACATGCCTACAGATGTCCGTAAAATCTCAATATTTTTGATAATTTTGTAATTCTATGCCTCCACCAGAAAGAATGACATTGCCCCATTTTTTCGGAAATGGAAAGACTTGGAAAAAATTATATTAAGTGAAGTAAGCCAAGCCCAAAGTAACATAGGTCCCATGGTTTCCCTTATTTGCAACATCTAGTATATGAATGAGTCAAGCAGAAAAGGTCAGATAAGGTGATGTTAGGAAAATGAACCCTAAGATATGTATTCAAATGTTTTTTTTTTCTTTCATGCATTTGTTTCTAACGCATTTATAAGATTATTTCATTGTTGCTTTGTATGTCCCTCACCCACAGTATAACCCCTGATTTCACTGTATTTGATGTCAGTATAATTTGTGGAGGGGAAGGGGAAAAACAAGTCGTTTAAATAAGGATACAGGTGGACCCGTTGCAACAATGAGAATTCCAAGTTGTCACGTTGAAATGAACTTTACAACTTTGGTGGGGGGGAGGGTTGGGCGGGGGGGTGGGGACGGCTGGGAAGGGATGGGAAGGGGAAACAAAGGGGGAGGCTACAATGCCTGATAAGAAATGTACTCATTATTTTGCCCATGTTATTGTAACCCCTCTGTAGAGTATTTTCACAATAAAAAATAAATAAAAATTAAAAAAGAAAAAGGTTTCAAATATCAATTCTCAGTAAGAATGGTAAGAACACATAAACATAAAGATAAAAGGTTAAAGAACAATCTTTATTGAACTGAGAAGATTTAGTCTTACTGTTAAAAAATAACATTTGGAAATAGTATATCTGAGAATATTCCTAGATAGATAGATAGATAGATAGATAGATAGATAGATAGATAGATAGATAGATAGAGTATGTTTTAATATATATAGGCTATAGAATGTGTGGGTGTATATATGTTATAGAATGTGTATCCTATAGAATGAACACACACACACACACACACACACACACACACACACACACATCTACAGGTCAAAAGTCTGCAGGAAAATCTCCTTCATATTACCATAAGATTACCATTGCCCTTACTATGCACTTCATTTCTTATTGTGTTGATTTCACATAATTTAAAATCAAATAGGATCCATATATTCAAAACTTTTTATTAAAATATGAACTTTTAAACTGATGAATACCAATGCCATTGCTATTCTTACTATTGCTAATGAAAGTAATATTGATAAAGATGAGTATAGCAATAATATTATCTTGTAAGTGTTAATGTGTAATAAGCATTCTGCTAAGATATTCATGCACTTAATCACTTAATTGTGAAATTGTACTACATGATGCTATTTAAAATTAAACAAGTATTTTCTTCGCTTTTTTAAAAGCTCAGAATCCAATTGCATAGATTAATATGTATAGATTTTCATCATTATTATAAATATTCCCCTTCAATTAGGTCATCAAGTGACAGATTTTCAAACGGTAATTTAATGAGTCATTTCTCTCCAATATCTCTCAATCTGAGTAATAAAATAAGTACTTATAATAAATATAGAATCAAGTATATAAGTTATGCTTTTCCAAAAACCTCAAAGTATTCTAGAAGCTATTTGAGATACCTCACAGTTGAAATAAATAGAATATCCTTTTTCCTAAAAAGTATACATATGTTTTTGATACCAGATTATTTATGCTCTTTTTATCTTCTTTTTAAACTTAATAGTGTAATAGACAGGTGCTTATGTTTCAATAAAAATAATGTTATATGGTAATAATATTAAGCCTTGGTTGTTCCAATAATGTTTCACCATGTTGTGCAAACTATTTAATTTTTCATAAGACCTCTGAGAAATGGATGCAATCACTCCTCAACTCTACAGAAAATGCTCACGAAGCATGTGAAGAAAAACACCTGTGTCGGTAGGCACTGCAGACTAGCCTGGTGGGTCATGTGGATAGCTGGAGGCCAGGTGGATAGCTGGAGGCCAGGACATGTTCTGAAAGCATAGAATGGTAAAGATGGTGGAATGCATCTGAGCCCAACATATGAAAATACCTCGTGATAGTCATAGTCAGTTACACCTCACTACCCAAGTAACCGAGCAGAATACTGGCATGCTTTCCTAAAACTTGATATCTGTATGAGGTCATACAAGCAGTCAATGAATGAGATGTTCAACAATGATTAATTACAAATTTAACATCAATAACCAAATAAAGTTAGTGTTTAGTTCCTTCACAGAATTTTTTTTTAAAAAATGCCTACTGTTTGGGTCTAATATAATATACAGAATGAGAAAAATAATGCAGGTATTAAAAGAAATAGCTTTCACCTTTCAATTTACAAAGAATTAATTTCAGGAGAGTAAGTCAGGTAGCCTCTGGAAGGTATATAATCACATTGTCGCTATCTAAAGTTGAGTTACATGTTATGGAAACAGATATGAATTAAGAGTGTCAGAGCAGAGTGAAAAAATGGAGGTGATCTGTGATCATTGAATGAACATATCACTACAAATCTTAAACTAGAAATACTAGTGCATCAGCTGACTTTTACTTTAAATGAAAATGTTGCTAGGCACTGGTGGCTCACTACTCGGGAAGCTGACATCTGGGGATGGAGGTTTGAAACCAGTCAGTAAGACAAAACCAAGGGATGTTTATTCAACTAATCAGCATAAAACCATAAGTGAAGGTAAGGTTCAAGTGGTAGGGTGTTAACGGTTACAAAATACAGCCCTGAGTTCAAACCCTAGTACTAGGACAAAAATAATAACTAAAACATAAATATTATAGCAACAGTTAAAATATTTTGACACATTTTCTTTCTGTAAATTAATCTGAGGAACTGGGTACTGTCCCTTTGCTCAAGGCTGGCACTCAACCACTTAAACTACAGTGCCACTTCTGCATTTTAGAGCTGTCACTCTGATTTGTCTGCTCAGGCTGGATTTGACCATGATTCTCAGCTCTCATTCTGCTAAATAGGTTGGATTACAGGTAAAAGGCACTGGCATCTAGCACAATTTTTTTTTTATTTTGACAGATGTTCAATTAAGAAATTCTTATTTCAGTTCTCTTGACATATTGTTGGGGTTGTCTTTACTTTTTTGTATTTTTAGTTAACATTAATATTATTTACTGGGAGAAAATATCTTCATCAGTTTCAGTGAACTATAAACATCAGTTCATTTTTTAAAAGTCTCCAGACTATATGCTTTATTTCAACCTCTATGACTCTCCCCAAAAGTTTTAGCCTTCTTTGAAGTTAGAAGAACTAGCAGAACAGATTTGTAAATCATCTCTCTCTAACTGTCTTCCTTGTTTGGGCCCCTCGATGATTTCTCTACGTGAAATTGTCTTTCATCTTTTTTTTCAGGTGAAAAGTTTACATGGAGGCTTTCTACAAATGAATCCAGCTAAAATCTAAGCTCAGAAAGAAAGCCTGGCATCTTTTTGAAGGAGGCTTGTGGGCCATAGCTACTCAGCTGCACAACCCACCACTTGAACAAGGGGCAGATGCCAATTAAAAAGAAGCCATGCAGGTAGTAAGCAGTTAAGCAAGAAGGCACCTGTTCTGTTCTGTGCCAAAGGGTATAGCCTGTCAACGAGGCATGTGAGATACAACTCTGGTCTCTCTTTTCACGGGTTATTAAGGGGATCTGGGGCAAGAACTAAACACATGTGGTCAAGTTTGCTGGGTGCTCTGGATTTTTATTTCATGAACAAAACCGAACTGAACTGGTCTGAATCCACTACCTTAGGACTGTTGGCAGCTTATCTAGCTAGTCATTATTTTCCCTTCCTTTTTCATTAGAGTACCACTTCAGTGGGAAAAATGATAGATTACTTCTTTCGGTTTAGAATATAATGGATAAAATTGGCTTCGATTTTTCATAGTGATTTGACATTTTATAAAGCCCCAAATAAAGCATAGGCATTGTTGAAGTCTTGCAATGAGGCAACGAAGATGAGAATATCTTGAAGTAGTATAAATGTGTGAATTATTTCCTTATCTAAGCATTATTTGTTTTTTCCTTACATACATAATATGCATGATTCTAAGTATGCATAACTGTTATTGTCAGCCATGTTGGAATTTAGGATATTTGACATTTCCTTTCAGTAAAATCAATTCTTGATACACTGATGAGATGATAAAAAATTTTGTATGCAGAAATTACCATTCTTCCTGGTTTTCAGTGTTAACTTTCTCTGGATTTTGACCCTCAAGCAGTAGGATTTATTAAACGTTTTCAATGACTTTTCTATTGACAACACCAAAATTACTAAATAAAATATTTGTAAACAGAGGACTGATGTAGAAAGGAAAGGAAAAAGCCAGCAAGTTTAAACACGGGTGGGTAAGAAACAAGTGCGTTTTAAAGGTATATTAATTATATACGGTCAGGTAGTCCATAGGCCTCATAGTATTCCATAAGGTGCACTCATAGCAGGATTTAATAAAATTAAGGTATGTTAAAGGAAGAAGAAGTTGAGGCAAACATTAGAAATGCTCAACACTCACAAACACAGCTACTACAGAGGTGGCAAAGCTCATAATTTAACTTTAGATTATTAAGCACTACACAGAATATCCAGATCTCAGGAAGCTCTTTGTCTTCTCAGAAGAATCTTTTACACTTGTCTATTAATGTAGCCAAAGTGACTCTGCATTATTCTACTCAATATAAATATCCAGAGAGCTAAAGAGCAAGCAAATGGAAACTAAACCTGTCAGTTTTCTATATGTTGTGCTTATTAACTAATGCAAAATTGCCTTCTGGTTTGTCTCAAATCCTAGTCCAGGAAATGAGTCACTAGTTAGTACAATATAAAGTTAGGGTCAAAAGTCCCTCCAGTTCCCAGACAACTATGGAATTATGCACATGGTCGAAACAGATAAGTTGACATTTTAATTTAATACATACAGAAAATATACATTTTTTGAGGGCATACTGGAATTGAATCTTTAAGGAGAAAATGAATATTGTAGAACTGAGGAGAAAACATCTACATGGCTAGGCTAATACATTCCAAATAGAAAAAATAAATACAAAACTTCCCTTATGAAATTATGACAAAGGTTTTGTAACATATTAGGGAGAAAATATTGACTGTGAGGGTTAGGAAAGACAGCGGATTGGGTAGTTTGCCTTTGCTGTAACCAAAACACCTGACAAGATCTGCTAAAAATAGAAAAAATTACACTTCAAAGGTATGTCTGTCAGTTATGGATTTCCTCTGGCTAGGTCTCTCTTGAAAACATCACCACTTAGAAAAGTCTATACCACCTCTGAAATTCTCCATCACCTCCAAAATTCTCTAATACAGCTCTACGACCACCAACTGTAATATCCCATTAACTTATGAAACTATCAATGAAAAATTATCCAGAGATGGAGTCAGAGTCATCACAATCATTCCGCCGCCTAACGTTTTCATCTTCCAACACTACTTCATTGAAAGAAATACCTGCTGCATCTGAGAGTTGGGGAGATATTTCAGATCCCAGCCCTAATATTCAATGCGTCATAACCATCGTGGAAGTCAAAATAAACCTAGAAAAAAATTAATAGACCAAGAAAAAAACACCTAATTATGGTGTCTAACAACAAATCTATCTTTGAAGAAAGATGTCAAATATTGAGATTTAGATGGAAGCTCTGCATAAGACAAAGGACAAGGAAGGAAATAATACAACGGCAATACTCCAAGACAATATGTTGGAAATGATTAGTACAAGGTCGGGGAAGTGAGTAGAGGGGCAGAAAAGTGGGAGAAAAATGAAGGAGGGGTAAAAAGTTCAATAAGAAATGTACTCACTATCTTACTTATGTAACTGTAACCCCTTTCCCTGACAATACTTTTTAAAATAGAAATACTAAAGAAGACAGAGAAAAGTGAGTCTTAGAAAGGTTGAAATATAAGAATGTTTATTGAAGATAACAATGTATATGAGTTCATTCAAATATATTTATCATATTTAGTATTAAATAAATGATTGAGGTAAAATACAGAGTAATTATATATTTTTATGGCACCATTTATGTTAGGTTTTTAAAAAGAGGTATCCGAGTAAGAACTGCACCACACACGTGGTATTTAGGTAAGGGGAAGGTTTATTCAGTAGACCTGCTGGGACCAGGCAAGGTTGGCACTCCACGTGGCTGGGAAAGAGAGGAGAGAGAGGAAAGAGCTAGAGCTAGAGCAGAGAGAGAGAGCAGAGAGAGCTAGAAAAGAAGAGCAAGAGCAAGAGCAAGAGCAAGAGCAAGAGAGGAAGAGCAAGAGCAAGAGAGGGGTAAGAACAGAGAGAGAGCAGAGAGCTAGAAACGAACAGAGAGAGAAAAAGCTAATAATGTATTTTTAAGTGGAGGAAACTTGAAATTAGTTTCAGGGATTTCACAGAATCCTTTGTCTTGTTAATGAGCTCTGAATGGAGGATATACAAATGTTTGCTCTTTGATCAAAAGATTTCATAATAAACTTATAGCATAAAGCTATAATCCTAGCTACTCAGGAGAGTGAGATCTGGAGATCACGGTTTGAAGACAGAATGGGCACAATTAACCCACAAATGTCAGAAGTGGAGGTGAAGTTCAAATGGTAGTGAGCCAGCCATGTGCATAAATGTCAAGTGAGAGTTTGAGGCCTTGAGTTCAAGTCCCAGGATTGCTGCGGTGTGCGTGTGCATGCACACACACACACACACACACACACACACACACACACACACACACACACACACACACAAACATTCCAAAAAAAAACAAACAAAAAATGTAGAAACATAGAGAGAATATATATTGTGATGTGGCAGTCAATCAGAAATATAATAGCGTTCTTGGGGTTTTGCTGAACAATATTTCTTTTCTCTATTACAATGTACAATGTTGCTTATTGCCGGCGTTGGTGGCTCACGCCTACATCCTAGCTACTCAGGAGGCTGAAATCTGAGGATTGCAGTTCAAAACCATCCTGGGCAGTAAACTCTGTGAGACTCTTATCTCCCATAAACCAATCAGAAAACTGGAAGTGTTGCTGTGGCACAAGTGGTAGAGCACTCACCTTGAGCTGAAGAACTGAGGGATAGCACCCAGGCCCAGAGTTCAAGCCTCTTGACGGACAAAAAAGCAAAAACAAAAATAAACATTGCTTATTATACTTAATCAAATACAACCAAAAGCCTATGGAGTTAATGTTTACAGAAATAAAATGATAATTGTGTTCCAATAGACATTTCATTCCTCTCTTATATAGGGAAAGAATTTTACACTTACAAGTCTATGAGGAGGCAATATATTTCTTAACATTTCAATTCAGTGGCAATGATTTGCCATTTATGTATTTTTTTCAGACTTGGGTGTTACTTGGAAAGGAAAAAATAAGCTACCCTAAATGACTTCAAAGAAGTTAGATACCAAAATGTTATCGAAGGGGGTGTATGGAGGCATGTGTGGACAGGTAGGTGGAGGAGGTGGATGAGATTAGGTAGGAAGGGAGAGGAAATAGAAACCATTTTGCCTGAAAGACAAATTCTTTTCAAATGTTGGCCTGCAGATGACTAGACATTAAAACTGAACCTCAAAGAAATGTATGCTAGATGTTTATGAAGAAATCTTGTTCTGTTATCCAAGTGGAATCTTCGTATTTGCCCAGAAGTACAGGCAGTCTATTAATGCTCTTATGCAAAGTTAAATAATATTTCCCACCTTTTTCTTTTTCTTAGCAGGTAATGTCATATGCCACATGAGTTGCAGGAGCATAGATGATTACTTTTGCATATTGCAAACTGTTAAAAACATCCTTGGTGTGCCATATCAACAATAACTCTGATAGTGCTGCCACCACTTATTATTAACTTACCTTTCTAAAAAGACAAAGACACTACAGATACTAAATACGAAGCTGAAGTGACTGAGTTCTTTTCACAACTTAAATAAATATATCACTGTCATTTAGTAATCCTCTGCGTTCACATGGAATTTTTCCAGCACTGTTAAAGAAGGATGAAAATGGAGAGACAGCTCATTGACTTCCCATGCATATGTCCATACCACTTTAATCTTGCACATAAAAGGTCAAGCATAAAATTATTTGCCTGGAGTAGCTGTCCTTGGAGATTTAAATTAATATAGAAGGAGAGTACCACGAGGGGGGAAAGTTAATTTTATCTTAATTGGATTAAGCCAGGTCACATCTACAATGACGGAAAGAGGTTACAGAAGACTATAAACTGCTGGGTTGACAGAAAAGGATTAATTCATGAGCCAGCGTCAGGTTGTTGACTAATAACATATTGATCAGATCTATAAAATATGCAGAATGTCTGTCAGGAGGAAAGACATTATTGAATTGAAGATTGCTAGCCTCTGACATGATCAAAGTTAGATTAATATGATTAAGAAGCTTTGAGGGAGCTACTATTACCTTAGCAACCACCGAAATTCTCTGCAAATGGCTTGGATTGACTGTCCTAAGCAACTGCAGTACTTGTTGGTGAGAGGGAAAAGACTGATTAGTGTTGCTGCTGCTCCCTCCCTCCTTCCCCCTTCCTCTTTTCATGTGCTCCAACAGACATATTGAATCAGTACAGTTTAATCCCAGTGGAGCCTGCAGGTGGTATTGTCCTAGCATGGAGGAGTTATTAAATTCTTAAGGTCACCATAAAAAGGTTCTATTAAATTGAGTTAATAAAAACATTGGACAAAGGTTTGCAAAGAGCAAGGTGTCAAAGTGGGGGAGGTGGAATGTTTCTCATGATCATAGACAAGAAGAATAATTTATATCCATCAAAGTGTAAAGAAGATAAAAAAATTGTATTCTTCAATAAAATGTGAGCTTTTTGCCCCTAGCTAATACACATGTGTATATACAAACAGTCAGATAGGACATTCATTTCTTTGGATTTTTTCAGTTGAAATGGACTTAGAGTGGTTAAAATACAAGGTCCCTGGTAAATACCATTCTGACAATAAAAACATAAAAGCTATGGAATATTAGGCAATTTTTGCATGTGTGAAAGCTGATTCTTTTCCTTTTTACTTCTTTTCTGAATTATCTTCAAGTAATTGTACAATGGGGTTTCAGCTCAACAAAAGAAATGTTGGTGCTTGATTTAGAATCACTGTGGAATTTTATTTGGAATTCTCTGCTCTCCCAGTAATCCCTCCACTCACACTGGAACTAGTTTTACTTTCCTGTCATTCTCTCTCTTTTCTTTCTCTTTATTTCTCTAGTGCATATTAAGTCCACTAAGGGATTTCACTATGGTAATTTAGATGTGCATATATTGTATTTTGCCCAGAATATATCTCTCCATTTCATTTTCTTTCCCCACTCTCTCAATCCCCTTTTAATCAACAGGTTTCCCTGAGATTCCTTAGACTGCCTTCACACATGTACTGATATCTGTTTTTCTAAAGAAATAGTCTATTGAACATTGCTGTATATTTTAAAGAATTTTTGGACATGTAAAAACAGTACTGAATTTGAAACCATTTCTCAGAGATGTACAACATCTAATCAAAATATTTATCTGCTTATAGTAGATATAGTTCCTATATAAAAGTGAGAATAGGAAAATTGAAGTTTGTTTTTAATAAAAAAAAGGGAAACTGAAAACAGCAACAAACCTAGAAATGAATCATTAGCAATGTACAGTAATTTATTTTGAGGAGTATAACAGAGAGATTCACTTACAGTACTCCTTTCATAAAAGAAACCAAGATAAAAGTTTTCCAAGGCCAATTTTCATATTCCCAAAGGCAGATGAGAAGTCCAGAGGATTGCAGATGCCCAGAATTCACCGGCCCAAAGGTAAAGCGAATTTATAGGCAAAAACTAGGGTATATTTAAGGTTTGAAATTTGAAGTAGGAAGAAGGAAGAAGTAATAATTTAATTATCTGCTATCTCAGCAGAAGGAAAAAGCAAAGATCAGTTGGTAGAGCTCTATTCAGAGTGAAAGCATCAGCTACTTAGAGTCCCATTCTTGGACTAGAGAGTAGGGTAGAAAGAGGACAGAGAGAGAGAGATGGGGGCAGAGGGGGAGAGGAAAGTGGAAGAGAGTGAGAGAGCAAGATAAGAGAGAGAAGGGAAGGAAAGAAAGAAGGAACGAAAAGGAGAGGAAGGAAGAGAAAAGGTGAGGAAGGAAAAGAAAAGAAATGAAAGGAAGGAAAAGAAAAAGAAAGGAAAAGGAAAAGAACAGAAAAATAATTAATTAAGTCCCTTCCTTCATTGTTGGACATTGAAGCCACTTTGTGAGGAAGTCTGTTTTCATTTATATCAGTGAAGATAATTCCAACCTAAATTTTTAATTAGGAATAAATGCATTGGGAGATGTATATTATATTTCTTCTTCTTCTTCCTATAAACAACTTAATCTTAAACTGTATGAAAAATATACAGGGAGAATGAACCAGAATAAGTTTAACAAACATTCTTTAAATGGAAACAGTGCAGCATCTTACCCTGAATAGCTGTAACAAAGTATCTTAGACTAGAGGATTCAGAAACAAAAGAAATGTATTCTCACGGAATTTCCTGCCCGGGCTGGCTTTGAACCACGATCCTCCCTTCTCAGCCTCCTGAGTAGCTAGGATTACAGGTGTGAGCCATCAGCGCCCAGCTCATATAACTTCTTGAAACATAACTCATCAGGCTAAAGATGTGAAAAATTAGAATAAATAATATTTTATCATTTTAAGATATTCTCTGTAAAGATTTGTTTTTAAATAATATGTGATGATTATTATAAAAGCTAAATAATTGATTTCTGAATTATAAAAATGATAAATTATAATTAAGTAATGATCAAGAAATTGAAATAAAAGCTATCATACAACTGCCTTTCTCAAAAGTTACAAAGAATTTAAATTTTCTCAAATCTTTGAGTATTTTCAAAATACCATTGTGAGTTTAAGGTTATTGGATTATTGATTTTTTTGGTAAAACAAAACAGGGAGAAATCAATTTGTAGGTATTTCTTATTTGCAGGGGGAAGATAGCTCATGGGGCTTGAACTAGGAACCTGGTGCTCACTCTGAGCTTTGTTGATTAAGGCTAGTGTTCTAGCACTTTGAGCCCAACTCCATTTCCAGTTTTTTTTCTGATTGTTAATTGGAGATAATAGTCTTATGTACTTAACTGCCCAGGCTGGCTTTGAACTGCAATCCACAGAGCTTAACATCCTGAGTAACAAGGATTACAGGAACGAACCACCAGCACCTGACAGCTGCAGATTTAACATACAATGAAAACAAAAGAAAATCTAGAAAGGGACCAAAAAGAATAAAGCATCATCTTATCAACTGAATGATAACTGTTTCGTTAAACTACATAAGAATAATAAAACATAATTTAAGATAATACATAAACAACAAAAAATATTCAAAAGCACTTTGAAGGCAATCTTGGGGTCAGTGAATACATTTGCTTTCCTAATATGTTCACATTAAAGTAAACTTCAATCTGCTACTGGGAAAAATCAATAAATTAAAGCAATATTGAACAAGATTATGACTCCTAATTTATTTTTATTGTGTAGTAGTAATCAGTCATGCATTGTGTAACTTTGTTTTAAAAAAACAGATACATAATTTGGCTCCCTGAGCCTTGATTTTTGCCTTTAGGAGGAACAAATTCTCCATGTATGCTTGTGGCTGCTTTAGAAGCACCTTATTATAAGAAAGACCACAAAATAATTTACTAAGAGCAGCAAGAAAATAAAACATGAACTATCTATGGGCTTCCAGAAGTTTCTAGCCCATAATGACAAAAATAAGAGTGTAGAGTTTTCTTCGGTAATTAGGAATCATCTTCTCCGTCTATTAGAGAGGGAGTATCCAAATAGTAGAAAGATATTTGGACTTCTTAAATGAGCTTTCATGCAGATGAATACTGTATTACAAGACAGGATTTCTTCTCTTAAGGTTTATTACTGGAAAGGTTATCATTGTATAACATTTTCAAGAGCAAATTCTGTTTTATGAATTCTTGGAGGTGGTAGAAGTGCAGAGGGTGCTGGCATAAGATAGGATTCCAATTATTTTAAATGTTATCATGATTTACTGCTCTTTTTAATCTTCACTTCTTTCAGTGTGACAACAGAGGGCACTTATACATCCAGAGAATTCAGAGTATTATAGGAAACTAAACCTTGAGCAAAGGAAGTCCCCAGATACAAGGATCACTAATACGGAAAATTAAACATGATCCTAGTCTACCAAATGAATCCCTATCCATTTACTGTTATTGTGTATTAGCACCCAGAGACTAGGTAGTGAAAAACCAAGTTGTTGGGAAAATAGTGTATTCTCTCCATTTCACAGGAATAAAATTTTGAAGGAAAGTGAACAAGATTTCTTTTTTTCTTGTCCTTTAGGTGCTGGTATGGAACCTGAATTCAGGGGCTCTGGCTCTTGCTCCACTATATTTTTACTCAAGTTTGGCACTCTGCCATTTGTACTACAATTCTGCTTCTGGATTTTTAATAATTAGTTGGGAGACTCTCTGACTCTTCTGCCTGAGCTGGCTTTGAACTAATACCTTTCATAACTCTACTTCCTAGGTATCTAGAATTACAGGCATGAACCACGAGAAACGTTTCATTATGTTTTCATTTTATGCTTTTAAAATGTTACTAGAACTCTCCTACAATGCAGTTCCTGTGATTTCCTTTACCCAGGGGTAGTAGCCTGTAGTTAGCTAATTGATATCTCTGTTAGCAGAACAGTCTTGAAAAAAATCAAAAAGAAATCCTTTAAGCTGCTGTATCAATTCATATATTACAAGATATTTTAGAGAGATATTATTTAATCTTTGCTTTGATACTGCAGCATGTGCTTTCGTTACACATAAGGATAATTAACCTTTATGATGGGCTTGAGATATGGGAAGACACAGTATGAAATAGCTTGAATGTTATTTGTGCAATCACAAACTAAAGAGGTAAAATCTTACTAAATGTTCTTGTCCCTTCAATACGATTCTGTTTGTTTATTTATATTGCTTTCCATATGACTTTCTTTGACTGGAGTCTTTTTATTTTGTTGGTGGGTGGTTATTTTTAAGTGAAATGAGAAACATTCTAAGACAGTTTTCAAGATGATGCAATCTAACCTTGGATATATTGTATAAACCCTGCAACTTAATTAGTACTTATTCTGCAGAGAGAAAAAAAGCCTTGTAATTACTAAAGACAGCATATGGCAGGTGCATTGAAACTCTGGAGTGACAAGAAAAACATATGACTTCAGCTCATTATAAGTATTTTCAAAGATACTACTAATTGCAACAGTAATTAAAATTTACCAATATTTGTGAAATTGCCAGCTGACATGTATATATGGAATCAATGTATGCTTTGCATTATTAAATTTGCAAAAGATGCATATTCAATTATAATTTTTTTTCCTCTCTGCATATATACATATGTATGTGTGTATATGTGTACGTACATGTGTATGCATACATATATACATATACAGATATGTGTATATGTGGAGTATGTGTATAGAATCTTATGATTTGCACATCTCATTTTCATTTATAATATACAGTAGCTTTGTGTATCAATGTATTCTGATTACTAATATATGTACCATAGCATTTGTAATCTGCTGGAATCATGTAACAATTAGCATTAAGAAAACGTATTGATTCCATTCAACAAGACCTCTCAGTTTCCAGATCACATAGTACTGTTGGCAACACCACTGTGATTATAAGAAATGTTGTTGATTGAAATACAAATGCAACTCTAATAATATGCATTAACATCTTAATTCTAAGAATTCACACAACAAGGGAAAATACTTTCTAAGGAAATTAGATTTTTCTCCCTCCCTAAACCTTTTACGTTACATATTACAGGTTACTGACTACCCTTGAGAAAAGTTATTTTAAAAAAAAATATAATTTTAAATTCATGACAACATAACCACTTGAAATTGCCTTTCAAATAAGGGTTTACTTTTATTTCTTTAATCAATCCAAGCTTTATGAAACGCTTAGAGGGCTATAAATAGCTAGAAACTTTCTTAGGAAAGGAAAGAATATATAATAGGCTAACTAACAACTTTCATAAAGTCAGCAAACTCTGAAATATAGTTCTCTTATGAATTATGAATCAAAGTGCATATAGTTTAAAAATATAAAATGTTTAGGAATGTAATGTAACATATGTAACATGTAACTTTTTTCCTAGTTAAAAAATATTGTTGTTGTTATTCTAAAGGTGAGGAACAAAAGGTTTACAATTTCATAAGCCAGGTAATGAGTACATTTCTTTTTGTATCGTCACTGCTTTCTTTGCTCTCCCCCACTCCTCCCGCCAGTCTCCACCCACAAATGGTATAGTTTCGTTTCAAACTATCATCTAGAAAGTAACACATGAAATGTAGGGTTTTCTTTCTTTTTGTTTTTATTTATTTATTTATTTTTATTCATTTATTTTTTATTGTGAAAATACTGTACATAGGGGTTACAATTACATGGGCAAGATAGTGAGTACATTTCTTATCAAGCATTGTAGCCTCCTCCTTTGTTTCCCCTCCCCATCCCTTTCCAGCCTCCCCCCTTCCCTCCACCAAATCCCCCCCCATCAAAGTTGTAAAGTTTTTTTTTGACATGGCAACTTGTACTTCTCATTGTTGCAACGGGTCCACCTTTATCCTTATTTAAACGACTTGTTTTTCCCCTTCCCCTCCACAACTTATACCGACATCAAATACAGTGAAAGCAGGGGTTATACTGTGGGTGAGGGGCATACAGAAGCAACAAAGAAATAATCTTATAAATGCGTTAGAAACAAATGCACGAAAAACAAAAAAAACATTTGAATACATATCTTAGGGTTCATTTTCCTAACATCACCTTATCTGACCTTTTCTGCTTGACCCATACATATACTAGATATTGCAAATAATGGAAACCATGAGACCTCTGTTTCTTTGGGCTTGGATTACTTCACTTAATATAGAAATGTAGGATTTTAACATAAGCTTAATTTTATATTTTGAAGCATGCAGGTTGTATCAACTCTGGACAGAGTATTCTTTTGTTTATTTTGATTATGTTTCAACAGAATGGGGAAGGGCTTCTAAAATTATAGATGGTACTAGAAATTCTGAGTTTGAAAACGCAGCTCCTGGAGAACACAGGCATATGTGAAGACCCAGATCCAGCAGTCTTTGCCACTCACAGCTCAGCATCTCACAGAGCCCACAAGGGTCTGGAATGCTGAGTAGAACCAGCTCACCTGATTCAGAAGAACACCCACAACTAGATACTGGATGCTTGAGTCCAGGAGAAACAACTTTAATCCACCTTACACAGAAGTACTTCTGAGTAATTGGAAGCACAAAATACAATATTACTCTTTAGAATAGCAGGAATTCCATAAATGAAAGGTTTTCTTCTTATTATTGTTTTGAGAAGCCCACATGAACAGTGACCACCTCTCCTAGGTGAGCTGCTTAAGAGCTAGAAGCAACTGCTATTACCATTAAGGAGAGATGAAGTAATTAGGAACTATCAAAAGGATTCACTGTTGACTTTTGGGAGCAGAAACCATGGTAGACATGTCTGGGTGGAGCTGGAGTTATGGAGAAAGTAAAAGGATAGAAGGGCAGAATTATGGCCCTTCCTTCTCTGTCACTAAAGCATTTTATTGTCACTAATACTGATGTAAAACACAAGAAAGTGCATGGCATACTTTTATATATGATAATTCTCACCATAAAATCAGATGACAAAGGAATCATAGAATAGTTTCAGCTTTCTATCCAGGTGCTTAGAGGAATGTTCACTGGCCTAATAAAATAGATTCTAAAATAATAGTTCAATGTACTCAATGAATTCCACCTCTGCTGCTACTCAGTAAGTATCCATCTGCTTACAGATTCTGTGTGTTCAGCTAACTCCAGTAAATATGTTTTCAGAAATTAAAAGAAACAAAACTATCACCGTTTTCCAAAATGGAAATATAGCCAGGTGCTTTTAGCCTATCCCTTTATTCCAATCTACTTAGCAGGCAGAGATCTGAGGATCGCAGTTCAATGACAGTCACAGGCAAGAGTCCAATAAACATGTAAAATGTAGAAAGTAGCATTGTCGTTCAAGTAGTAGAGACCAGTGTTGAGGGGAAAATACAAGCAAGAGTGGAATTCCTGAGTTCAAACC
The DNA here is from genome assembly GCF_024711535.1 of Dipodomys merriami. Classification (NCBI taxonomy): domain Eukaryota; kingdom Metazoa; phylum Chordata; class Mammalia; order Rodentia; family Heteromyidae; genus Dipodomys; species Dipodomys merriami. The sequence continues at coordinate 535,265 of NW_027206076.1, forward strand.
CCAGAAGTCTCTCTCTCTCTCACACACACACACACACACACACACACACACACACACACACAGAGAGAGAGAGAGAGAGAGAGAGAGAACAGATCATTTTGTTTCTGATAAAAGATCATTTCTCGTTCAGTTTATGTGCAATGACTCTAGTAATTGGCAAATTCAAGCTGAAGTGGAAAGCTATCATTAACATCAATCTTATTTAAAATGCTAGCTAAAACAGTTGCCAAAATACCAAAAGGCTAATCACCACAGAAAATTGTTCATATTTAAATCTTCCTATTACTATTTCCAAATTTTCTATGCCTTCAAACAGTATTCACTCTCCCATAGAAAGTGAACTGGCATCCATACAATGTCTATCTTTTTAGCTGAATAATGAAAACATGCAATTCTAAGCCAGCGTAGTCTCCTATTTTCTCCCTTCCTCATTCTTTCTTTAATTAAAAACCACCTTAAAGCCAAGGCACGTTTTTAGAGGTTCATTATTGTAAGTTGCTTGGCAGTTCTGCTTTCCCTGCTGTTCCAATATCATTATCTCCGCCTGCCTTTCTTGCTGTCCATCATGAGCCTTCAGAGCACCAGAATTTTCAGATCATCTCTTTCCTCCAAACTTGTGTTTCCAAATGTATTACTTGAAGATCTATCCAGGAGAAAGGTGATCCTTCTTTTAAATTGAATTGCAATGGTGCAAACATGCATTCTATGGATGCCAACACAAGGAACAGGGTTAGGTTCAACTGTTTTATCTTTGCTCAATGGTGCTATGAACCTAACTTTAGTTCTGAGTAAGGGAGTTGGTAATGTTCCTGGAACAAGTCTACTGTCTGAGTGATTATTCAAATGAGCGTTGTCTTTGCCTCTTGGAGAGCATCATCTGAGGACCACTACTTTCACACAATAATAATATTTCAAATACTTACCTTAATTTCTGTTGTTATTGTTGTTGTTGTTTGGGGGGTATAGATTGGTCCTGAGGCTCAAACTCTAGGCCTGGGTGCTGTTTTGAACTTCATTTTTTCAAGGCTAGCATTTGAGCCATTTTGCCACTTCTGGCTTTTCTGTGATTTAATTGCATAAGACTCTCACAGATTTTTCTGCCAAGGATGGCCTTGAACCATGATGCTTAAATCTCAGCTTCCTGAGTAGGTAAGATTACAGGTGTGAACCACCAGTGCCTGGCTACTTAATGTCTTAGTTGGTTCTTGAAACTTCTATTATAAATTAAAATCAAATCAAATTAAATTGAATTAAAAGCATACATAGCAGTGGTACTCACTAGACTCTATGTGGAAATTGAACTATATAACCTGTAGGTAGGAACAGGAGGGAAAACCAGGGAATGAGAGAAGGGGTGACATTGTTCAAAAAGAAATGTACTCTGACATATAATTGTGACACCTCTGTAATCACCTTCACAATAAAAATAAAAGTGCATAAAATACATACTGCTATGGTCTTCTTTGTTTGACCTACTACTCGATATGGTAAAATTATGTTTACAAAGGATAGCAAATAGTAGAGTTGTTTCAGGTTGTCTGTAAATAGACCATTTTCATTATGTTGTGCAATTAAGTATAAGTGTCTCCAACAGCAAAGTTTTCAATCACTGCAAGTAATTAGGTCATTAGTCCTACAATTACTATTTAGTACCTCTCTTAGAATTATTCTGCATTTTCTTACTCCCTAATTCAACTGATATATGCATCATAGATCAAAACAATTGTGTGTGTGTGTGTGTGTGTGTGTGTGTGTGTGTGTGTGTGTGTGTGTGTATGCTTGCTAATCCTGAGCTAGTCAAGGCTGAGTGCTGAGCCTGAGATTCCTTTTTGCTCAAGGTGAGAACTGTACAACTTGAGGTGCAGCTCTATTCCCAGCTTTTTTGGTGATGAATGGGAGATCAGAGTCTCACAGCCTTTCCTGCCCAGGCTAATTTTGAACAATGATCCTCAAATATCAGCCATCTGGGTAGCTAGGATCACCATTGCCAGCCATTGGTGTCTAATTAAGTAGTATTTTTATGAAATGATTTTCATTAGGTGTTACATTTGAAAATCTTTTTAAACATTGAGATGGACACAGGACTGTGGAAGTCTCTTGGAACTCAAAGCACATACTCAAGCACCCCAACAATAGCTCTGGAAACAGGATTTCTAAATGAATGTGAAATTAGAGATTTATTGACATTTATCTGATTTCTTCCATTATACTTAACACAAATGTAAAGTCACCTTAACACTTTCAAAAACATTAAGGATGAGTTTATGTTCCATGTTTGTGGTTTATTTGGATTTATTTTCCATTTTCTACAGTTTACTAAAGACTAGAAGAATTCTATCTACAATCACTAGAACTATATGGCATAGAAAAGAGAATTGTGGCAAGAGACACCCTGGGGTTTATAAACTGACCCCTTTCTCTCCCTTTTCCTTCGCATAAGAATAATATAGAATTTTGAAATTACAGCAGTGCTAACAGTTTGATTTAATAATTATTTAAGGAAGCTCTTCTACCCATGGGACCATGTCACACAATGCCATTGGTCTCTATATGATTCAAAACTTTATCAAAATTTATCAAATATATTTCTACGTGTTTCCAAATGTTCCATAGGGTTAATATTAATTACTTAAAAGCCAAAGGCACGTGGCAACCTCATGTTCTATTGCCTCCATATTTGTGATATTCACAATAGTATCTCCATTATCTTTAATGCTTTCTGTGTGACTTAGCTTAAGATCTTTTCCAAAGAATCATACTATTCAGTTTAAAAATAACAAACCACAATTTCATTTCACCAAACCTGTTTTGAAAGAGTGAGTGTAATGAGTCTTCATTTTTTGTGTAACAACATTGTGATATTTCTGGTACAGACTACCTTTTGTACTTTATCCTTTCTTTTTTCCCCATACTGCTTGTGATTATGTCGTAGGCATCTTTTATACCTGTAGGTGCCAATGTCCTTTGCCTCACTGCTGTGGACTGCTTTGTCTAATGGAGTATGTGAGTCGATTTTAAATGTATCTATTTCCATCAAGGACTGAAAATGTATTACTAACTTTTACCAGTGTTTTGAATTTTCAGTTCTGACATGTTCTCAACATATCTCAAAAAACCATTATTCTATGAATCTAGCTTCTCTTCAACAGGCACAAAAACCCAATTGAAATGAAGAGTTCTGTGTAGCTCTGATTAGGCCAGAGAAGCTCAGCCAGGCAGATCAAAAAGTACCCAACTTGCGCATGAATATAAAATCAATGACTGGTGTAGAAAGCCACTGAGGTCCTGTTATTTTGTACTTGACTATTGTCTAGAAGGATAATTGAAAACAGCATTGCTATTTAGTAGCTCTCTTCCTTTAAGAAAGACAAGGATACATGTATTGTAACTGCCTTTATTTATGAGTCAATTGGACAGATGATTTAACTTTCCTCTAGCATAAACATTCTAGTTTTCTAGGATTATACGTCATCTATAAACATATAGATTAACTTTTCACATCAATAAAATATGTCATCTGTGAGCTAGGGACAAGAGCCCTCTGGGTTTCAGGGCATGCATGATTTGAAAAAGAATGATCTTGCAACAGATAGAAAAGCTCAGAGAAATGAGGGATTCATGAATTTCCACTGACTTTCTAAAGTGGGCACGAAAAATGGGAAGTGTATTTCAGGCTTCAGATTTTCCTATGAAGAGTCACAGAAGGAAAGGAAGAAGACAAAGGAATCCTATAAATCTAGATATGGAAAGAGGAAGAATTCAAAACTAACATTTTGGATTTGGGAAGGTGGCTCATTGGTAAAGTTCTTGCCTAGCATGCATGAAGCCCTTGGTTTGATTCCTCAGTACCACATAAACAGAAATGAAACAGAAGTGGCACTATGTGTCAAATGGTAGAGTGCTAGCCTTGAGAAAATAGAAACTCAGTGATTTTACCAAAAAAATAAACAAGTTAATAAAATAAAAAATGAATTAAATTAAACATTTACAGAACATAAACTGTGAAGAAGAGCATATAAAACGTCAAATGGATTAGCCTTAGATTGTGGAACTGTCATGTGAGCCCTCAGGAACAGAGGTTGTTTGGTAATTTAACTACAGAAAGTAATGCACATGTTAAGAAAAAGTGAGAAAGGATAATGTAGTATAAGATTGTTTTCAAGGAATAAATTCTCTTCACACAGGAAACAAAGGTTGAAGAAGTAATATGACATATTTAAATGTAATATGGTGAAATCCTTTTGAGGAAAAATAAATCACAGATTTTATAGGGGTTTCTCAATGTTGTGACAATCCAGATTACAATATCTTACTTTGATTTTACTCAAACACTTTATTCAAACTCTTCATTCTCAGCTGGACATCCTTCAGGATGTTTGAGCTGATACTTACATCAGCTCAAAAAATGATTATAGTCACCAAATTCGTTTATGAGTAAAGTTCCTTCTAGGTAATGAATAAAATGCTGGTGTTCAACTACATGAGTTACAGCTCTACTTCTTTATTTTTTTCTAGTTAATTGGATATGAGTCTCAAGGAAGTTCCTGTCAGTATTCCTTCATACTCAGGATGCAAAGATCTGAGAATCACATTTCTAACCCAGCCCACAAAGATCTTAGTTTCTGAGTATCTAGGATTGCTTGCATTAACTTCATCTTTTATTTATTATTATTATTAGTAGTAGTAGTTGTTGTTGTAGTTATTTGGCCATCAGCCTGTCCTGGTTGCTCCGTATGATTAGCTGAGTTAGCCTTGTCTTATGGCTCTGATATGTTACAATATGCTAGAATCAATGCAGCTTTTCTCTTTAATATGCAATCTGCCTGATAATTATTGTGATCATTTTTAAGAAACGAATACTAAGTTATATTTGACATAATAATAAAATTCACCTAAGTTTAACAATTTGTTTAATGAAATAAAGTATTTCATATTTTCATTTTAATAAAATACATGTTAAAATTGAAATTTTCATGAAGTATGACTATACTTCATACACCTAGTGGCTGCTTTTTTTCCAATCAGAGATATCTAGTTAGACTTTTTCTAGGTTTAGTTCATTTTATTTCTGTGAATGCCGTCTATATTTTGACCATTATTCTTTTATGAGATATATGGTTGGCAACTATATCCCATACTCTATAAATTGATTTTCTATTCTATTGATGAATTTCTTTGCTGCACATAAGATTTTTAGTTTGATGTAAGTATGTTTATTTGTTTTTTGTTGTTTATGTTTTTGAGATCATATCCCAATAATCTTTTCCCCAAACTATTGATATGCATCATTTCCCTTGTGTTTTCACTGTTTTTCTTCCTCTATTTTTATATTTCAGGTACTCTGTGAAGAATTTCAACCCATGTTGAACTAATGTTTGTGTATACGATATTATGTATCAAATTTTGTAGATCTGGACATATACTTTTCCCAACACCATTTATTAAAGAGACTCTTTTTCTGTGTGTTCTCTTTGTATGAAAACAAGAAAAGCTGTTGATATTCACCAAATCTTTAAGTTTTGGTTATTTGTCCTGTCACTTTGGTCTTTGTGTCAGTCTTTCTGCCCAAAACAGTGAGTTTGGATGCTATAGATTTAAAAAAAATATTTTGAAGCCAGTTGATGTGATCTCTAGTTTGTTTTATTTTGGAGTCCTTTATGACAGTCTACAAAAATTTTAATTTTATTTCTATTTCTGTAAAAAATAACAACGAATGTTTACTAAGGATTTTACTGAATCTGTTCATTACTTTGAGGAGGAAGGGCATTTTATGGAAAGACGAGCATTTTAAAAATATTTATAATAAGACATTGATATATTAATTTCTGTTCATTTATTACTTCTTCAATTATTTCATTAATTTCTTCCAGTTTTCTGAATCTAGACTTTATATTTTCAATAGATTTCTTTCTGTGCTGCAGTAAATCATATTTTAGGTTTATTTTTCTTAATTTAATTTTCTGAGTTGACATTTACTATATGAGAAAATTCTTCTGATTTTTATACGTTAACTTGTTGCCTTGCAATGTTACTGAATTTATTCTATTATGCATTATAGAATGTTTACTTTTTTCTTATATAATACCATTCACCTTCATGCATTTTTATATTTTCTTAAAAGAAAAGAGAAAAAGGGAAAAGTCCTGGAAGGAAGGAAGTGGTGTGATAGCAGAAGGGGAAAGACATTGGAGGAGAGGAAGTTGAGGGAGGGCAGGAAGTGAAGGATGGCAACTGACGACCCAGGCAAAGCAGGTCAGACCTTTGGCAAGTGGAGAGGCCTGAAGAGAAGAAGGAACTGGTAGCAGGGGAAAATGGAAAGACATGGAAGGATGTATAGTTCTGTAGCCAAAGAGAGACAAAGGGAAGGGGGAAAATGGCTTGCCCTTTGATGTTTGGAGCTTTGGATATCATAATTTGGGGGGTTGGTGGTTTGGAGAACATTGATTATAGTAAATGTATCTCGATGGATTCTCTTGAACTACAGAGTTCCTAATTTTCGGAAACCCCATCAAGATAATCAATTTGGATAGCTGTTGGGTCTTCATCCGTCCCACGAAAGATGGACGGGGTCTGAGGAAAGGTAAGTGTGGTGCTTGCCAGTTCCCCAGCCTCCCTCATCCCGGGAGACAATCAGACACAATGGGGAGCCAAATTAAGCAGGTAGAAAACTCATTTATTAACAGAGAGCAGCCCTTTTTAAAGCCAAAAAGGGCAGGTGGCAAGGCAAGGGAGGAAGAGGAACCAATCACTGTCAAGGTCACACCCTACCATGCACCTGAGCCTTCCGGGGCTGGTTAGGCACTGATCGGAAAATCAATTGGGCTCTGCCCACTCTACTCTCTCCCAGTACAATCTTTGCTGCCTATGTGCTCTACAGTAAATTAGGCTTTGCCCAGTCAAGCCACTCCCAGCGCCATCTTTGCTGCGCATGTGCGCCACAGATTCCCCCCCTTTTTTTTTTTGTTTTAATGGCAGACCCACCTCCCAGTTAGTTATCCTTTTCCCTCCTCTGTAACAGTTGTTTTAACATGATTACATTGGTAAGGATAGCATTGGCTACACAGGGGGTTCCAGGCAATTCTGGGGATCGAGATTCACCAGACAAGGATAGTAAGGGCTCTTGTGCATGATCCAAGAGCCTGTCCCAGTTACCTCACACCCGCACCTAGCACAGTAAAAAACATCAGTCCCACCACAATTAGAAATATCCGAAGCAGTTCAAATAAATCCTGGGCACCTGGTGTCTTTTAAGTAAGCCAGTTCCTTGTACGTGGCTTTAAGCCAGCACAGGGGGTCAAGATGACCTTTGAGCTTTACTGTCAGCTCTCAATGGCTCCCAACATCATCTCCCCATCTTAGTTTAAAGAAGCGAACCCGCCTGTCTTAGGTTGGGTGGATCGCCTTGTCTGCCCTACCCATCATCAGGAACTTCTTCAGAGTGAAGCTGAAGGGCCTGTCTTAGTTTGGTCAGACTGACACTCCCTCTTACCTGTCTCTGGCTGTGATTCCTCTTGGGGGGTAGACATTCATTCATTTGGAGCTTGATAACTGGCTGGCTAAGCTCTTAAGAGTTTTGCAGTGCATGTATAATGCAAGGAAGGCATAGAAAAAAACCATCAGCAAAAGCATTACCAGGCCAGGAAATGTCACTAGTCCTTTAACCTTAGTGAAGGATGGGATAACAGTCTTTGCCACTTCAGAGTCCAGAGGTGGGGATTGTTCTAATCCAGCTATTTGCCTGTGGGGTTGGACTAGATCTAAACTGGATGCATAACAAAAGGTGGTTGTTTAACAATAAGTATGGATTCAATGCTGCTATACAAGCAATTAGTAAAAGAACAATTATAGCAGGTAACATTAAAAGAATTGACTACTACAAAAATATGAAACAGTCCATAGGGTGGTGATCAAAATGAAGGTTAGGCCACCAGGTCGAAGGTTCTCTTGTGGTGCTATTGACGAATTCTGCATTGCCAGCATTGATCACTGCCCAGGTCACCTGTTGAGGTTGATGCAGATTCCATAGGGCCGTTCACAGGATTGGGAGTAAGGACAGCCAACAGCTGGAGTATCGCCAACTGCAATTGTTAGAGAACACAAGAGCTTCTCAAGGGCTGGTTGCCCTTGGGGATGGTTAGTAGTTGTCTTTCTGGCTTTTGTCTTTAAAACAGAAGCCTCGTCCATGGCCGTTTTTCTTTCCTTGTTGGTTAGCTTATTCTTGGGCATCCTCTTGTATAGAGGAGATGTGTAAAAACTTAAGGTTCCTGGCAGGGATCCAAATGGGAGCAGAGTCCCCTATGGGGAAAACAAATCCCCTGCCCATAGTAAATATGGGGTCAGGTCCTCTCCATTGTTGTGTCAGGGGGTCCTTCCACCTGACTTTCACTTGGGGCTTAGAGTTTAGTTGTCCCCAGTGCTTCTGAAATCTGGATTCAGTTGCCCGTTTTGAAAAATTTTTAAATGTTAATGGTAAACAAAGCTATCTGTAACTGTATATGGGGGCTAACTCCCCCTTTTTTGTTTTATTGGCTATCAGAATACAAATTAAAAGGTTTTTGAATGTCCTGAAGGGCCATAATTACGGCCAGCATTTCCTTATATTGTAATTATAATAACTTCTTGTGGCGTCCTGTCTTTTAGCAGGGCAAATAAGGGCACAAGACTATCTTTAGGGACAGAAACCCATGGCAACAGCCAATTGATTTCCCCTAAAAGACTCTGAAGTTGGGTTAAGGTCAGAGAGGCTGGAATGTCCAGCAAAGGCTTAAGGGGGGTGGCCTGAGTCAAGGTAAGGTGGGTCCCGAGCACCTTAAAAGGAGCTACCTTTGGGGCTGGGAAGGTAGCTCAGTGGTACAGCGCTTGCCTTGCATGCCTGAGGCCCTGGGTTCGATTCCTCAGCACCACATAAGCAAAAAAAAAGCCGGAAGTGGCGCTGTGGCTCAAGTGGTAGAGCACTCGCCTTGAGCTGAAGAGCTGAGGGACAGCGCCCAGGCCCAGAGTTCAAGACCCATGACCGGACCACCCCCCCAAAAAAGGAGCTACCTTTTGAATTTTATTAAGGGCTATGGTAAAACCCCTCTTTTTTAATATGGGGAGAACCTGGGCCAGAAGGCCCTCCAGGCAACTTGGGTCTCGGTGCCCCAGAATTATATCATCCATGTAGGCATAGGCAAGGGAGGTATCTGAACCAAGCACAGGCCCTAAAAGTGTGGCCAAGTATTGTTGGCAAAAGGCCGGGCTATTGGCCATTCTTTGTGGCAGCACAGTCCATTCAAAACTCCGATCAGGCTGGGGAAAATTAAGAGAAGGGATGGAGAAAGCAAACTTCTCGCAGTCATCTGGATGCAGAGGGATAGAAGAAAAACAATCTTTAATATCAATCACAACCAAGGTATATTCTGAAGGTATAGCAGGAGTCCAGGGCATGCCTCTTAGGGGCATTCCTACTAGCTCCATTCTTTCATTTACCTTAAGTAGGTCTTGGAGCATATGCCAAGCCCCAGAGGCTTTTTGAATAACAAATACGGGTGTGTTCCAAGGACTTATAGAAGGGAGAATATGCCCGAGGTTTATCTGTTCCTCCACCAGAAGGTGGAGGGCTTCAAGTTTAGGTTTGGTCAATGGCCACTGCTCCACCCAGATTGGGCTTCCTGGCTTCCACCTAATGGGAAGTGGCCTTTAGTATTGGGGGTGCACCCGAGTGGGTCCCCATGTTCTTCTCTGTAATTATGAAAGTTAAAAAATCCCTTTCCTTAACGCCCTCTAGATCCTGTTTAAGCCTTTGTTCTTCTTCCCCATCCAGGATATCATCATATGATGCTCGATGGTCTGTAGTGAACACGGCATCCATTTGTCTTAGCATGTTTTGGCCTAGTAAATTGGCAGTGAGGTTCTCTGCCACTAAAGGGCATATCTTTCCCTGTTCTCCATCTGGGCTAGTCCATGTCTTAAGGGCAACCGTCTCTTTGGACTGGGAGTTGCCCTCGTATTGGGGGCCCAGGTGCAAGGTTTCAGTCCAAGGGCACTTCTTCCTCCCTGAGTGTGGTTTGGTCTGCCCCAGTGTCAATTAAGCAGTGAAACCTCTTTCTGCCTATGAGAATACTCATTTTAGGGTGGAGTCCATCCACCAGGGGGACGGTCCAATGGACGTGAGCTGCTCTGCCATGAGGCTGCCTGAGCCTCACAGCAGAGGGGGTTCCTCCTTGAGTTTATGGGGCTGGAGGATACCCCTCCCCTAGTAAAAAGGCTTCTCATCTAAATCAAAATTGATCGACAATCCTTTTTCCAATGGAATCCTTTCCTGCACCTGGGGCAGGGCGTAGGGGGCAGTCTGGCTCCCCTGGGCCAGTTGGCAGGGGATTGTTGTGTACAGTCCCTCCTAAAGTGCCCCTCCTGCTCGCATTTAAAACAAGTCCCTCTCCCGGATGGTCTTAGGGTTCCTCGGCCCTGGGCTACCAGCGACTGAGTAATAGCCTCAGTCATTGTGGATGTCTGAGCCTGTAAAACTAAAGCTAGGGATTGGGACTGGTGCTGTTGCATTCCCACATCCTGTGAGGCCACCACCCATCTGCTAAGGGAACTCTCTCTCAATCCCGCACAGGCCGTGCAATGGTCTGTATTCATCCCTTCCCAGAGCAGCAGCTTTACAAACTGATCTTGGAGATTCCCTGCAGGCAGCTTGTGATGAACACTCTGATGGACTAGGTCTATGAAATCAGGTAGAGGCTCACCCGGTTTTTGTCTCACTCCTGCCATGGGGGACTCAGTGGCCCCATGATCTAGTTTGTACTATTCGGCAAGTCCTGCCTGCTGCACCTGGTCACGGTATGGGCCAGGTATTGTGGCCTGTTGGATGCCGGTGGAGTAACCTCCCCTGTCCCTGCTAGCATGGCAGTAATAGGTATCGCTGGTTTATCCTGCCGGTTACTCTCAGCTCGCACTCTGCATTCCTCCTCAAAGAAAGCACACCATTTAATAAACTGAGAACTAGTAAGAACGGCTTTGGTCACATCCATCCAGTCCTTAGGGACACACAGGTGATATGCAATGTCTTGTAATAGGGTCTGGGCCCAGGGAGAGTTTGGGCCATCCTCCACCACCGCCTTAGCCTCCCATGGATACCATTCCAAGGGCCTGTTAGCTCCTGGTGCCAGATTGACCGGATACACTTGGGGAAGGGAATCCTGTGGCCTAGAGTCTGGGCTCTTGAGTGGCTCTTCCTTTCCAGAGGAGGTCTCCAAGTAGGTTACTTCCTCAGCCCTCGGCCTCTCCATGGAATGTTGGTAGGGGTCTGGGTCTTGCAAGTCCCTCTCACAGTTCTCATAATGCACCTTACCTCCCCTCCAATCAGGGGAATATGGAGGGGGCCTAGGACTGTCAGTATCAGCTGGGTGAGAGGGGGTAATTTTTACCCTTGTTTTCACTTCCACTGTGCACGTTTCAGTGCATTCTCGATTGGATTTGACACATTCCTTTTCCTTCTCACTTCCCAACTCCTCCTGTACTCCTTCTAGGCCTAATGTTCCCTCTTCCTCCTTCTTCTGTGATATAGCATTACCCATATTTAGGGTTTCACTTACCCAGAGAGACCAATTAGCCTCGGCAGGTATCTTTTCCTTTCAAGCCCCACGTTGGGTGCCAGATGTTGGGTATTTGTCCATCCCACGAAAGACGGACGGGGTCTGAGGAAAGGTAATTACAGCGCTCGCCTGTTCCCCAGCATCCCTCGGCCCAGGAGACAATCAGACACAGTGGGTAGCCAAATTCAACAGGTAGAAAACTCGTTTATTAAAAGAGAGCAGCCCTTTTTAAAGCCAAAAAGGGCAGGTGGCAAGCCAAGGGAGGAAGAGGAACCAATCACTGTCAAGGTCACACCCTATCAAGCACCTGAGCCTTCCTGGGCTGGTTAGGCACTGATTGGAAGATCAATTGGGCTCTGCCCACTCTACTCTCTCCCAGCGCCATCATTGCTGTCCATGTGCTCTACAGTAAATTAGGCTCTGCTCACTCAACCCCCTCTCAGCACCATCTTTGCTGCCCATGTGCTCCACAGATAGCATTGGGCCTTGGCCCCAGGGAAAAGTCCCCATAGGTGAAAGTGTCAACCCTCAGGGTTAAGAGTCTACCTCGAGTGTTTGTCTCTGGAGGACCAACATTGACCAAAGTCATTTAGGTTCCTCTAAGGGTGCATCTGGAAAAGCTTGCCAGCATGTTGTGGAGACCCCCTCTGGAGGTCACTTGTGGTTTCTGGGAATTCCTTGAGAGGTCATGTAGGGCTTCCTTGGGAAGCCATCTGGAACCTCATCAAGCGTACATATGCGACTTCCTTGAGAAGCCAAATGAAACCTACCCTCGAGGTCATCTACGGCCTTCTCCAGTGGCCATATTGGACTTTCTCCAGATGTCATCTGGGGCTTCCTCAGGAGGCAACCTGAGACCTCTTCAAAAGTAGTCTTTGGGGCTTCCATAAGAAGCAATTTAGCATGACCTCTTTAGGTCATCTGGAATTTCTTTGGGAGGTCAGCTTGGGTTACCTTGATGAGAAATGTATGACCATCTTCAGTCATCATCTAGGACTTCCTTGAGAAGCCATATAGGACCTTATCTGGAGGTCATCTGTGACTTTCTCAAGATAGTTTTCTGGACCCTCCTCTGGGGTTCATATATGGCCTCTTTGAGTGGCCATCTGGGAGCTATTCAAGACGTAATCTCAGCCTCATTGAGAGGACATCTGGGACCTCCTTTGGAGGTCATCTGACACTTCCTTGGGGAGCCATTTGGAACCTCCATGAGAGATTATCTAGGGCCTCCTAGGGAGGACATATGTGACATTCTCCAGAGGTCATCTGTGGCCTCCTCAAGAGGCAATCTGGGACATTCGCTCTGTCATCTGGGACCTCCTGTAGAGGTCAACATTGAGAGGTATGGGACATGTAAGTTAAGTGTCTGTGGCTATTGGTCTGTTTGTGTGCCTAAAGTTCCTATATCCAAAAAATATTCTCCCCAAGGCTTATAGAGTCCCTAAGAGAAAGATGCATTGGTGTATTCTCTCTCCTATTCTTTGCCATCAGCAACTGTAATGTTAAGTCCTCCCATACCAAAAGTGGCTACATTTACCAGCCTGAGGTGGTACAATGTGGTATGTTTCCATTATTACCCTTGAGACAGGAACATGAAGGAGATGGGGGGCAGGCCCCCTTTTTAATATATATTCCCTTTACTACTAGTGACCTGTATAACTGGAAATAGCAAACTCCATCTTTTTCAGAAAAAAACCAGGGGCTCATTATTTCATTAGAGACAGTAATTTTCACACAAAAGCACATCCGGAATGAGTGTCAGCAAATTTACAGGTGCTTTTCACCTGGTAGAAAAGGGAGTGAATCCTGCTCTGTGACTTGAAAGTAGTCTTTGGACCAGACAGTAGACCCACTATTAATGAGACCATTCGGAGCAAGTCTTTCCACAGACTTACCCAAGCTGAGACTAACAGTGATCGAGGTATGGAAGTGCATACCTAATATTGCTAGGTTTGATTAGCAGGGATACCTCAGTGACTAGAAGCCAAGTCATCAATCTAAGGTGAGTGAGATGGTACAGTAGGGAACCTCTAGGAGTAGATCAGTGTGCTTATTGAAAGCAAAATGGATATTGGGAAAAGGAATGTCCAAGGAGGAGAAAGATAGAAAAGGACAGGTTATGTAATCACATTAAACACCTGGAAAATGTGTTCATATCTCTGGAGTAACATGCAAAGGAGCTGGGGGCTCTGAATTCCAACTATGTTCAATTTAAAAAGCAGCCCTCTGCATTTAAGAAGAAATGTGGCAAAGGAAAATTCACACACTTCTATCTCAAAACACAGGCTTATAAAAGACTGAATCTCCATGATGTGGTAGTCCAAACCAACCAAGAGGTTAAAGGCACATGGAAGAGCACATTGGAGAAAACAGAGAGAATTATTTGACGTGAATAAAAGATTTGAAGATCTAAACTTGTGAGAGTCAAAAAAGAGAAGAATAGCTTCCTCACGCTCATGATATTCCTTTATAAACCTTTGGATTGACTCCTCTCTCCCTCTCACGCTCATACAGAGTCCTTTGTAGGTTTTCAATCTTTTCCTGCATTGACCTATTGTTTGCCTCCTCTCTCTCCCTATCACGCTCATACAGAATCTTTTGTAGGTTTTCAATCTTTTCCTGCATTGACCTTTTCTTTGCCTCCTCTCTCTCCGTATCACACTCATACAGAGTTCTTTGTATGTTTTCAATCTTTTCATTTATCATGTTTGCCAGCAGTGTTTGTAGAGCTATTTGGGAACTCTCCTCTGGATTATCCATTATCTGTTCTGTGCCCTGATAATAATGAGTGGGAGTGGAGGTACCCGGACTTGCCATTTTTCTTGTGGTTTTCCGGCTTACTCTGCCCATTTGGGATGAAATTGACACCAGTTTTGTGCTAGAACACTAACTTAAGGCAAGCATCAAACAAAGTCTGAATTTGCACAGTCAATAGTCTGCAGATACAATCTAGTTCAACAGATACCTCTATTCAACATCAAACAACTATATATTAATGGGCTATGAACCGCAAAGAAGAATTTGGTAAATCAGAAATTATTAGGGTTAGGGAGAGATGTGGGTAAAAATAGGAATAGAGTGATTTGGAAAGTTACAGGGAGAGTTAACTAAGTCCTAGTCTCAAAGCAGGAAATAGGTTGGATAGGATGAAAGTAGAGAGAGAGAAAACAAGAAGAAAGAGAAAGAAAAAAAAAGATACCAGAAAAAATAAAAAAATAAAAATTAATAATATGCAGAAGCGAGAACAAACTATTCAAAGAACGTGAATATAATGAGAGAAGGGGAGAGATATAAAGGAGATGTGAAAAAATTAAAAATAAAAATACTTAAAGTATTATATAGGTATAAAGAGGTAATACTACCATTAAGGAATTTAAGTCTCAGAAGTTTTGAATTGAGTAATAAACTTGTGGATTAAGTGTGTACACAATGGGGGATAAGGTCTAATAGTCAACTACGGGTTTATCTGAGGATGTGCAGAACAACAATTAAGTCACATAAAGAAGAACAAAAGAGAGCAAAAGGTGAGAAGCATAAGGAAGAAAGAAAAAAGATCAGAAGCTCAATTGAGCTAAGCAAAAAACAAAAAGAATTTTTTTGAGAAAAAAAAGAAAGAAAAACGCATACACACATGTATCCCTAAAATAAAGATTATAAGGGGGAAAAAAAGTTACTAGAAAACAATTTTTTTCAAAACACGTAAAAATTTTAAAAAGTTTTAGAAAAGAAAAAAAAATTTTGTAAAAGGTATAAAAAAAAGAAGAAGAAAAAAAACTTGTTTGATTTTTTTGGGGGAGGGTTTGGGAAAATCCTGTATCTCCCTTGTATCTGTCATCAGACTCTGGTTGGAGTCTCTGGTCTGCTTGTGGTCCTGTGGCTTGGTTGGTTTCTTTTGTTAGTTTGTTCGAACAGGCAGAAAAATGCTCTGCTTTACCCAGGATTTTGTGATCCTCCTCCCAAGTTAGTTCAATGGGAGGGGGTGTGCTTTGAGTATCACAAAAGAGGGAGTAGGCTTTTTCCTCAAGTTTGGAGAAGCTGTGATGAGGCTAGGTTCTAAGTAGAGTTGAGGCCTTTCAGCAAACAGTAGCTTTTCCCGGGGCCTAGTTTGTGAGAAACTCACAGAGCCCAGGATGGAGCCACTCTCAGGGTTTCTGTTTACTGATATCGAGGATGCTAAAGGGAGGGGTAGCTTCTGGCTCTGATTACTCGGTAAACAAATCCACTCCTAGGGTTGGCACCCGAACTGGGTGACTTTTCCCTGGGTGGAGCTGAGTCTGGCAGGTCATGCCCTTAAGTTCTTGTGACCTGGAAAATGACTCTAGTTTTATTCCAATGCCTGAGTTGGAGCTAGCACCTCCGCTGAGTTTTGTAGGTGAGTGGCTAGAGAATACTCAAAGAGAAAGGCAAGAGAAAAGGTGAGCAATGTGAGCAGCTTTAGAATACTCAAAGAGAAATGCAGGAATGGCGTGAACGAGCTGAGAACACTCAAAGAAAACTACAAGAATGGCAGGAACAAGAGGAAGCTAAGCAAACAGATATAAAGGAATTGAGAGAGCATGATGAGAATACACAAAGATCAATAAAGGCATTCATGGGATCCATTAACAAAGAGGTGAAGGAAGTTAGGGAGGCCACAAAGGGAATGCGGAATGGAACCCAACAGAAGGAATGGGAGTCCAAGGAAACCATAAACAATCAACTAAGTAATTTGAGAATAAACACTGGACACCAAATTAAGGAAGTAGAGAAGTCCATACAAGATCTAAAAAAAGCTTCAACAAAAAATTTGAAGCGCCGGCGCTGGTGGCTCACGCCTGTAATCCTAGCTACTCAGGAGGCTGAGATCTGAGGATTGCCGTTCAAAGCCAGCCCGGGCAGCAGAGACCGTGAGACTCCTATCTCCAATAAACCACTAGAAAACCGGAAGTGGTGCTGTAGCTCAAGTGGTAGAGCGCTCGCCCTGAGCTGAAGAGCTGAGGGACAGCGCCCAGGCCCAGAGTTCAAGCCCCACAGCCGATAAAAAAAAAAAAAAAAGAATTTGAAGCTATCAAAGCTGACCAATTACAAGGAAAAGAAATAAAAAACAAAGTAGAACGACTTGACAGCAGGTTAGACCATGCAGATGATCGAATCTCGGAGATTGAAGACAGCCTAGATATTATAGAGAAAGAACATACAACCATCCAAGAAAAGTCCAAGAAATATGATAGATCTATCCAACACTTGGAAAAAAATATCAAAAGTCCTAATCTATGGATAATGGGTGTAGAGGAGCACCTAGAAAAAGAAGTAAATGGTCTAGGAAATTTGTTTAACAGGATCCTAGCAGAGAACATCCCAAACATGCAAAAAGATAGGCCTATTCAGATACATGAAGCTTTTAGAACTCTAAATAGAGCAGACCAGAATAGGATATCCAACCATCACAATATAATCCACACAGGATCAACTCAGAACAAGCAAAAGATCCTTAAACTGTGAAGGAGAAAAGATTAATCACCTATAAAGGGAAACCAATTAGAATCACCTCAGATTTCTCAGCAGAGAAAATCAAAGCAAGAAGAGCCTTGAATGATGTATGCCAAGCCCTAAAAACAAACAAATATCAACCAAGAATAGTGTACCCAGCTAAACTCTCCTTCATAACTGAAGGCTAAATATAAACCTTCCATAGCAAAGAAAAATTGAAACAATACATCTCCACCAAACCAGCCCTACAAAAAATTCTTAAAGATGTCCTACACATAGAAAACCAACAAGACCACAATAAATGCCAAGAAACTGCACCCAAACTGAGAATCCAAGAACCCTAAGAAGAACCCAGTTTTCACAACCACTAAGAAGGTGGATAACATGGCACGAACTCCCAAATACCTCTCAGTCCTATCTCTTAACATTAACGGACTTAACTCTCCAATTAAATGACATAGACTGTCTAGTTGGATTAAAAAACAAGATCCTTCTATCTGCTGCCTTCAGGAGTCACATCTTGCCCCTAAATACAAACACATTTTCAATGTCAAAGGCTGGAGCAAAATCTACCAAGCAAACCGCCCCCATAAACAGGCGGGAGTTGCAATCCTAATATCAGATAAAATAGACTTCAAATAAAAATTCGTGAGAAGAGTTAAAAAAAGTAGCTAAATACTAATTAAGGGATCTGTTCTTCAGGAGGATATTACAATTCTAAATATCAATTCGCCAAACAATGGAGCACCCAAATTTATCCAAGGAACTCTACTTTCCCTCGAATCCCACATAGATCCAAACACATTAATTGTTGGGGATTTTAACACAGCACTCTCCCCACTAGATAGATCAACTCGGAAAAAATCAACAGATAAACTGCAGATCTAAACAGCTGCATAGATCAACTAGATTTAACAGACATCTACTGAATATTTCACCCAGCAGCAACAAAATACACGTTTTTCTCAGCAGCACATGGAACATTTCCTAAAATAGACCACATTTTAGGCCACAAAGGAAACTTGTTTAATTGCAGAAACATTGCAGTTATACCTTGCCTTCTCTCTGAAAACAAGGGAATAAAATTAGGACTCAACATCAAAAGCCACCAAAGAAAGTACAGTAACACATGGAGGCTGAAAAACAAACTGCTGAAACACGAGTGGGTCATTAGAAAGGAAATTCAAATGTTCATTCTATTCAACAAAAATTAGCACACAAATTACCAGCTCCTCTGTGACACAGCAAAGGCAGTACAAAGAGAAACCTTTATAGCTCTGAGCTCCTACATTAACAAATTGGAGAGATCTGAAACCAACAATTTGATGAGACATCTGAACCTCCTTGAAAAAGAGCAGCAAGATAAACCCCAATCCAGTAGACAGAAAGAAATAATTAAAATTAAATCAGAAATAAATGAATTAGAATCCAAAAAACTATAGAAAGAATCAACAAAACAAAGAGTTGGTTCTTTGAAAAAATTAACAAAATTCACAGGCCCTTAGCAAATCTTATCAGAAAAAGAAGAGAACACACCCAAATAACTAAACTCAGAGATGAGAATGGAAATATCACCACGGAAAAAACCAAGAGTCAGAACGTGATAAAGAAATACTTCTCAAAACTTCATGCTAATAAGTTTGAGAACTTGACAGAAATGGACCTTTTCCTAGCAAATATTGACATGCTAAAACTAAACAAAGAAGAGTTAAGCTAGCTTAACAGGCCCATATCAAGCATTGTAATAGAAACAGCAATAAGAGTCCTCCCAGCTAAGAAAAGTCCAGGAACAGATGGTTTTAAAGCAGAATTCCACAAGATATTTAAAGCAGAGCTCACACCAATATTCCTCCAAATCTTCAATGAAATTAAAAGAGAAAGTTCATTACCAAACACCTTCTATTAAGCCATCATAACCCTCATCCAAAAACCAGGCAGGGATTCGTCAAAGAAAGAGAACTGTAGACTCATTTCTTTGATGAAAATTGATGCAAAACTTCTCAACAAAATTTTGGTCAATTGACTTCAACAATTCGTTCAAAAAATCATACACCATGATCAAACAGGATTCATTTCAGGGATGCAAAGCTGGTTAAACATAAGCAAATCAATTAATATTATTCATCACATCACCAGGAGCAAGGATAAGAACCAAATGGTGATCTCAATAGATGCAGAAAAAGCATTGGACAAGCATTGGAAAAATTAGGAATCCATGGAACATTCCTCAATACAATAAGGGCTGAATATGACAAACTTCAGCCAGCATTATACTTAATGGCGAAAAACTATAGCCATTTCCTCTTAACTCAGGAACAAGACAAGGATGTCCAATCTCTCCACTTCTCTTCAATTTAGTATTAGAATGCCTACCTACAGCAATAAGACAAAATGCAAACATAAAGGGGATCCCAATAGGGAAAAAAGAAATAAAACTCTCCCTCTTTGCAGATGACATGATCTTGTATTTAAAGAATCCCATAGACTCCACCCCCAAATTACTCACGCTGATTCAAAACTTTGGCAAAGTAGCAGGGTATAAAACTAAACGCCCAAAATCAATGGCTTTTCTGTATGCCAACAATGAGAAAAGTGTGGTTGAAATAAGGAAAGTAACTCCATGTGTAATAGCCCCTCAAAAACTAAAATACCTAGGAATTAACTTAACCAAAAAATGAAGGACCTCTACGATAAAAACTTTAAAATCTTGAAAAATGAAATCAAAACAGACCTTAGAAAATGGCAAACCTCCCATGCTCCTGGATTGGACAGATTAACATCGTGAAAATGGCAATACTTTCCAAGGCTATCTACAAATTCAATGTGATACTTATCAAAATTCCAACCTCATTCTTCAAGGAAATAGAAGAGGCAATCCAAAAATTCATATGGAACAATAAATTACCCCCAATAAAAAAAACACTCCTCAACGGAAAAAACACTGGTAGTGGAATATCAATACCAAATTTCAAACTGTAATATAAAGCCATTGTAATCAAAACAGCTTGGTACTGGCACAAGAACAGACCTCAGGACCAATGGAATAGAATTAAAAACCCAGAAATGAACCTACAGACCTATAGCTAACTAATCTTCGATAAGGGAGCTAAAATAATAGAATGGAAGATAGACAGCCTCTTCAGTTAATGGTGCTGGCAAAATTGATTAACTACTTGTAGAAAACTAAAATTAGATCCTTATATATCAGCTTGCACCAGAATCAACTCCAAATGGATCAAAGACCTCAGAGTCAAAGCAGACACTCTGAAAACATGACAGGATGGAATAGGAGAACCCTAGGTCTCCTTGGCTCAGGCCAAAATTTTCTAAATAGAGACCCGGAAACACAATAAATCAAAGAAAGGTTGGACAAATGGAATTGCATTAAGTTGCAGAGCTTCTGCATGGCAAAGGACATAGCTAGAAAGATCAATAGAAAGCCCACAGATTGGGAGAAGATCTTCAATAGTCATACAACAGACAAGAGTCTAATATCTAAAATATACTTATAACTGAAAAAATTAAATTCCCCAACAACAACTCCTCAAAGAAACAACTGCCAAATAAATAAGTTGGCTAAAGACTTGAAGAGAAACTTCTCTGAAGAAGAAAGAAGGATGGCCAATAGACACATGAAGAAATGCTCAAACTCCCTAGCCATAAAGAAATGCAAATCAAAACAACATTGAGATACCACCTCGCCCCAGTTAGAATGGCTAGAATCAAGAACTCTAATAACAACAGATGCTGGAGGGGATGTGGAAAGAAGGGAACCTTACTTCATTGTTGCTGAGAATGTAAACTTGTTCAACCACTTTTGAAAGCAGTATGGAGGTTCCAGAAAAGACTTCACATAGAGCTCTCCTATGACCCAGCAATCTCATTTTTGGGCATTTACCCAAATGTTTACAAACAAGACCTCACTAAAGCTACCAGCACAATTATGTTTATTGCAGCATTATTTACCATAGCTGAGATATTAAACCAACCCAGATGCCCCTCAGTAGATGAATGGATCAAGAAAATGTGGTATATATACACAATGGAATTCTATGCCTCCATCAGAAAGAATGACATTGCCCCATTTGTTAGGAAATGGAAAAACTTGGAAAAAATTATATTAAGTGAAGTCAGCCAAGCCCAAAGAAACATAGGTCCCATGATTTCCCTTATTTGCAATATCTAGTATATGTATGAGTCACGCAGGAAAGGTCAGATACTGTGATGTTAGGAAAATGAACCCTTAGATATGCATTTAAATGTTTTTTTTTCTTTCATGCATTTGTTTCTAACTCATTTATAAGATTATTTCTTTGTAGCTTTGTATGTCCGTCCCCCACTGTATATCCCCTGCTTTCACTGTATTTGATGTCGGAATAATTTGTGGAGGAAATGGGGACAAACAAGTCGTTTAAGGATACAGATGGACCCGATGCAACTATGAAAAGTAAAAGTTGTTATTTCAAAAACGAACTTTACTACTTTGGTGGGGGGGTTATTTTGAGTGGCGAGGTGAGGCTGGGAAGGGATGTGAAGAGTTAACCAAGGAGGAGGCTGCAGTGCTTGATAAGAAATGTACTCATTTTCTTGCCCGTGTTATTGTAACCCCTCTGTACAGTATGTTCACAATATTAAATAAATAAATAAATAAATATGAGAAGAAGTTAAAAAGAGAAGAAAATCCTCAAAAGGAACCTAGAAAATACTCAGAATCAAATGAAATTCAAGTACATTAGCCTAGATGATTATGAGGCAAATTAGGGGACTATAGACCGACAGAAGCACAAGACAGAAATACTGCCATCCTTGCTAACCACAAGTGAGGTCAAGCAGAGATCCTGATGATGCATTAAGAAATGTGGACGTGAAAAATGAGCTGGACCTGATATCAGAATGTATTAGGCTGAAGTACATGTCGATTATAAGCTTTGAAAATTGTCACCAGAAATTCAAAGCAATAGAGAGAGACGGACAGAGTAGTTAGCAGAGAAGACGGGGAAGTGCTGTCATAGATGAGGCCAAGAAAAGTGAACAGGAAAATATCAGGCTCAATAAAGATATTATTACTCTTTAGAAAGAGTTAAAGGGCTACATGCTCTGATAGAATGCTAGGGAAAGGGAAAGGACATTAGTAAGAAAAATAGAAGGGCTAAAAAAAACATTTGAAATATCTGTCACAAAATACACTGAAGTGGAAAACTAGAAAGAGAAACTAGTAGAGTAAAAGCCCTGAAAGACTGCTGAGATCTTCTGCATAAATGTAATACAGAAGCATCATGTCCCAATGAAACAGGTGGATGTGGCAAAAAAAATACCTTGCAATAGCACCTTTGTGAACTTAAGGGACGAGCTGAAGAGCAAGCAAAGGTGTTGTGAGAAGGAGCAGCAGTTGTCCAGTCAAAGGAACTCTCCTGTGACCCTGCTAAAACAGTTACAGTTTAAGGAGCCCATTGAGAAGGAGAGTGAGATTTTGAAAGCAAGTTTGAGAGAAAAGGAGGAGAATAAAGGGGAAGAAGTCTGCAAGGTTCAGAGTATTGTAGAGGAGTTAAAGAAACTAGAGACCTTAAGATACAGGGAAACATCTGAGCTGATCAGGTGGCTTGAGAGATCACTCTAAAACAGTGGAATCTTTAGAGCTACTAGTCATTAAAATTACAGGAAGAAGCAAAAACAGTTGTAATAAGTGTGCAAATATTGACACTGACCTTATGAAAAAAGCATACGAGCTCAAGCTTTCTGTCAGTTTACGTGTAGATATTTGCACCCTGGTAAATTGCCCGAGGCCACTACCTAAAACTGTTCTGAAAACCAGTGGGGACTTAGCATGAAAATACTTAGTAAGGTGTGTAGGTAATTTCCAACAAGTAAATGCTGAAAAGCTGGAACCTATGGAAAGCATTCATATGAGAGGAACCTCAGATGGTGAATTTGCGAAACTGGACTTCACAGAGGTGAAGCCTGGAAAGTATGGGTATTGGTATCTATTAGTAATAGTGGGCACTTTTTCAGGCTGAGCTGAGGCATGTAATAATTCCTTGATTTGGCTTACCCTTAGCTGTGGGGTCAAAAGATGGCCATGCATTCATGGTCCAAGTTCTCAATTATTAACTAACACTCTAGGAATAAATTGGAAGTTACAATCCATTTATAGAACTCAGAGTTCAAGGCATTAGAAAGAATGACTATGCCCTCAAAGGAAACTAACTAAATTAAATACAGAGATTGTCCATGGCTAGGTGAGCCTCCTCCACTTTGCTTATCTTTGAGCAAGATGTAGCACTTATGTTAAAGGATTTAATCCCTTTGAAATACTTTAGTTGGACCACCCCCTTTGGTTCCTAAATTTGGGAAGGCTATATTAACAGAAACGTCTAACTACAATCTGCAGGCTTTACAACATATTCTTTTATGGACCTATCCTTTGGTAACCAAGGCCCACCAGCCACCTAAGAAAAACTCCACCTGAAGGGGAGGGACAAAGATGGCAATGGAACAGCAGGAAAACACCACAGATCTCCCCAACGAAATACAGAGTTTGGATTTCAATGCTCCGTTTCTGCAAGTGACCCACAAAAAAAAGGCGATTACTCAGAGAGATACAGAAAGTGAAAAAAGAAAAGGGAAAAACCTACACAGACAGTAAAGTGGGAAGACCCTTCCCCCACCCATTTTTGGTGATGGGGCTCTCCGCTGAGCAGCTTAAGTGGTGGAACTTTGTGCCAGGTTGCTTAAGTGGCTTGGCTCTGGACCCTCAGGGGACCACATACCCCCAAGCATCCCAAGAATCACAGAAGACTCCCAAGGTCCAGTGCCAACCCAGAGAATACAAACGGAAATCTCAGAAGACAGAATCAGCATGAAGATTCCCCTCACCCTCCCTGGCATGGCACATCTGCCTGGCTGGTGCAAGAAGCCCAACCTAGTCAGGAGCAGCAGCAGCTCTCAGCAGGGGCGAATGACCCTAGACTCTCAGTGTGGCACGTCTGTCCTGCTGGTGTAAACAGCCTAGCCTAACCTGGAACAGCAGCAGCAGCTGGCAATAGTGGCAAACCACCCAGACTCTGTCACAATGCCGCTTGGCACTAGCCCACAGGAACAGCCCAGACCAGCCTGGGGCGGCAGTGATAACTGTGGCAGGGACAGCTGCAGTGAACAACTCCAGACCCATGCCTGTTTGTGCCTCTCTATACTGGCCCACATAAGCAATCTAGCCCAGCCTGAGGCAGCAGCACTGGTTAACACCTGACTCGTGGTAGGGTGGAGCGCCTCTCCATACCGGCTTGCATAACCAGCCCAGCCCAGTCCATGGTGGCAAAGGTGGTGAACAACCCCAGACATGATGCAGGGTGTGGTGCTGAACAACCCCAGAATAGCCTCATGAACTTTCCTGCCTGGTCTGGCTTTGAAGCTGAATACACAGATCTGAGCCTCCTGAGTAGTTACAAGTACAGGCATTCACACCAGCAAGAGGATCGACATAATTCCCTGTATTCTATCTGATCATAGTGGAATCAAACTAGTTCTCAATAACAAGACATAAAGCAGAAAAAACTTAAACACATGGAAATTAAACAGAACTAAGTTGAACAATACTTGGGTCACAAAAAAGCTAAAGAAGAAATTAAAAAGTTCTTACAATTCAGTGAAAATGAAGAAACATCACAAAGAAACCTATGGGACCCAATGAAGGCAGTCCTGAGAGGCAAATGTATTGCTCTCAGTGCACATATCAAGAAAACAGAGGCCAAGTAAACAATCTTATGATACAACTAAAATTGGTACAGAAACAAGAAAAAAAATTGAACCTAAAGTTGCTAGACAGAAAGAGATAACCAAAATAAGAGGTGAAATTAATAAGATAGCGATTGAGAAAATTATGAATAAAATTAATAAAACAAAAAACTGTTACTAAGAAAAAAGTCAATAATTCTGATAGACCACTGGCAAGAGTAACTAACAAAATAAGAGAGGAGACCAAAATCGATATTATCAGAGATACCACAGGAAAAATTACAACAAATATCCAAGACAATCATAAGGAAATAATTCCAGATTCTTCTCACGAAGGAAGGAAAACCTAGCAGAGATGGATGAATTTCTACAGAAATACAAATTGCTATCCCCCCTTTCCTTTTTGGCCCTGCTTCTCCACCATGTATGGTGGGGGCAGCAGTTCGGTAAATAAACTTCTTTTCCTGCCTTAATAGTGTGTGGTATTCTCTTCATAGGCTACTGAATGAAACCTACCTATTTAATATTACATTTAATGCTGTGACTCAGATGGTGTTTTTGAGTTGGAAATGTTAGAATTTTCTAACCACCCCTTTTCTGTGAACTAAACTGCATTGAGACACCACGCGAGACTTTTCACCAATACCACTGCTGGCCTTCACATCCACGTCCACACCACTTCTCTTCTCTGGTGAGTGAAACTACTCTCTATGGCTCTCTGTTGCTCAATCTCTGTTCAGATGTGGCAACATGCCAGAGAGCTCCTATGGCCTTTAGCAGAAAGGCTGGTCACCTCTGAACCCGAGAATGCTTGGTTATGTGGTCTTGGCCATTTCTCTCTAGAGCTCTAGGGGAAGCAGGGACATCCTTTCTGCCTGGTCAGCTCTCCTTCCCTCACCAGACTGACTCTCCTACACATTTAACGGGGTGCTACGAGTCATGCCCGAGCCATGAAACCCCTCTAAAATGCCTCATGCGATTCCTGGATAGCCAGAGCACCTAATTTTTTTAATGCTTTTCTCAGATTTAGACAATTTTTGCCTCTGCAATGGTAAATGGTCAACAGTCTGTTCACTTTCAGAATCTCTTTGCTCTCTGCTAATCATGTCAAATTTTCTATATCTCTCCCTTTCTTTTCTACAACTATTGGTATTGTGCCATGAAGCATGCAAAATGGCCTGGGTCCAGGGGACCCATTCTAGTTTCCCTCTAAAAGGCTAGCCAAACTAGGCTTGATTTTTTGTTCAAGTTTTCTGTGCATTTTTTTAGAAATTTGTCATCTTGAGTTCGCCATCTTGGCCAAATGGTGGGTGAAGGATTTGGCCCCCTCCAATCTTTACCCTTCCACCAAGCTTTCTTCTCCTTCATCCATCTATTCAAATGTGCCTTGCTAACAAGTTGCTCTTTTCACAGACTCTGGTAACTGAGACCCAACCATCTGATGTGCTTTGTTAACAAAGATGTCTAAACATTGTCTAAAATTTTAGGATTTGAGTTTTGTCTTTTTTCTTTTGTGTTGTTTAGGCTAGTACTGACTACGTGATTCTAAAATATTGCGCATATCTGTGTTAAGATTCTCCCATCTAACAAGTTTTGTCATTGCAGAATATTTTGTCAATTCGTGATAAGGACCAGGTAAGCTCTACTTATTCTATTTGATCTCTTTGTTTCTTTAATTGGAAATAACAAAGGGTTTTCGTGACAAAGGTTGCAATTCAAATCCAACCCAGGCTGAAAAATCCCTAAGACTCCATCTCCCAACTTACCTGCAAAGAGCCAGGCTGGAAGCTTGTCTCGAGCCTCTTATCTCCAACCAGAAAACACTGCAAGAGTTTTTATAACTCAAAGTGGTAGAGTGCTAGACATAAGCAGAAGTGCTCAGGGACAGTGCCCAGGAATTGAGTTCAAACCTCCTTGAATACCAACTGGTACAAACCATCCCACCAACGACACTTAGGATTTGGTAAGAAGGAATCAAGGATTTGATTGGACATGAAAAACAGTGGTGGATACATAAAGCAGCATTGTCCTAATAATGAGCAGGGCCCACTAATCAATGTTGCCCCATGACCTGGCCCACTGGAGTGCATGGAGCATGCCACACAAGTGAGCAGGGCATGCTACTAGAGGGGGTAGGATGTCATCCTCACATGATGAGCTGTGAAGAATTGATTGGGGAACAGGCAGTTTGTGAAGTGATGGTTGAAAACTGTTAGGTAGGAAACCCACTGGAGTGATGGAGGGGTTTAACCTATTTATAGGCTGCATGGTCAGAGCAATGGAATTGAAGAAAATCAAGGGAAGACATCAACGAAGGAAGTGGTGAGACAGAAGGAGGGGAAAGACCTGGGAGAAAAGGAATTTGAGGGCGAGCAGGAGGGGAAGGAAGCCAATTGGCCACCAGGCCAGAGAAGTGTAGTGGAGAGGCCTAAAGAGAAGAAGGAAGTGATGGAAGGGAAAAAGGGAAATGAAGGAAAGGTCTATAAAGAAGGAAGGAATAAGGGAAAAGGAAAAAGCCTTACCTATTGAAGTTTGGAGCGTGGAGATGGTAATTTGGGTGGTTGGTGTTTTGCAAACCAATTAACTATGCTTATTGGACGTCTGAGGTTTGGTGGTTAGGGCTGGGCTGTCACTGAGTGTACAGCACAGGACAAGGTAAATGCAGGCTCATTTCTAGTCTAAATAAAATTATCTTCAATGTGCCTCATTGGGTTGCCTTGTGTTTCATGCATTATAAGTGTACAAGATCAGAAGTTAATAGTCTCAAAGGCCACGATTTTTGTAAAATGTTATGAGGTCAAAATAGGTTTGAAAAACCCAATGGAACAATGATATCACAATGGCAATATGATGTCACAATATTGAGTGATAATAATATTTTCATGTTATACTTAGTTGGTGATGACATAATGGTGATGAGGTCACAGTAGGTTTACGATGTTATAATAAGTCACAATAGGTTTTTTTTATTGTGAAAATACTGTAGAGAGGGTTTACCATTACATGGGCAAATAATGTGTACATTTCTTATCAAGCATTATAGCCTCCTCCTTTGTTTCCTCTTCCTATCCCTTCCCATACTTACCTGGCAGGGGAAATACCACGATCACACAATAGGTTTATGATGTCAGTTATGATGTCAGTTATGATGTCCATTCCCTGGAGAAAGTCATCCCACCCAGGCAGGAAAAACTCTGCCCACAGAGAAGTGACTTTCTTCACCAGGTAAACACAGCCAGAGACTGCCCCTCCCTACAACAGCCTAGACAAACAATTGAAATTCAGTAAACATAAACCCCGAGAAAAGCTCCAAGCTGGGCTCTGTGCGTGTCTCAGCAATTAACCCCTCAGGGAAAAGCTACTGTTTGCTGAAAGACCTCAACCCTAAACAGAACCTAGCCTCATTACAACATCTCCAAACTAGAGGAAACAGCCATCTCCCTCTTTTGTGATACTCCAAGCAGATCTCCCTCCCATGGAACTAGCCTGGGAGGAGGATCAAAAGACATGCCTAACACAAAGCAGTTTCTGCCGGCCCAAACTGACTTAAGAAACCAATCAAGCCAAAGGAAAACCAAACACCACAAGCAGACCCAAGACTCCACCAAGAGACTTGTTATGGACACAGAGGAGATACAGGGTCTTCCCATTCAGCCCCCACCAAAAAAATTAAGGAACTCTTCTTTGAAACTTTTCTTAAATTTTTATTTTTAAAAAATATTTTCTGTTAAACTTTTTTCTCATAATTTTTATTTTTGGTGTGTGTGTGTGTGTGTGTGTGTGTGTGTGTGTGTGTGTGTGTATGTATATGTGGGTGTGTTTAATCCCTTTTGACCTTTTGGGCCTTTTTTATTGTTTTCATTTTTTTCTCTCTTTTTTTTTTTTACAGAACTTAATTGCTGTTCTGCTCATCCTTATATATACCTGTAGTCAATTATTAGATCTTATCCACCATTGTGTACATACTTAATCCAGAAATTTATTACTCAATTCACAACCTCTTAGGCTTAACTTCTTTAAGAGCAGTATCATCTCTTTATGCCTACATAATTATCAAGTAACTAATTTTAATTTTTTCTTATTTTTTTGCTTTAATGTTTCTTTTCTATCCCTCCCCTCCTCTCATCCTATCCTTTTCTTCTCTCAATATCATTTCTTTAAAAGTACGTAATTTTTAAGTGTTTCACTTCTTAAATTTAATTTTTGTTTTTCCAATTTTCTTTTTTTTATTTCTCTACTGTCATTCTGTCTAATCCTTTTCCCTCTCTGAGATTAGGAATTGGTTAAATTTACTCTCCTATTACCCCTGCACATCCCTCTAGTCCTATTTGTCCCCACATTTCTCTCTAAAGCTAATAATTTGTGGATTGCCAAATCCTTTTTTGCTGTTTGTAGCCCCTTAATACATAGTTGTTTTATGTTCAATAGATTGTATCTTTTGAATTAGATTGTATCTGCAGCCATTTGGATTGTGCAACCACAGGACTCTGGTTAATGCTTGCCTTAAAATAGTGTTCTAGCACACAATTGGTGTTACTTTCATACCAAATGGGCAGAACAAGCCGAAAAGCACAATAAAAATGGCAAGTACAAGTATCTCAACTCCCACTCTGTTAAGCAGGTGACAGAATTGTTAATGAATAATCCAGAGGAGTTCCATAAAAACCTGTACAAACGCTACTGGTAAACATGGTGAATGAAATGATTGAAAACTTGCAAAGGACTCAGTGAGAGCATGATAGGGAGCGAGAGGAGGCAATCAAAATTCATACAGGAATCTTTTAAGCAATAGGAAACTACTTAAAGATTAATGCAGGAATTGCATTAGCAGGTTGAAAAGAGTCAAAGAGAAATACAGGAGATGCATTTGCAGGCTGAGCACAGCCATAGAGAATTACTAGAATTGCGTGAACTTGACTAAACTAATCAAAGAGTAATACAGGAATTATGAGAGCAGGATGAGAATAGACAAAGATCAATAGAGGCATTCATGGAATCCATAAACAGGCAGCTGAAAGAAGTGAGGGAGATCACAAATGGAATGCTGAAAGGAGCAAGACAGAAAGAATGGGTGTCCAGGGAAACCATAACCAATCAACTATGTGATTTGAGAAACTGAACACCAAATTAAGGAAGTAAAGAAGTTCATACAAGATCTAAAACAAAGCTCCAACAAAGAATTTGAAGCCATCAAAGCCGACCAATTAGAAGGAAAAGAAATAAAAAACAAAGTAGAAAGTCTTGACAGTAGGTTAGACCATGCAGAAGATTGAATCTCGGGGATTGAAGACAGCCTAGATATTATAGAGAAAGAACATACAACCATCCAAATCAAGTACAAAAAATATGATAGATCTATTCAACATTTGGAAGACACCATCAGAAGGCCTAATCTTAGGATAAATGGTGTAGAGGAGCACCTAGAGACAGAAGTTAATGTTCTAGAAAATGTATTTAACAGAATTCTAGCAGAGAACTTCCCAAAAATGCAAAAGGATAGGCCTATTCAGATACAAGAAGCTTATGTAACCTCAAATAGACCAGATCAAAACAAGACATCCCTCTGTCACCTTATAACCTTCACAGGATCAATTCAGACCAAGGAATGGAGCCTTAAAGATCTCAAGGAGAAAAGAACAATCACCTATAAACAGAAACCAATTAGAATCATCCCAGATTTCTCAGCAGAGCCTATTAAAGCAAGAAGAGCCTGGAAAGGTGTATGCCATGCGCTAAAGACAAACAACTATCAACCAAGAATACTGTACGCAGCTAAACTCTCCTTCATAACTGGAGGTCAAATAAAAACCTCCCATAGCCAAGAAAAATTGAAACTATAGATCTCCACCAAACTAGCCATAAAAAAGACAAAAGTGTCCTACACATAGGAAACCAACAAGACCACAGTAAAAGCCAAGAAACAGCATCCAAGGGAATAAAATTAGAACTCAACACCAAAAGCCAACAAAGAAAGTCCTGTACTACATGGAGGCTGAAGAACACACTGTTGAATCACCAATGAGTCATGGAAGAGATTAGAAAGGAAATGCAAATGTTCATGATATTTAAAAAAAATGAATACACAAATTACCAGCTCCTCTGGGACACAGCAAATGCAGTACTCACAGGCAAGTTAATAGCTTTGCGGTCCTACAAGAACAAATTGGAGAGATCTGAAACCAACAATTTAATAAGACATCCAAACCTCCTTGGAAAAGAGCAGCAAGATAAACCCCAATCCAGTAGATGGAAAGAAGAATTAAATGAATTAGAAACCAAAAACATCAGAGAAAGAATCAACAAAACAGAGAGTTGTTACTTCGAAAAAATTAACAAAATTGACAGACCCTTAAGCAAACCTTATCAGAAAAAGAAAAAAACTCACCCAAATTAAAAAAAAAATTAACTCAGAGATGCAAATAGAAACATCATCACAAAAACAACCAAGATTCAAAAAATGATAAGGGAATACTTTTCAAACCATTATGCAAATAACTTTGAGAACCTGGCAGAAATGCACGTTTTCCTAGCAAATCCTAACATTCTGAAACAAAAAAGATGAGTTAAATCAACTTAACATGCCCATATCAAGCATAGAAATAGAAACAGCAATGAGTCCTCACATCTAAGAAAATCCTAGGACCAGATGGATTCACAGCGGAAATCTATAAGGCCTTCAAAGTAGAGCTCACACCAATACTCCTCCAACTCTTCAATGAAATTGAAAGAGAAAGTTCATTACAGAATTCATTCTATGGTTCCATCAGAACCCTTATCCTAAAACCAGATAGGGACTCATCAAAGAAAGAAAACTGTAGACCCATTTCGTTGAAGAACAATTATGCAAAACTCCTCAACAAAATTTGGGCCAATCGATGTCAACAATTCATCCAAAAAATCATACACAACGATCAAACAGCATTCATTTCAGGGATGCAAAGCTGGTTCAATATATGCAAAGCAATTAATAAAATTCATCACATCAACAAGAGCAAGGATAAGAACCACATGGTTATCTCAATAGATGCAGAAAAAGCACTGACAAAATCCTACATCCCTTTGTGATGAAAGCTCTGTAAAAACTATGAATCCAGTCGACATTCCTCAATACAATAAAGGCTGTATATGACAAACCTACAGCCAGCATTATAGTTAATGCTCAAAAACTAAAGCCATTTCCTCTGAACTCAGGAACAAGACAAGGATGTCCACTCTCTCCACTTCTCTTCAATTTAGTAATAGAATGCCTAGCTACAGCAAAAGACAAGATGCAAACATAAAAGGGCTCCAAATAGGGAAAGATGATGTAAAACTCTCCCTATATTCAGATGACATGATGTTGTATTTAAATAATTCCACCGACTCCACTCCGAAATTATTCATGCTGATTCAAAACGTTGGCAAAGTAGCAGGGGAAAATTACCTATCAAAAATCAATGGCTTTTCTGTATGCCAACAATGAGGAAAGCATGGCTGAAATCAAGAAAGCAACTCCATTCATAACAACCAAAAAAAAATAAAATACCTAGGTATTTTATGAGAGGATCTTTATGATGCAAACTTTAAAAACCTGAAAAAGGAAATAAAAATGGAACTTAGAAAGTGGAAAAACCTCCCATGCTCCTGGATTGGCAGAATCAACATGGTGAAAATGGCAATATTTCCCTAGGCTATCTACAAATTTATGTGATGTTTATCAATATTACAAACTCGTTCCTCAAGAAAATAGAATAGGCAATCCAAAAATTCATATGGAACAATAAAAGACTCTGAATAGCGTAAAAGATCATTAACAGAAAGAAAAGTGGTGGAGGAATAACAATACCAAATTTCAAACTCTACTACAAAGCCATTGTAATAAAAACAGCTTAGTACTGGCACAAGAACAGAACACAGGACCAGTGGAATAGAATTGAAAACCCAGAAATGAAGTCACAGACCTATAGACACCTAGTCTTTGATAAGGGAGCTAAAAAATAGAATGGAATAAAGAGCCTCGTCTGTAAATGCTGCTGACAAAATTGATTAATCACTTTTAGAAAACTAAAGCTAGATCCATATGTATCACCCTGCACAAGAATCAACTCCAAATGAATGAAAGACCTCAGAGTCAAAGCAGACACCCTGAAAACATTGCAGGACAAACTAGGAGATAATCTATGTGTCATTGGCACAGGCTGAAATTTTCTTAATAGAGACCCAGAAGCACAACAGATCAAAGAAACGTTGGACAAATTGAATTGCATGAAATAACAGAGCTTCTGCATGGCAACGGACAGAGTTAGCAAGATCAATAGAAAGCCCATGGATTGGGACAAGATCTTCACTAGCCATACAACGGACAAGGGTCTCATATCTAAAACATACTTGTAACTCAAAAAATTAAATCCCCCAACAACAAATCCTCAAAGAAACAACTGCCCAATAAATATGTAGGCTAAAGACTAAAGAGAAACTTTTCTGAAGAGAAAAGAAGGATAGCCAATAGATACATGAAGAAATGCTCGACCTCCCTAGCCATAAAAGAAATGCAAATCTAAACTATATTGAGATACCACCTTACCCCAGTTAGAATGCTATAATGAAGAACTGTAATAACAACAGAAGCTGGACAGGATGTCGGTGGGACTGTAATCTTGTTCAACCACTTTGGAAAGTAGTATGGAGGTTCCTCAAAAGACTACATATAGAGCTCCCCTATGACACAGCAATCCCACATTTGGGCATTTACCAAATGATCACAAACAAGCCCATACTAAAGCTAGCAGCACCACTATGTTTATTGCAGTATTATTTACCATACCCAAGATATGGAACCAACACAGATGCTCCTTAGTAGATGAATGGATTGATTAAAATGTGGCAACAATGCTTGATAAGAAATGTGCTCGTTACCTTGCCCATGTAATTGTAACTCCTCTGTATGGTATTTTACAATAATAAAAAAATGTGGTATATATATATACAATGGAATTCTATGCCTCCATCAGAAAAAATGTCATTGCCCCATTTGTTAGGAAATGGAAACCCTTGGAAAATATTATATTAAGTGAAGTAATCCAGACCCAAAGAAACATAGGTTCCATGGTTTCCCTTATTTGCAATAACTAGTATATGTCGGTGATAAACACAAACTCTCAGACAAGTTGATGTTAGGTGAAATGAACACCAAGACAAGGACTCAAATGGTTTTTCTTTCTTGCTGTTTTTTCTAGCATATTTACAAGATGATTTCTTTGTTGCTTTTTATGTCCCTCTCCCATGATATAACCTCTATATTCACTGTATTTGATATTGGTATAATTTGGGGAGGGGAAGGAAAAAACTAATTGGGATACATGTGAACCCATTGCAACAATGACATGTATAAGACATTATGTCGAAAATCGAACTTTACAACTTTGGCCCAGGTGGCGGGAGTGAGGGGGCAGAAAGGGAGATGGGAAGGGATGGGAAGGGGAAACAAGGGAGGAGGCAACAATGCTTGATAAGAAATGTACTCATTAGTTTGTTCATGTAATTGTACACCCTCTGTATATATTTTCACATTAAAAATCATGAAATAATAAAGTAAAAATCCATGCCAATTTTTTTTTTTTTGCCTGTCGGGGGCTTGAACCCTGGGCCTGGGCATTGTCCTTGAGCTCTTCAGCTCAAGGATAACACTGTACTACTTGAGCAACAGTGCCATTTCTAGTTTTCAAGAGATATATTGGCGATAAGAGTCTCACAGACTTTTATGCCCATGCTGGCTTTGAACCACTATCCTCAGATCTCAGACTTTTGTGTAGCTAGGATTTCAGGCATGAGCCTCCAAAGCCCAGATTCAAGACAAGTTTAAAAAAACAAGCTTATTGAAACTTCAGGATTTTTCTAATAAACAATGTTATTTTTCAGCATTAATTTATAACTATGAGTAATTTTTAGATGTAACTAGGAGTTTTTTAATAGAATCAAATATGTTTTACTATTATTCAGTATCTCACAAAACCCCACTGTAATTGACTTTCCCCAAAGGCAATTATTACATACTATATTACTCATTATTATTATTACACTATATATTACATATAGTGTGAAGTGAATATAGTTTGGACCATTTCGGATAAATTAGTAAATGTTACTTTAGCACTATAAAATCACAACTGTTAATTTAAATGAAGGAAAGAAGA
Organism: Dipodomys merriami; assembly: GCF_024711535.1. NCBI lineage: Eukaryota > Metazoa > Chordata > Mammalia > Rodentia > Heteromyidae > Dipodomys > Dipodomys merriami. The sequence continues at coordinate 570,216 of NW_027206076.1, forward strand.
TTTTTGAGTTAAAATGAAATAGAAATGTACAATGTGTCCCAATTGAATAAAAAAATTCTGAGTTCATACAGACAAAAATATTTTCTTTCCACTAAAGACTTTGAAGTAATACCATTGGAAATAGTGAGGCAAGAGGAGGAAGAATTAAAATCATGTCAAACAATGTCTGTTATTCTGCTATCCCCTCCACTATGAAGACCTGCCCATTCCCAGTTGTCACAAAATTTCAAGTGTCTCGCTTAGAATCCATTTGGAATAATTCTAAATCACTGACTATTTTTGTAATTTTTGGTATATGAACTATAATATTGACACAAAACAATTGAAATAAAATGCACACATATATTGAAGTCACCACAACTGGAAAAACAATCAACAAAGTAGAAGTCCCCCAGGAACAAAAACATGTTGTGCCCATTTTTTTAAGCACAAAATCCTGAAATACATGTTAACTTGGAGTAGAGCCATAAAGGTAACTGTGTCTCAGAAATATGGTTGCATTAATTTGTAATTAAATTCATGTAGATGAACCTAATATAGCAAATCCCTTGAATGGATCAAATTGTTTAAAACGAATGTGACTTTATGTGGAGTGAGATCTGCACAGATTTAAAAGAATAAAATAACAAAATCATGACATACTTAACAAATTCAGAAAAGCAATGAATAAGGACAATATTATCCAAATTGAGAACGAATTCCTACTGATTTAACAAGAAAAAATATGCAAATAATAAAAGCTGAGCAGTGTACATGAGTGTATATAGCTTTAAACTACTCCACATTACACTTTGTAGAAGACTGAATGTGGGTAATCTAAAGGAGAATATCAACACATGATATAAATGAAATTAAAAATCTCATGAAAAGAGAGAAGTATTTTCTGGAAAATAATAGCTTAACAAATGGTGGTCAAAATCTTTCTAGTACTGACAAAATTGCATACTTATTTATTTAGATCCAAAAAAAGACCCCAGTTACTCAAGCTGATTTGAAATTTTGGCAAAGTAGCAGGATACATCTGTAACATTATTATGGATGTTGACTCTGGCGTGGAATTCATTTCCTCTTTGATCTGACAAATGAATAAATGAAAGAACATAACTTCTCCAACTAAATATCAAGACCTAATTAAACATATCACCAGAAAAGTCATGATGTAAGCCGTATTGCAGCTGGGGTAAAAGAAAAATCAGTCATAGTGATTCTGTATTTATTGTAAATGTTGATGTTTTTCATAAATTATTTCCTTTACTTTGCATTTTTAAAACATTGTGTTACATGATGTATATCTTGGTAACTAATTTTGGATGCCTCCTTAAATTTTGTTCTGAGTATAATGTCTCTCTTCAGTTCCTAACCCATGAAATGATGTTGATTCCAAAAACATTCTAATAACCACTGTTTATAATACACAAAATCTCATAAGCACAACACCTGTAAGCATTGATTAACATTTTGATACCAGGGTCTCATGACTTTTGAGGACAATCTGCATGAGTTACATTGTACCTAGATTCCACAGCCTAAATTTAGCCACTGCTAAAAAATGTTTATATCTTTATTTGTCACCCATCAGAGATTAAATCTGAATATAAATCCTCAGGAAAATGATAAAGTAAGAATTTAGATTTTCTGGATATAAAGTAAACAAAATGCAGCATAGAGTAACTCATTGGTTTAAAGTCAACCTATTTCACCAAAACAGTCTAATCATTACCTTACAATGTGTATTATTCTCATGAAGGGAATGGGGAATATGAGAAGAGGACTAAACAAGCACTGTCTTCAAATATATATAATTTGGATTTATCTCTATATTTCGCTATAAACATTTATGATAAAAAACTGTTTGAATAATTGATTTATAATATATCCTAGTTTCATATACCAAATTACATTCAGAAAATGGGATATAACAATTAACTAAAGAAAGTCCTGGTAGAAAAAATGGCACCCCTATACTATGTGACACCCAATTCTGAGGTGTTTCATTATGCCTCCATTTAATAAATGTGATTGTTTAAAAGTATCATAAAGTACTAATTAAAATTGATCAGGGTATTATAATCTAATTGTTTCCAATTTTATCCGAGAATTATTTATGAACTTCCCATTCAATCATGACATACATCACATTCCATTGGATTCATATGGATAGGAATGAGTTTCTTAGGATCTCCTGCCATTTGGAGGTGGCAGGACCAGGATTCAAACTGGGCTCCAGCTCCCAGCACTTCAACCCGAGGATAGGGAACTCACTGGGCTGCTCAAGAACATCAGCAAGACCAATGATTAGGCAGGCACCAGTGGCTCTCAGAAGTCCTCCTTGATACTTACAAGGTTGTGATAGGAAGATCATGGTCAAAGTCACTCAAGGCAGAAAAGTCCTTGAGAGCCCTGTCCAACAGCAGGGCTAACAAAGCCAGAAGTATAGCCATATGACTCCAGTGTTAGAGGGCTAGCCTTAAGTAAAGCAGCTCACGGACTGTGCCCAGATCTTGAGTTCAAGTTCCAGGAGTGTCAACAAACAGACATACACAACAATCTGTGCAGCCATCTGCCTAAAGCAGGTCACCCTCAGCAGCCTTTATTTACATTCTATTATGAGGCCAATGCAGGAACAGTCACAAACCAGGCTAGGGAAGAGAAGATCAGGTTTCTTAGAAGTAACAAGTATTCAGAAAATTAAAATTGGGGGCATAAAATGGTAGCATACTTATGTAAAAACTACCATTAAGAAAAAGACGAAGGGGATGGGAATGTGGATTAATGAGAGAGTGCTTGTCTAGTATGCAAGAAGCCCTGGGTTTGATTCCTCAGTAGCACATTCAAGAAAAAGCCAGAATTGGTCTTGGATGTCAGGAGGAAAGAAGGGAACACTCCCCAGTCATGAGGTCTTCTGCAGTGTGCCAGGACACCAACATGGTCTTCACACAACCACAGAGCAGGAAGACTGTCTCCCACTTCTCAGGCAGCCGAGGGCCCCAGAGTCAACAGGGCAGAGCCAGGTTCTAACTCAGGTGCTTGGAGCAAGAAGAGAGAGGGCCCTGCCTCTCCTTGGACTGGGGATTTGCATTAATGATGTGGAGAATGAAGGAAGGAGAATGGACTGGCACAGGTAGAAGAAGGGCCTTCAAATCTGACAGATGGAGAGTCAAAAACCCACTCCCTAAGACCAAAGAGCAAGGCTCTCTATTGTTAACCTAAGGATAGCCTGAGTTTCCTGTCACCTGAGGGAGGAAGTTTAATTAGTCGTTGTTTGAAGAGGCTGATAAAAGCCTCACCCTGGTGTAACTCTGACAAATATTTCAGGTTTCCCCTCATTGCTGGCCGCATCTGGAATGAAGTGGTTTTGCAGCTCACTTCCCTGTTGAGTGTGTACATTCTGCCTCCTAATCCTGTAGGCCTAGGTCTCTTTGCCTAGTCTGGCTTTTGAAACTGTTTTCTTCCTTCAAATGTTGTTACACTGGAGTTCTTCCTGCTAACAAGACTAGGGCTTGGAAGCTGAGAATTTCATTTGAACCCAGGATTGGTCAATGATGTTTATTTCCTGCATTTATAACTCAAGAACTCTAAGAAAATTTAGAGTGCAAGCAAATTCTCATTACCAAGGGAGACACAGGAAGCTCTTGAACATCTGACCTTTCAGTAGTAGAAGTCAGAGTGTCATACACTTTCCAACCCTGGATGGCTTCATCCTGTGATCCTCAGACTTCAGGCTCCTGAGCTAGAGTGATGGGCATGAGCTACTGGTGCACTCCTAGGTTCAGAACTGTAATAACTTTTGCATTACAAGTCAACTGCTTATCACAAAGGGCTTGGGCAGCATATTAGGCCTTTCTACATTGGACCTCTCAGAACCATAGAACACAAGGTTATAATGCTAGACTCTGAGAGGCTGTGCATATGGATGGGCTACACTTGAACCTTGAGCTCTAACTCCAATTCTGGTGTACGTGCACAATCATTTTTCCAAAGAATGTTCTAATTAACAAAAAGGAAAAGTACTTTGCTTAACCCTCACTTTTTTTCCAGTTTTGTGTCTCAAACTCAAGCCTGAGCACTGTCCTTGAGCCCATCAGCTCAAGGCAAACTCTACCAATTGACCCACAGCACCACATGTGGTCTTTTTGTGATTCATTGGAGATAAGAGTCTAACAGGTGTGCATGCCTAAGCTGTCTTTGAACTGTGGTCTTCAGATCTCAGCCTCTTGAGAAGCTAAGGTTCCTGTTGTGAGCTACAGGCTTCTGGCCTCTTGTTTTTGCCAGACCTGGGGCTTGAACTAAGGGCCTGGGTACTGTCTCTGAGCTCCTTTTTCTCAAGCCTAGCGCTATACCACTTGAGCCACTCCACAGCTTGCGGGTTTTTCTGAGTATGTGGCACTGAGGATTCAAATCTTACCATTCATGCATGCTGAGCCAGCTCTCTACAACTAAGACACATTTCTAGCCCCACCCTTACAAATTTATTCCTCAACTTGACTATCCCCAAGAAAAGGCTTCTGAGTATAAATCATCTAAAAATTTCCTATAGGAAGGTTCTAAAGAAAAAGAAGACAAAGTTCATACTTGGAAGAGACTCTAAACATGTGAAGACTGTGACAAATGCTTCCATTTAATTATGTATCATGTTTTAACACTTAATAAAATATTAATGAAAAACCAGTCAAGGTCTTAAATTATTGTGTATAAATTTATAATAGATATACAACATGTACTAAATATTATGTTATAATACTAAATAAAATAAACAATAAGTAAATGAAAAGTAAAAAATAAAATACAAAATCAATAATAAAAATTATAATATGTAATAAATATACATATGTAAATATATATTATATATTACACATATGTAGAAATAGTTTTTCCATTGCAGGGCCTTCATTCAGACGCTGGGAACTCTAGCCTGATTTTTTTTTCTTCAAGGACAGTGAGCTTTGCCTTCACCCATGGTGCAAAATAGTTACCTGGATGGTGAGGTCAAATACCAGCAATGATGGAAATACTGGCTCCAGTTACAAGACAGTGACTTAATTTTTTTTAATGGAAGCAGTTATGTTTATTCAGTTACATACTGAACATTTTTTAAAAACGCAGTGTAGAATTTTGGACATCGATTCAGACACCTTGCTCTTACCCCCAAAATGCTTGTCTGAGCTCTACTTTTTTTCATTTTTTATTGTAAAAATGTTGCACAGAGGGGTTACATTTAAATGAGCACGGTAATGAGTACATTTCCTATTGAGCATTGTTGCATCCTCCTTTGTTTTCCCCCTACCATTCCTTCCCTCCCATCTCTACAAGTACTCCCTCTGCCGAGCTCAGTGACTTAATTTTTATTTTTGGATTTGCACTAGGTTTGAACTCAAGTAGTGGCAAATCCTCACTTTCCCTCACATTGCTACATATTTACCAAGACCCTAAGTTCAAATCCCAGGTTAGGAAAGAAAACTGGTAGAAATTCAAAACAAGGACTTTATTTCTTATTTAATATAGATAAATAATTAATTAATGTTTTTATGTATTCTTTATTTTGCCAACACGGGGCTTGAACTAAGGTCATGGCAACTCTGACTCAGCTTCAATCGCCCTAGATTGGGGCACCCTCGGACCTATAGTCAATCCAGGGATCCTAGGCCCAGAGGGCTTTCAGGAAGAAAAAAAATGTAGCCTAGCACAAAAAGTGGCAAGCTGCAGAGGGCTGAGGGTTTTACATTTTTTTTCTTTGCACAGTGACCATCCTGGGACTGAATAACATGGCTGAAAAGTGGACCTGAACTGCCATATCTGAAGGCTGGCTTGCTATCAGGGAATCCATAGGCCAACCTGTGAACATAGGCCCCGGGTTCAAATCCCAGAACTGACACCTACCAGTGGCAAGAGATCACAAAAAAATTCGTTCCTATGCATAGGAATACCAATTGAAAGAGTAGCTCATTCTTCGGTATAGTCTAAAATTGGATGCAATAATCCTAGGACGCTGATTGAACTTAATTAATAGGTTATTATGCATGAAAGGAATACTATTCCTTCAATGGCGATATAATAAATGCTTAAGAGTTGGTAGGAATGTAGTAGGTGCCATTCAATCATAGATAGACGGCTCTGATGCTCCTTACTAATATATATTTATTTGTATACCACACTCTGCTTATCCTTGCATCACTGTTTTGGTCAATCCTGGGGTTCTGTCTCAGTATCTGGGAACCACTTCACAGCTTCATTGCCTAAAGGCTGCCATGCTGACACTCATCCATTCATGAATTGGGCTGGCTAAACCCTGAGTTCAGATCCCAGTACTGCCAAAAATTTAATCTTGGAGTATGAAGCCAAGTGTGACACAGGTTTTCCTTTTCTGTGAGAGTCCTGGGAGTCAGGCATGATGGAGAATATATTTACAAATCTGGATGCTGTGATAGGATGTAAACAATGTAATAAATGTTAGAGGGGTCATCAGAGTCAATGAAATAAATGATAAGTCAATGAATAAAACAAGTAATAAAATGAATAACCACACCCAACAAAATATGGACTGACTATGTGTATGGAAGTATAAATCCTATCTTTAAAATGGATATAAGGAGTATGTTTTCCAGCTCTTAGGCTTGAATTCAGGCCTAGGGAACAGGCCTGACTTTCTTGTCTTCAAGCATGCTCAGATTCCCTTCCGTCATGGTGCTGCATATATACCCAGACCTTGAGTTCAAATCCCAGACCTGGCAGAAAAAATGTCATGAATTGCAAACCAAGGAACTAAATATATTTTTTTAATTGAGGGCTATTGGAGAAGCCATTGTCCCACACTACAACATAAGCCTACAGTTCGAATATAGTCATTACACTTCCAGATGGTGGGAGATCCTAAGAAATTCGTTCCCATCCACAGGAATAATGATGGAATGTTATCGATATCACAGTTGAATGACATGCTCATGAATGACACTTGTACACAATTAGACTTCATGATTTCAGTCGGCTGATTGATTTTATTTAATATCTTATGAAACATTAAAAGAATACTATTTCTCACACTGATTTACTTAATAGTTTATTAAAGATAAAAATAATAACATTAATTAAATGGAGACATAATAAATACCCAAGAATTGGTAGGAATGTAGTCTATATAACTGAACAATTGATAAACATCTCTTGCACTCTGTAAAGATATATATATATATATATATATATATATATATATATATATATATATATATATATAAATTAGTGTACTACGATCTGTGTGTCAATCTGTTCTTATTTTGTCAACCCCTGGTGCTTTATCTCAGATCCTGGGAACTGCCTATCAGCTCAATTTGTTCCAGGATGGCATGCTAACACACACACATTCATGAATTTGGCCCTGTGGGCCTTGAGTTCAGATGCCATAATGCCCAAACAATGAATCATGAAGTAAGAAACTGATGGTAACACATGTTTTCTTTTTCTGTGAAAGTCCTGGGTGTCAGGTATAAGTGAAATACATATGCAGATCTATATCCTATTTAATCAATGTAACCAATGTTCTATGTAGCATATTAGTCAAAAAAATAAACAGTCAATACATGTTGTGTCTTTGTTTGCCCCCGAAAGATGTATGGGGCCTGGGAATGGTAAGTGTGCCACTCGTCGGTTCCCCCGTTCCCTTAGACTGGGAGACATTCACACACAATGGGGAGTCAAGTCAAGCAAGAACTCATTTACTACCACACAGAAAGCATCTTTTAAAGGGAAAAACTGTGAGGCATGGAAGGGGAGGGAAAGGAACCAACCAATCACTGTAAAGGTCACACCCTATCATGCGCCTAAGCTTTATCCAATCAGATTTTAAGGTAAACAATTGGGCTGTGCCCACTCAACTTCCTCTCAACACCATCTTTGCTGCCCATGTTCCCCACAAACACATGAATAAAACAAAAATTAAATGAATAACTACACTGAATGCAATATGGTGTCAACCTATGTATGTAAATATAAATAATATATTTAAAATGTACACAAATAGGATGTATTCTTGTGCTGGGGATTGATTTCAGACCTAAGGAACAGACATGAATTTCTTGACTTCAAGAAGGTTAGCTTTCCGTTTCCACACAGTGCAACAGAGTTAACCAGACTATGAGTTCCAATCCAGTCCTAGCAGTAAAAATGGCACCTTTATACTATGTGACGCCCAATTCTTAGGTATTTCATTATGCCTCCATTTAATGAATGTGATTGTTTAAATACTTCATGAAATATTGATTAAAATCGATCAGTATCCTATAATATAATTGTGTATAATTTTATCCTAGAATTATTTAAGAGCTGCCCATTCAATCATAACATACATAACATTCCCTTGGTATTCATATAGATAGGAATGACTTTCTAAAAATCTCCTTCCATTTGGAGTTGGCAGGACAAGGATTCCAACTGTGGGCTCCAGCTCCCTCCATTTTAACTCAAGGATAGGGAACTCACTGGTCTGTCCAAGAACAGCAAGACCAATGATTAGGCAGGCACCAGTGGCTCTCAGCAGTCTTCATTGATATTTACAAGCCTGTGATAGGAGGATAATGGTCAAATTCACATTGGCAGGAAAGTCCTTGAGATTCCTGTCCAACTTCAGTGCAAACAAAGCCAGAAATAGAGCCATGTAGCTCCAGTGGTAAGTGGCTATTCCTGATCGAAAGCAGCTCACAATACACACACACACACACACACACACACACACACACACACACACACACACACACACACACTGCAGTATAATCATCTATCTGTTTATATATTGGCCATTCCTATGGGTTGATCTCAGGTCCTCAAATTTGCCCGCCAACTTCTCTTGCATCAGACTGGCGTGCTAACAGTTACCCACTCACGAAGTGGCCTGCTAGCCCTTGAGTTCAAGTCACAGAACTGCCAAAAACTTAATCCTGGGGAAAGCCAATTGCCCCACTTGGTTTCTTTATCAGTGAAATTTCTGCGACTCAGGAATGATGTAGAATACATAGGCAAATCTATGTCTTATGTAATAGGATGCCAAAAATATTATATTTTAATCATATTCACTAAAATATATAAGAAACAAAACACAAAATAAAAAGAATATACTAACTGCAATATGCAGTTAGTATACAGTAAAAATGTGTAGGTCAATAATAATCATGTACTTAAAATATGTAAATATATTATTTTTTTGAGTGCCAAGACTTGAATTCAGGCCCTAGAAACAGGCCTGACTTTCTTGTCTTCCAGAATGGTGATCTTCCCCATCCCCCACAGTGCTGCAGATTTACCCAGACCCTGAGTTCAAATCCCAGGCCTGCCAGAAAAAATGACATGAATTCTAAGCCAAGGAACCTCATAATTTTTTAAAATATTTTTAATGTATGTACATATGTATGTATGTATGTATGTATGCATTCATGCATGTATGTATGTATGTATGTATATATGTATGTATGTATGTATTTTTCTTTTGTCAAGCACAGGGCTTGAAATCAGGTCATGGCAATTCTGCCTCAGCTTTCATCACTCTAGCCTGTGGTGCAGCCACTGGACCCATAGCCGAACCTGGGTTCCTGAGACTCAAAGGCTGACAAGAAAAAAAATAATTAATGAGACACAGAAAAAAAAAAAATAAAAAAAGAACTGGCAACTTGCAGATGGCTACCGGTTTTACATTTTTCTTCTTTGCAAGGTGACCATCCTGCAACTGAATGACACGGTTGAAGAATGTTGGTAACTTGGCATTGCTGAAGGCTGGTGGGCTACCAGGGAAGCCATAGGCCTACATGGAAATATAGTCCCTGTGTTTGAAGCCGGGTCCTGACCCTTACCAATGGAGGGAGATCCTAAGAGTCTCCTTCCTATTCATAGGAATACCGATGGAAGATTATGAATGGCAAGGTTGAATTAGTTGTTTCTGAATACTACTATATAAATAGAGTGATTTTAGGAGGCCAATGGATTTTAATGAATATTTTGACACATTCAAAGAATACTATTAATTACATGGACACAATAGTTTCAGGACAGTGGTTGATTTAACTAATAATTAAGGATGAAAACAATAATATTAATTACATGGAGGTATACTAAATACCCAAGAATTGATAGGAATGTAGCCTATGTAACCGAATAATGTATAGACATCTCTGGCACTCTATAAAAATCAATATTTATTTGTGTACTACCATCTGCATGTCTATTTATTCTAATTTTGTCAACTCCTGGAGCTGGATCTCAAGTTCTGGAAATCCTTGTCAGCTCAATATGCCTCAGGCTGGCATACTGACACTCATCCATTCATGAATTAGGCCTTGTAGGCTGTGACTTTAGATGCCAGCACTCACAAAAATTGAATCATGGAGTAAGAAGCCCATGGTGACACATGTTTTCCTTTTCTGTGAAAGTCCTGGGTATCAGGTGTGAAATTTCATACATAGGCAAATCTATATCCTATGTAATAAACGTAATAAATATTTCATGTGTAATATATGTCAATAAAATAAATGGTAAGTAAATGAATAAAACAAAAATAAAATGAATAAGTACACTATGCGCAATATGGGATCAACATACGGGGTTCGATTTCAGGGCCTGGGAAGTGCCTGGCAGCTGAATTGGCTAGAGGCTGCTGTTCTGACAGTCAGCCATTCATGAATTGAGCCTTCTAGGGCCTGAGTTAGATCCCATCACTGCCAAAAAATGTAATCTTGGAGTGGGAAGCCAAGCATGACACATGTTTACTTTTTTTTTGAAAGTGCTCGGTGACAGGTAGTATGTATAATTCAGATGCAAATCTATATGTAATATATGCAAATCTATATGTAATAGGATGTTGTAAATGTAAAAAATGTCATAGGTGGAAGAATTGTCACTACAATAAATGAAAAACAGATATAATTAGTAGTGAATCATTCTAGGATGAAATTAGACACAAAAACTATAGGATGTGGATTAAGTTTAATATTTTATTAAGTATTACCAGAATAAAAATTGCATGGAAACATAAATAGCTAATAATTGGTAGTAACACATGATGCATAATTTAATAATATATAGATATCTCTCTCATTCTATAAAATATGAAATTATGTGTATGGCTATATGTACATATGTGATAAACAATAACAAAATATTGATTAATTTAGTTAATGCTTTATTAATTGTTAACTGGGACACATCATTAAATGGAGACAGAATTTAATAAGTAATAATTGGTAGTAATATCTATAATTAATAATATATAGACATCTTTATGTGTATATAATGCTTATATACATCAATCTCTATCTATTTATACCTCGTTCACTCCTGGGGTTTGGTGGTTGACTGCACACCTAGTGAGCATGAAGCCCTGGGTTCCATTCCTCAGTGCCACATAAACAGAAAACTCAGAAGTTCTGCTGTCTTTCGATCAATTGAGTTCTACCCTTGAGCACAAATGCTTAGGGACAGTGTCAAAACCCTTACTCAAGCCCCAGGACTGCCGCCAAAAAGAGGTATAATGTTCTAACTGCAACTATAAAAGGATAGGACTTCAAATACCACATGACAGAGCAAGCTAGGAGTCTGGTGCTGACAGCTGCCACCTAACCTGACTTAGCAAGATATAAACTGCTGCAACCCAGCTCCATGGGTTACCCCCATCATCTTGGCTTACCCTGGCTTACCCCTGATATACTGGCCGCTCTGGGGCTTTAATACCTGGCAGGAAGTCTGCTAGACTCTTTGAAATATGGCTCAAAGTGGTAGAGTTCTAGCCATGTGCAAATGTTATTAGAACAATAATATCCCCAAGCTTTAAGCTCAAGCTCCATGACTAATCCCCTCCCCAAAAAAATCCCACTATACTGTTAGGTGTGAACTTGTGTGGTTTGTGAAATGTTCCTCAAAGAATGGTGATATTGATTAGAGCGCCCTCAGTCTAATGAGAGCTTGTGGGACAGAGCTATGTGCGGAGTCCTCCATAGGGTACTCTGTGCTGAGTCCTGCACATGGTGCTATGTGCTGTGTACTTCACAAGGTGCAGTGTGCTGAGTCTTGCATTGGGTGCTGGGTTCTGAGTCTTTCACAGGATGCTGTGTGCTGAGTCATGCAAAGAGTGCCATGTGCTGTGTCCTTCACCAGGTACAGTCTTTAATTGGGCCCTTGTAAGATCTCCCCTCTGAGATGATTATGCAGACAAGAATATTGAGGCTCAGATATGTCTCCATGACAGGGACAAAATTACGTATTACTGAAGACTAGTGAGTTGTCTACTTCAGACAATTGTTCTGTTTTGTTTTTTCTGTCATGAACCTTGAAATATGGACCTAAGCTCCGACCCTTACCTCTTGGGTTCATGATTAGCACTCCACCGCTTGGAGCCATGGACCCCATTCCAGCAGATGCCACAGCCTAGGGGTCTATAGCTGAGGTCTCTCATCCTGCCTTCTCAGGCAGTTGAGATCTGAGGACCTGGGTTCCAAATTATCCCAGACACAAAAGGTCCCATGAGCCTATTATCTCCAATTCACCACTAAGAAACCTGAAGTGGAAGCTAGGTGCTTGTCACTCATGCCTGTCATCCTAGCTACTCAGGAGGGTGAGATCTGAGGATCATAGTTCAAAGCCAGGCTGGGCAGGAAAGTCATTGAGGCACTTAGCTCCAATGGGCCACCAGAAAAGCTGAAATGGTGTTTGGCTCAAGTGGTAAGCACAAGAATTGAGCTGAAGAGTTCAAGGACAGCACCCAGTCCCAGACATCAACTCCTACAATAATAATAAAAGAGAGAAACAAACTAACAAACCTGAAGGTTAGGGCTTGGAATGTGCCTTAGGGGTAAAGTGCTTTACAAATATGAAACCCTGGGTTTGATTTCTCAGGACCACAACAGTAAAAAAGGCCTGAAGAAGCTCTGTGGTTCAAGTGGGAGAAGGCTATGATTGTACAAGAGAAACTAGGTACAGTGCTCAGGTCCTGAGTTCAACCTCCAAGAATGGTGTATGTGCCCGTGCCCCTGTGTGCCCGTGTGCATACACATGCACACACACACACACAGAGAGAGAGAGAGAGAGAGAGAGAGAGAGAGAGAGAGAGAGAGAGAGAGAGAGAGAGAGAGAGAGAGAGAGAGAGAGAGAGAGAGAGAGAGAGAGAGAGAGAGAGAGAGAGAGACTAAAAGTAATGCTGTTACCCCAAATGGTTAAACACCGGGCTTCTGCACTGAGCTCATGGTCAGTACCCTGGCCCCGTGTTCAACCCCAAAACCTAGCCACCCAGGGCCCAACTAGGAGAGGTCAAATGTTTCAAAACCTGATGAGATTCACCAGCCCTAGATGATAGGAAGCTTTGTGATATCCGATATGTGCTTGGATTTCCCAAGCTTCCAGAAACCTAGAAAAAACATCACAGGCCCATCATCATTGGTAATGAAACATTTAATTAAGTTCAGTGCCCTAGTTGTCTGCCAGCAGGACTCTTGAGCACTGTATCTGAACAGCAGAATATAGTCTCACAAAGGAAGGATAAGTGCACAGGACTTGGCCTGACACAGGGGGTGGTAAAAATGAAGGCTTCCTAGCAAACCAGAGCACTGGGGATAGAGATAGTTTGGGGTACAAAGTGACCTTTTTCTCCTGACCTTCAGAGCCTGCCCAAAATCATCCTCACTATCTGACCCAGATGGAGTTGTTTGTTACACAGCTGTACAGGAGTGAGGTCTTTTGTCTGCCTGTCCAGACAATGAGAGAGACTTCTTCCAGCAGGCCTGGGATGCAGAGAAACCCTCAGGCTACACTGGGAACAGTGAGGGGAACCCTGGATTATGCACAGTCATGAAAGCAGTCTCTGCTACTAAATCATTTTATTGAATACAAATTTCCTAGCTTGGTGCCATTCATCATAACTACTGTGGAGCTTCACCTATAGGAATGCATCCATACATACCAAAATACATGGAGATACAGGCTATTTTTGAGAAGGCAGTTCCTGGGGTTGAACTATGAGCCTAGACATTGTCCCTGAGCTCCTTTTGCTCAAGGGTAGTGCATTAACTTTGAATCACAGCCCAACTTCTGGGTTTTTCTGTGATCTCTTAGAAATAAGAGTGTCGTGGATTTTGCTATGCTGGCTGGATTCAAACTCAGATTCTCTACACCTCAGCCTCCTTAGGATCTGGGATTACAGTGAGAAGCCACAGGCACCTTCTTTCTTTTCTTCTTCATTTTTTAATCTGGACAATCTGACTTCTTAACAGGGTCATTCCAACGGTTTGAATTTATGAATTAACTACCCAATGTTCTTTATAGCTGTTTTCTCTGAGAAGAATTTTCTCTCCTCATCTTCTCCTCTCGGTCACAGGTTTGAAGCCAAAAGTTAGAAATGAGTGTCACAGGATGTGGGAGCAAATGTCCACAGGACACGCCAGTTCTGTCACTTAGCATTGAGCTGCAGTGAATTTGTTGTCTCAAGCTGAGAGGACCAAAAGCTGGAGCGATCCTCAAACTGTCTTCATTGCTCCTTTTGTTTATAAAATGATCTAATAATTATGAGCGTTGTGTGTCTCCAACTTTAAGTATCTACATGTTTCTCTTTTTCTCTAGTGCCTCTCGAGGTTTAGACTAAGGGTTTGTGTGGAGGGGCTCCTTGGTGTATTCCTGAAGAAAGTCGCTTGATTCCTGTTCACGAGATTGCCATTCAAATTCAGCTTGAGCAGAAATTCTGTGAGACTCTTATCTCCAATAAACCACCAGAAAACCAGAAGTGGAACAGTGGTCCAGCGAGTAGAGCTCCAGCTTTAAGAGAAAAAGATGAGCAGGATTCACAGGTCTGACCATGAAGGAAAGCCTGGGAGAAGCTTATGTCCAATTAATGACCAGATGGCTGGAAGTGGAGCTGTGGCAGTGGTAAATCCTCAGCCTTGGGAAAAACAGCTGAGGAATGCATCAGGCACTGAGTTTAAGCACTAGTATGGCCACAAAAATTTTCAGTGCCCTACCTACTTATTCTGTATACTACCTCCCTGAATGCAAACAGACCTTATGCAATGCTTCTCCTTTTATTTACTAATTTATTTTTCAGATATGCTCCTTGTGTATACTGAATCATTCTCTTCATTTCAGGCCCATGGCTTTTCTCTTCCAGGGTTCCAGCCCTAGGTACTTATATGATACACTGACGCTCTCAGCAGCCTTTATTTAGATTTTATTATGAGGCCAATGGAGGAACAGTAAGAAACCAGGCAGGAGAAGAGAAGATCAGGTTTCGTAGAAGTAACCAGTATTCAGAAAATTAAACCTGGGGATGTAAAATGGCAGCATACTTATGTAAAAAACTACCATTAAAAAAAGATGAGGGAGCTGGGAATGTGGATTATTGAGAGAGTGCTTCTCTAGCATGCAAGAATCCCTGGGTATGATTTCTCGGTAGTACATACACAGAATAAGCCAGAATTGGGACTGTGGCTCAAGTAGTAGAGTGCTACAGACAGTGCCCAGGCCTTGAGTTCAACCCAAGAACTGGCAAAGATATACCGAGGTGTTGGGACTTCATCTGTCCCACAAAAGAAGGACAGGGTACGAGGAAAGGTCAGTGCAGCGCTTCCCATTCCCTAGCCTCCCTCATCCTGGGAGACAATCAGACACAGCGGGGAGCCAAATTAAGCAGGAAGAAAAACTCGTTTATTAACAGAGAGCAGCACTTTTTAAAGCCAAAAAGGGCCGTTGGTGCCACGTGTGACTGCTGCTCACCACAGTGACTCAGGGCCCAGTGGCAGGATGCCTGCCCTGTGCCCTGAGAAGTCCCACCTGGGAGAGCATCTGTCCTGCCTCCAGGCCAGTTCAGGCCTGCCATT
This sequence comes from Dipodomys merriami, assembly GCF_024711535.1. Lineage (NCBI taxonomy): Eukaryota > Metazoa > Chordata > Mammalia > Rodentia > Heteromyidae > Dipodomys > Dipodomys merriami. The sequence continues at coordinate 586,046 of NW_027206076.1, forward strand.
GTACACAACAACCCTTGTTTCCTCCTCTAACAAGCAGCTCAATAACCAACCACCATGGGAACCCAGTCTGAGAGGCACAGGCACAATGAAGGGGAAGCTGCCAAAGCAAGTGTTTGGAAAGGAGCAGAGATCACAGCAGGCAAAGCAGCCATGAGGATGTGTCTGCAAGGAGTCCTTAGCTGGGTTCAGGAAAGAGAGGCAAGCGCATGTGGGCGGGGCACTGCCATAACCAAATTGAACATCTAATAAAGCTGCCTCTGGTGGATAGATGGCTTCTGATTTGACATCGGCAAAAGAATAAGGGGCTGCAAATTCAATGAATAGTCTCTGGCCAGAGAAACAAGGTCAAACGCTTGTTTCTGCACTTCCAGTGGTTCCTGGTATCTCCAGCTGAGTGGACATCTTTCTGTGGCCAGTAGGTGCCACGCCACCTTCTGCGGAGTCTGTGTGAGAGATCTTGTTAGACAAAGAGCTTCAAGGAAGCATGCCTGCAGGAAGGGGGTGTTGGTTTCTTTGTTGCTTTGTATGTCCCTCCACCCCCACACACACTATAACCCCTGCTTTCACTGTATTTGATGTCGGTATAATTAGTGGAGGGGAATGGCAAAAAGCAAATCGTTTAAATAGGGATACGAGTGGACCAATTGCAACAATGAGATGTACAAGTCCTTATGTCGAAAAACGAACTTTACCACTTGGGGGGGGGAAGGAGAACTCGGTGGGGGAGGTGGGGTGAGATGGGAAAGGCTATGCAGGGGAAACAAAAGAGAAGGCTACAATGCTTGATAAGAAATGTACTCATTATCTTGCCCATGTAAATTTAAACCCTCTGCATAGTATTTTTACAATAATAAAAATATTAACAATGCACATAAAAAAGAAAAAAGAAGGGAAGGCTATGTTGCTTCATGGTTCAGAGTTTTAGTTGATCTTGGCTGAGAGACAATAGCCAAGATTAACACATGATGGTGATTTTGGAGCAGAGAGAGAACTCCTGAACAAGTGTGTTTCTCATTTTCCCTCCTTTGATTCTAAGTTCTAAGACTTCAGGATAGTGCACGATCAGCATGTGTTTTTCCAGTTTACCTAAATTTCTCTGGGAACTCAGTCTCCCATACACCTAGTTGTGTATGTTATTGCTCTCCTGCATATTTTTCAATCCAACCAAAGTGACAATATGACTTAAACATTTCATTTGAAAGCAGCACCCAAACACATCTCCTTATACAAAAACGTTCCACTTTTGTCTCCAAAAGACATTCATGTTCAGACAGTAGCATAAATGGAGAGCTAACAGAATGCATTGCCCCTCTCCAAAACTCTTTGTAGCTTTGACTTCCAACACCATTCAAAATTCCAGCTTCAAAATGTCCACAGAGACTCAAAGAAAATTTTTAGCTGAGAGTTGCCATGAAAATAAAACAAAATAGGGCTGGAAAGGTGGCTCAGTGGTAGAGTACTTGCCTTGCATGCATGAGGCCCTGATTTCAATTCCTCAGCACCACATAAGCAGAAAACGCTAGAAGTGGGCACTGTGGCTCAAGTGGTAGAGTGATAGCTTGAGCGGAAATGCTGAGGGACCGTGTGCAGGCTGAGTTCAGGCCCCATGATCAACAAAAAAAAGTAAATATATTTTTTTATAAAAGCAAAACCAATTATATGCCAAGTATAAAGGCACATGCTTTTAATTAAAGCTACTCAGAGTGAAGACAGGAGGATCACAATTCTAGGGAAGCCTGAGTAAATGCACTAGACCCTATGTGGAAAACAAACTAGGATGGTCCAGGTTTAAGTGGGAGGGTGTTTACTAGGACAGTATGAAGCTTTGGTCCAAAAAAGAAGAGGAAGATAGGAAGAGAAGAAGAAGAGGAAACAAAGAGGTGGAGTAAGAGGAAGGAAGAAGAGGAAGAGGAGAAAAAGGAAGTATAGAAAGAGCAAAAATGAGGAGAAAGAAGAGAAAGGAAGAAGAGGAAGAGGTTGACAGAGAGGATGAGGAGCACCATATCTTCAATATATAATAACATAGTGTAAACATTCCTATTCCTAAACAAAAGAATTGGAGAAAAAGGAAAAAAATGGATCAGTAACTCAATTAATGGACAAAGAATTTGACTTGAAATTTGTTAATCGAACAATGTGTAAACAGACAAAAGCATTAGCACCTGTAAAATCACTTATAAAATAGAAATGAGATGTCATTTCATACTCACCAGAATGGGTAAAAGATGTGCATTAGAAGGTTTGACAAGGATGTAAAGAAATTGAAGCTCTCATACATTGTAAAATAGCACATTCATCTTGGAAATTAGTGTAAAAATTCCTCACAAATTTAGTTATAGAAATACCAAACAGCCTAGAAACTTTGTACAGCCTAAAAACTTTGTCTATAATTTTTATACACTTAAGTTCAAAACAGCAATATTATCCATGACAGCCAAAGGATTGAAAAAAAATTCACGCTGACCAATAGGAAAACAGATCACAAAACATTTTATACTCATGAAATAGCCCATTATCAAGTAAAAAAGAGAAATGGAGAATTGATATTAGTGGAAACACTGACAACAGGCTAGATGGAAAGAGCCAGAACAAAATAACAAATAAAATAATTTGATTATAATGAAATTTTTGAATTATCAAAATCAGGCATAACAGTTTCTTTGGGGTTGGAAGTCTAAGGAGAATTCATAATAGCTGCAGACAGGTATGAGATTTCTTTGTGAATGATGAATATTTGAGAATATTCCAAGGTGATGATGATTGAATATACTTTCAGAATACAAAGAATCCCTAAATTTTATAGAATTAATTTAACAAATATAAAAATTTTCAATTACACATAAAATGATTTTTAAAAGGGATACTAGATAATCTTTAACCAGCAAAAGTATTCTACCATGAAAGTAGACATAGAATATAGCAAAGTGGTAGAAAGCAGGAGCACGTAAAAAAAAAAATCAATGCATATGCTACAAAATTAAGAAAAATCAGAGAATAAGTGGTTGGGAGAGATGAATGGAAATGTTAAAAAGGGATTAAAGTGATCAAGATGCATTGTATTCACAAATTACTTTATTGAATGGCAACTCCTTTCTTCAACTATTCAAATAAAATATTTTAAAAACTAGCAAAAATAATTAATTAAACAAAAATAAATGATGAATAGATAAATAAAATACAATAAAAATAAACTATAGATCTATAACAATATAGGCCAGAAATTTAAAACACAGACAAGAATAAAGTAGTTTTGTTGGTGCTTCTAGATATATAAGGTAGAAAATTTTGACTACATCTAATTTATTGAGTTCTTTTGTCAATGGCATTAATTATGCCAGTAGTAAAAATAATCATGAAGTTCTGAAATGAGCAACACAGTATCTAGGATATTACTAATTACTAATGCAAAGATAGATGCAAAGAAAGATAATGCAAAGAAAGATGGAATAGTATATGTTTGTATGATTAGATAAAATGTCAGAATGATGTCTGTATGTAACATAGATATCACAGAAATAAACAATAGAAATTTAAATGTATAAGCCAGGGTATTACAACATGATTACAGCAAGTAATTTATCTTTCTTTTTCTGGAAATGAGAGAAAAATAAAAGCAATAGTGCATAGTACAACAGTCAAAAACTACCAAAAGTGGTCAAAGTCACAAATACTACTTTTAATCCTATAATAGGAAGGTAAAGTCACCCTCAAAATCACATGTGGGAAGATAAACTAAGACTGCACTGAATTCTCTATACTCACATTTATACAGTGAAACATGACCACACATTCTTTTAATAAACTCAGCACCACCTTATGTTTATTAACACCTGCCTATGTTTTTCTAAACTGAAAAACTGGACCAACATCATTGCATTGCTATAGATTAATTTAGTGTTAAATAAATTGGTTTGCAGAGTTTAAGCAAATGGTATGAATTCAACAGTACAGTACCAGAATTGTATTCAACATACCAATTTTTAGCTTATTTTTGGAATATGATCTTGTGTTTATACTTAGGCTTTCCTGGATTGAGATCTTCCTATCAAAGCTTTGTACATAGCTGAGATGACAGACAGATGCCAACTTGACTAGCAATTGAATGAGATGTGATCATTGTTAAGTCTACAGGGAACCTACCCCCTATGCCCATCTCCTTCACCAGTCTGAACCCAGTAATCACCTGAATGTCCATTAACTAACTGTGTGTCAGAAAAGGATCCTTGGATCTGAGATTACTTCCTCCAAGTCTATTTTCTATTGTGACTTACTCATTTTAATTTTTTTCCTGAAATAGTCCAGGGGCTTAAAATAAGGATCTATGCACTCTCCTGAGCTTAATGTTGGATCAAAAGGCTAATAATCACCATATATGACAAAGCTTATATTAAAATGAAATGGTAAATTAATATATATGATAAACTGATAAGAGAACCTACTAATGCTTGTGTGTGTGTGTGTGTGTGTGTGTGTGTGTGTGTGTGTGTTTTATAAGAGCACACTTTTAATACTCTATTCACTATAAACAGTAGAAAATTATCTAGGATGTTATTTTTAGGATAGTAAGTTCTGTAGAATCGGTGACATAAGCTTCCACATTCCAGGATCTTGAACGTATTCTGTTCTTGTTTGTTGAACCATGAGCTTTGAAAGCAAACTCTCCTATATCTGAATTGCCAACAGGGAAGTAGCAGTCTAACACTACATACATATCATTGAATCTCAAGGTAATAGTTTTTTTTTTCCACATCAATAAGATAATTACAAAGGGATGAACACACAACAATTAAGTATCTAGAGTGAAAGGGAAACAAAAAAGTAAGCTTTTTTTGGGGGGGTGGGTCCAGTCGTGGGGCCTGAACGCTGGGCCTGGGTGCTGTCCCTCAGCTCTTCAGCTCAAGGCTAGTACCTACCACTTGAGCCATAGCACCACTTCCGGCTTTTTTTCTGCTTATGTGGTGCTCAGGAATCAAACCCAGGGCCTCATGCATACAAGGGAACGCTCTAACACTAGGCCACCTTCCCAGCACCAAAAGTAAGCATTTTTTAACTCCATATGATAATTTCACAGGGGATGAAAGAACTACAATTAAGTATCCAAAAAAGAGCCATCACACCTTCACAGCATCCTGTTATATTGTTACAATTGGTAGCTCTTGTTAACTTCTCAGTATGCCTAATATATAAATTAAGCTTTGCCATAGTTATTATTGTGAATCTCTTAGCCTATCATAGTATTCTGTTCATTTGTAGACCCCCAAAAGATGACTTACTTCTTCTATTTAAAGACATGCCTTCAGCTTTAGTGTTCAACCATGCATTTTCAGTCTTCTCAATTATTAACAGCTCTTTTTCTGAGTATATGTTTTTTCCCCTTGTTTAGGAATTGGTACTGAATGTTAAAGAATCCAATCTAATAGAAAATGTAAACACCCCTATGCTCTAGGAGAGAGGTGTTTGTTTTTTTTTTCCTCCCGGGATGGATAACAGGACCTATTAATAAAAGGCTGCTCTAGAACTTTGTGTCACTGAAACTAGTACTGCTTTATTGTTCTAGCTGTTCCTGGGGCTTGAACTTAGGGCATGAGCTCTGTTCTTATGGGATTTTTTTCTTCTACCACATGACCACAACTCCACTTTGGTGGTTAATTGGAGATAAGAGTCGCTTGGATTTTTTTGTTCGTCCTGGCTATGCATTATCCTCAGAACTCAGCTTGCTGAGTAGCAAGGATTACTGGTAAAACAACAGTGCCCACTGCTTTAAGTGTTGATTTTTATTGTTATTCTGAGCTCCAACTCCTTTCAGGGTGAAAAGCAGTCACTGGGGACTCAGTTTTGCATGGGTTTATTTGTATAGCAATTTTTAAATATTTATTTGCTCTCTTGTTACATTGTTGCTACTTTATCTTACCTTCTTTTAGTATTGGTGTCTACATTTTACATTTTATTATTACCAACATATTTCATGAAAAAATGGGATTACTGCACCGAGAAATTCAAATTAGTACAGTATTAGTGGTTTGCCTCATTTGAGGAAGTTTCTCTGCCATAGAGTTCCCAACACATAGAGATTGTCTTCACTTAGAACACCAGGCTACCACTGAAAAAATGGGGCCTGACAGGAAATTGGATAGCACCAGTGGGGTATCTCCAGATAAGGGAACTCTTAGCCACATTCCAAAAACTCACACTGCCATCGTCAAGATCAAGAAACACACCAACCCGGCCCAGAGGCTTCTCTACATAGTGAGGCAGCAGTGGGGAGGTGGTAAAAATGGTGGAAAGTGTGTTCTCTTTCACAAACAAAAGGAGGAAAAGATCCTCAGATTCAGTGAGGTTGCTCTCTATGGAGGAATGCCTAGTAACTCCCAGGGCCCAGGTGGAAGAGTCATCTACACTAACCTCCCAGTAATGTTTCCCAGAGCTGAAGACTTCGTGCCCAAAAGCAGTAAAGTGGAAGGACTCTTCAGAATTCAAAACTGCATCGGGATTTTCGTGTCCAACACAGCTCCCAAGATCTTGATTCCGCGTAGCTTCATTGAAAGCAGTCTCCACCTGGTACTGGCTGAGCCTCTCTATCAATCCAGGAATGGGAGGGGCACTGAGCTCTGGCCTCAGAGGAAGAGGCAGGAAGAACAAGACTAACTCACAGCTTTCTAGGGTCAACTCTACATCCTGAAGCAGGTCTACATCTGGCTTCTGGTATGTTTCAATCAGCTTCTGATACATATTCCTCAGCTGATGTTTCTTCTGAAGCATTTGGGTTTCCCTTTCTCTGAGTTGCAGTAACATGGCTCTTCCTTCATTGATCAGTAGCTGGGAATGGTGTCTTTCCTCCTCCTGGACACCCAGCTCTAAAAACAGCACTCTAAAAACATCCTTAGTCATGCCTTGGAATAGCTTCACATACCAAATCCATCGGTTGATGAGTCTCCTCTTCTCCTGTAAATTGTGCTGGTTTTCCTGAGTCTTTTCCCATACAGCATGCATCTGCTTTGAAATCATCTCCCTCTGCTCCTCAGCAGCCCTATCTATGGGATGGTGTTTGTGAGCCCTGTGCTCCTGAGACTCGGAGCAGCTCCTACAGAGCAGGGCCCTGTCTACCTCACAGAACATCTGCTTTGTCTCCCTGTGTGTCCCACACATGTATTCCTCAGAGCTCAGAAAATGCCTGAGGATGGCTCTTCTGGCAATGGCCACCAGGCTCCTCAGAACCACGTTGGTTTTGAGGTCTCTCTGCTGGCTTGGTCCCCTGCACACAGGGCACGTGGCTGGAGTCTGGGTCTCTTCCCAGCAGAGGCAGAGACAAGGTCGACAAAAACTGTGCCCGCACTCTAGGGTGACTGGCTCTATGAAAGTATTTATACAGATGGCACATCTCAGTTCTTTCTGGAAGGCCTGGGCAGTGTCAGGGTCCATCATTCCTAGAATCTAATGAGGTGCTGGTGGCTCACCCGTAGAAGCCTAGCTACTCAAGAGATTGAGAGCTAAGGATCAAGCTTTGAAACCGCCTGGGCCAAAAAAGTCCCCCTGACAAAGACTCTTATCTCCAATTAACCACTCCAAAATCACAAGTGGGCTGTGGCTCCAGTGGTAAATCACTAGCTTTGACCACAAAGTGGCCCAGGGACAATGCCCAGTCTTGAGCACAAAGTGACCCAGCAACACTGCCCTACCACTGGGTTCAATCCCTGCAACCGACAAAACAATACCACCACCACCACCACCAAACCAAGGAGAGAAGAATTAAAAGAGGAGTAGATTCTCTCACTCTAATCCTCACCTGGAGTATCCAAGCTCCAAATGGCCTCCTTCCTGCTGATGTAGGATCTTCAGCAATGCCTGAGTCTCAGACTTCCACTCTATTTATACTGAAAGAGGGTGGGTCCAGGAAAGGAAGTCTCTGATTGGTTGCTTAGGGAAGCTGATTTACATATCAATAGGAGCTGGAATTTACATCCTAGCAACCACACCTTTCACTTCCTCTTTCAAGGACCTACTTCTTACAATTTGTTTAGGTTATTTGAGTTAGGTGCAACGTAGGTTTGTCCAGGATTGGAAAAGTTTATTGTGTTTGTTTTATTTTGTTTTGTTTTGTTTTTTACTTCTGTGTATGTTTTATAATGGAACTATGCATTTATTACTTTTCCACAGGACTGTAGGCCATATTACTGACATTATCCACTGTATCTTGTGGGTCTTCAAAAGTAGCTGAGTTCGTATTTCTTAACAGGTGATCATCCCATACTTTTATTATTTGTAATTTGTCAGGCCTGATGTTGGGCTGGTACTTTACCACTTAGGCCTTGTCCTCTCTGTGTTTGTGTTTGTTTTTGGAATAGAAACTTGTGTTTATTCTTAGGATCTCCTTGACTGAGTTCTTCCAATTCACAATTTGCACAAAGCTGAGATGACAAGAATTATCTCTTGCTTGAGTTGTGATCAGGATTAAATCTGCCCACAGACCAGCCCCTCCCACCTTTCCCATCACCTGCCTGATTCATAGCAGTAATCACGTGACTATCGTTGATCACCTGACTATGAGGGAACAAAGATCCTAGGCTCAGAGATCACTTCCTCTTGTCTATTGTCTATACTGACTCATCCTTTCGATGTTGTTTTTCTTGTTGTTTGTCTGTCAGTGCTGGACTTGAACTCAGGGTAGAGGATCTGTTCCTAAGCTCTTCTTCCACTCTATTTCTCTTATCTTTATTTCAAATATCATTTATGCCTTTTTATTATAAAATGATGTGGTATTATAATATACAATTTAATAACTCAATGCCGTTTTTGAGAATGATCTAAAAATTATCATAGACATAAATATACATATATATACATATAACTATATACATTGGATTTCAAGAGCACATTATCAATATTCAATTCGCTATAAATTTTATCCTATCAGAATATTCTCTTTAGGGTTATAGGTTCTCTAGTTTCCCTGGCATAACCTTTCCCATTTGTGGTTTTGTTATTATAATAAATTTTGTACCTTTCTTGCTGTTGATCCACTAGCTTTGAAAGCATAATCCCCTATCTGAATTGTCAGCAGAGAAATAGTAGCCTAACACTATGTTTGCATCTTTGACACTCAGGCATTGACTCTCAATCTTTTTTTAAATTTTTCTTTTTAAAAAAAATTTTGTCATTAGTGCTGCGGAACTCTGGGTCTGAGGGAGACCTCAGCTCTTCAGCTCAAGGGGAGCCCTCAACCACTTAAGCCACAGCACCACTTCCAGCTTTCTAGTGGTTTATTGGAGATGAGTGTCTACGACTTTCCTGCCAGGGCCAGATTTGAACTGAGATCTCAGATCTGTTTTCTGAGTAGCTAGGATTACAGGAGTGAACCACTGGTGCTGACTAAGTATTGTTTTTTACCTTCATATGATAATAACAGCGGGGATGAATGCACAATAATTGGGTACATAGAGTGAAAGACAGACACCAACAAAGAACCATCACAACTGGACAGCAAACTGTTGTATTGTTACAATTGTTGGCTATTGTTAACCACTCAGTATGCCTAATGAGTAAATTGACCTTTGCCATTGTTATTATTAATCTCTTTGCCTGAATTAATGTTCTCCTCATTTTTACCCCAAAAATTATGACTTATTTTTTCTGAAGCCATTCTTTCATCTTTAGTGTTCAACCCTGCATTTTCTTTCTTCTCCATTATTACCAGCTATTTCTCTAAGTATTCCAATTGATTTTATTTTATTTTAGTTTTAGAAATTAGTACTGAAACTTAAAGAATCCAATATAATAGAAAGTTTAACACCCCAATGGTCTAGTATAGAGGTGTTTCTGTTTTTTTCTTCCCAGGATGGGTAACAGGATCTAGTAATCAGAAGTCTGCTATAGAGCTTTGTGTCACTGAAACCAGTACTGCTTTTTTGTTCTCGAATGTACCTGGGGCTTGAACTTAGGGCATGAGCACTATTCGTGAGGGTTTGTTGTTGTTGTTGTTGTTGTTTGCTTTTTTTTCTCCTACTACTTGGACTACAGCTCCACTTTGGTGGTTAATTGAAGATGAGTCTTTTGGACTTTCCTATATGAACTGGCTATGAACTGCCATCCTCAGAGCTCAGCCTACTGAGTAGCAAGGATTACTGGGAAAACAACAATGCTCACTGAATTAAATGATTTTGTTTTGTTTTGTTTTGTTTTGTTTTTTGCTGTTATTCTGAGATCCACCTTCTTTCATGGTGAAAAGCAGTCACTGGGGACTCATTTTTGCATGGGTTTATTTTTATAGCATTTTTTAAATATTTCCTTGCTCTCTTGTTGCATTGTTGCTACTTTATCTTATCTTCATTTTTTACATGCTATGTTTTATTATATGTTACCTCCATGTTTCATAACAAAATGGGATTACTGTGCATAAAATTCAAATTAGTACAGTATTAATGGTTTGCTTCATTTGAGGAAGGTTCTCTGCTATAGAATTCCCAACGTATAGAATCTTCACTAGTAGTGGTTTATCATTGGAGAAAAAGGGTCTGACAGATAGTTGGAAATAGCCAATAGCGAATCTCCAGAGAAGGGAACTCTTAACCACATTCCAAAAACTCACACTGCCATTGTCAAGATAAAGAAACACCACAACCCCAAGAAACTTCTCTATATAATGTGTCAGCAATGGGGAAGTGGTAAAAAAAAAAGTGTAAAGAAAGTTCCCTTTCACAAAAAGAAGAGGAATACGTCCTCTGATTCAGGGCGGTGGGCCAAGAAAAGGGTTTGTACCTGAGTTCTCATTTAGGGAATTTGATTTACATATCATCTGGAGTTGGAATTTCCATCCTGTAAACCACAACTTTAACTTCCTCTTTCATGGAAATGCCTCTTACAATTTCCTTAGACAGTGACAAGGGTTGTTTATTTTGGCTAGGCAAAAGTTAAATTTGAACAGGATTGGAAAACTGTTTTTTTTTTTCTTACCTTTTTGTATCTTTTATTTTTGTACTATGAATTAATTACTTTTCCACCATACTGTAGGTGACTTTTTATTTTGTGATTTTGAAAATTAGCTGAGCTTTCATTGTGGAGTTATTAGATGACCATCCAAGTCTTTTTATTTGTAAATTGTAATGCCTCCTGCTTGTCTGGTGCTTCACAACTTGAGCCATTTCAATCTTTTTATTTTCATCGGACTTCTAATCTCATAAAAAATACTGTATTAATTTTCTATTGGTAATGTAGTTCCCCAATTTTAATTTGTGCAAGAATTCTGAACTGATTTCAAAAATGAAGGAGATTTTAAAATAATTCATTAAAAAGCTATGAATATGGAGCTGTATATAATTCATTACTTTTGTTTAATTTTTCACACCTCAGTTGTAGAGTATGCTCAAAGGTGATTTCTACACTAATCTTTTTCTTTGAGGAATTTTTTTAATTAAAAAATATTTTAGAGATATTAAGGTTAGTTCAGCTATTTTTCTCCTTCATAAGGAATGTGATTTTAAGTTAATAAACAGAAAATCTAAGACAGATGATACATTTGGTATTTCGATCAATTTGTGTAATTACTTTTTAATTTAAATACTGAATAGTTGTTTCTGAATTTTCAATTTATTACCTGAGTCAAAGGTATATCATTACACATGCAGAATCTAATCCACTAAGTAACATATTAGTTTGAATTTTATGTTTTAATTCAACAATAATATTCAAGAGGTATCATTTCAGTAGGTTTCACTCAAAAATTATTAAGATATGCCATATGTATAGATATTTCATAATTCTATATTCTTATTTTTGGATTAGATTTCTGTAATCCATGAGTCTGTACTCCAATTGTGTTAGACTTCCTATTGTTCATCTCATATCTTTGCTTTGTTCCAGGATTTCAGCAGTAATGTTTTCTTGTTTTCCATGGTTTTTATTATTTTTTCATCTCACTATCACTGTTGTAACTTTTTAACAAACAAAAAAGAAAATTCACTATTGCCCAGCTCAGCATTCTTTACATTTTCAAAAAGCCAAGTGATGCTAGTGACATACAACATACATCATGAAATGATTGATATCATGTATACAATATGCTAATATCAAAATATTGCATAAAATGTAAAATATGTAATGTTATGAAATTAAAATACACTATTATTAAACTGTGACATCAAACATTTTCTATTATTATCATAATATAATAATATAAAACCGTGCCATCACTCTCCAACTTCCTTTGTAAAGAATTTACACTTTGTGGAAACCTACACCTGAGCCCCTTTCCTGGTAATGAATGGACTGTTAAATGTCTCTAGAATTTGGGCCAGCTCCCAGAAGCCTCTGGTATGTTTGGTTCCTCCCCTTTCTCACTCATTATAATTAGGCCTAAGAGTATGCCACCTAGTACTATGGCGACAAAGTAAGTTAGAGAACAAGAGCCCTATTCCCCAGCTGGAAGCCTCCAGGTCTTCATGCAAAAATGATCTCCAAGTTGTCATTTGTCTCAGTCCTGCAGCCATTATTGCCCAAACATGTAAGCTCAGATAGGTGCTTGAATAGCAAGCTGTTGTAGCACAATCTGCTCTGTAGTAGGGGTCCTTGAGATGCCAAGGTACCCCAGCCTCTCCTTGGGCAGTAACCACATAGTCTTCAAGCTTTAAATCTTTAAAATCTGTTGCTTCTTCATAACTTCCCTCTTCCTGAAGCCTGAGAGGTCTGAGGGTCCCTCATCCACAGGGGTCTGGATGGCTGCCAGGATCTTGTCCTGAAACTCAGGTGCCTTCATCTGTAAGAAGCAATAGCAGCTCCTTCTTCTTCTCCTTCTCCTGGAAGAGCTGGTTGACACACTCATCTTTCTTCTGATATAGCTTCATCCAGTACTTCCATCTGTTCTTTATAGAAATCTAGGGACTCTTCAATGGGGCTGATAGGTTTTGACAGCTGGCTGCATCCATGTTGGAGTTTATCCACTTGCCTCTAGTAGCCCACTTTTTCCAGGCAGCTTGTGGATGAAGCAGAATTTCAGGGTCTTCTTGGGCACTTGTGTGTCCTGCTTCCTTTCCCGTGGTTTCAACTTCTGGAGAAGAAACCCTACTGCTTCAGCTTTCTCTGTCTCTTGACTACCATATTAGCCAGGAACCCATAGTAGGTCTGTTGCTCCTGCAGCTGCTGTCTAAGCTTCACCTTCTTTAATTCATCAATGGATAAAGATAACAATCCCACCTAGTCTTTGGATTGTCTGTCCTCTAGGACAGTCACAACAAGTAGAATCACCCCCTTTCCTTTTTGCTCACTCCTCCTTCTCTAGTGAAAGCCAGAAAGCTCAGCTGGGGCCCATAGCTGCTCCTGCTTCTGTCTGGTGGTTTTAAGGCACATCACAAGTGTTGTGTAATTTTTGATGGTCCTTCTTGGTCCTGCAACTTTGTCCAGCAACTGTGTCTGCTTCTGCAGGTGCTGCAGCAAGGCCTCATTCTTTAAGGTCAGCTGCAAAGTGTAGGCCCTGTGCTGTTCACAGGTAGCTCTGAGCTCCTGCAGCTGTTCATGAAGCTCCTGAGATTCTGAGCCACTTGACTACATAACTCAGCCATCTCTTTCCATTCTTCTAACTTCTCCTCTTGCTGGTCCAGCTTCTTCCTTCACTTGGAGCTTTGAGTGCAGCACACGAGAGAGCTCCTCCTTCTGTTTCTTAAACTGTGGAAGGCATCCTGCAGCTGGCCCAGCTGCTCTTTGATCTCTAGGTTATGCAAAATTGTGTATCTCATGGCCTCATTAATGTGTAATCTTCCCATTGTCTTGAAGAGCTTATACAGATCCCAGGCCTTTTCCTGCTGCTCCAGTTATCACAGCTGCTCCTGCTGCTTCACATTTTGGAGACTGAGGCTCTAGTTTTCCTGCCTTTGAATGTAACACTGCTTCTCACATTTCTGTTGCTTCTTCTGCAACTAATAGGTCTTGGCTGGCAGCTGTAGCTTGGTCTGAGTTCGTCCTGCAGGCTGCTGCTGGAGGGTAGCTCTGCCAACTGCCATTGAAGTTCCACCATGTTTATCTCTAGGTCAAACACTTATCACACCCATTGCTCTTTCTCATCTCTCAGTTGGTTCATCTGTTGAACCTTGTCTTTCCTCATGGACCTCTCCAACTTCAGGTCCTCTGCAACATGGTCTCTCTCCAGGCTTAATTTGGTCATTAAATCTTTCATGTTCTCTAGCTTTCTCCAGCCATGCCTTCTCTCTTATTACCTTTGTTTATCTTTTGGTTACTCTCTTGGGGTAACGTAGGACTTCTGACATATTGTTAGTTATTCCAGTGTCAGAGGAAAGGATACTAGCAGGAAAGGAACCAGAGGAAGATTCCAGGTCTGCGTGATCTTTGGTCTCACCCTTGATTGATTTAGAGTCCACAGTAATGATTGTTATGAGGTTACCTCTTTTCAGTTTTCGTTTTGTTGGTGGTAGTGGGTCCACCAGGTCAATTCCTCTGCAGATACTCTTGCTGTTATTTCTTGCCTAAAGAAAATTTTATTGTGCATGCATTTCTGGTTTGGTTAGATATCCCAGTAATGGGATAGGGAAGGTGGAGGGGCCATGTTCCAAAGCTTTCTGAAATCACTTCTATTCTTGCAATCACCCACTTACTACAGGATCTCTGAAATTCACTCAGTCACCACATGGCACCTTTACTTCCTTCACCTGCTGGTAGTGGTATGAGCCAATAGAGGAAAATGCCAATGGTACTAGGCAGCACAGAATGTGGATGTGGCCTCGATTCTTGTATCTTATTGTTCAGCTAGAAACAGGTATGCATTGTGGGATCATTGTGATCCAGACACAGTGGGGGAAGTCACCCCATACCTGCTCTTACAGTCCTCACCCATCTACATATCTACTTGGGGAGCAGGGCATCACCAGCTCCTGTTTGCCCTGCCCATCAAACCTGACCACTTGGGCTGATAACTAGGATTAGCTCTAGTTGGGTGCCTCCACAGTTGTACTGGAGACTGCTCAAAACAATGTCGTCCATCCCACAATTACAATCACCAAGTGATCTTGAATGGTTGTTCTCAGGAATAACCACGCAGGATCACTGTCATAGTCCCTCTTAGGCTGGGACTATGGAGGGATCAGACCCAGAGCTTAGGGGATGAGTGAGTGACAGAGAGTAGAGATACTGGATAATGCATCATTTTGCAGTCTATTTCCTCATATTACAACGTGGTCCACATATTTTTACATCACAGAAATACCGTCCAAATAATTTCCATCCAATCCTCCAGACTGCAAGACTGTGCTAGTCCGATAATTCGCTGACTCCTTACTGCAAGTTTCTAATCTGGGTCTGAATCTGTTCCCCTGCCTGCCAGGTCTCTATCCCACACCTAGCATGCCATGTTCCCATAAGAGAGAACAATGGATTGAACCAGACTTTGTCTTCTTAAAAAAATTTTATTGTGAAAATACCATACAGCGGGGTTACAATTACATGGGCAAGGTAATGAGTACATTTCTTATCAAGATGTGTTGGCTCCTCCTCTGTTTCCTCTTCCCATCTCCACCCCCCCCCGACCAAAGTTGTAAAGTTCGTTTTTCAACATAACGACTTGTACATCTCATTGTTGCAATGGGTCCACCTGTATCCCTATTTAAACGGTTTGTTTTTGCCCTTCCCCTCCACAAATTATACCAACATCAAATACAATAAAAGCAGCGGTTATGCTGCGGGAGCGGGGCATATGAAACAACAAAGAAATCATCTTATAAATATGTTACAAACAATCACAAGAAAAAAAAAACCAATTCAATCCTTATAGTGGGGTTCATTTCACCTAAAATCAACTTATCTGATCTTTTCTGCTTGTCTCAGACATATACTAGTTATTGCAAATAAGGGAAACCATGGGACTTGTGTTTCTTTAGGCCTGGCTAACTTCACTTAATATAATTTTTTCCAAGTCTTTCCTTTTCCTAACAAATGGGGCTATGTCATTCTTTCTGATGGAGGCCTAGAATTCCATTGTGCTGGAGTCTGCCGGCATTGAATGGTAATCCTGAATTAGGGGGCGAGGATGCAGAAAAATAAAGACATAAGACAAAGGATGGGGTCGGGAGGTCTGCAGCTCAAGATTACAGCCCCGTTTATTTTTAATTTTTCCTATTATATACTATTAGAAGTCAAGAGGTAACATAAGGTTACCATAGTGCAGAAAAACAAGGAAAATTTTAATAAAAACAAAGTGCAGTAAAAACAAGACAAGATCAACTGATAGAAAGTAAAACAAATTCTGTAGACATAGCAAAGCAATCCCGGGCACCTAGTGTTTTTCATGAAAGCCAGTTCCTTATGCGTGCCTTTAAGTGAGCACAGGGGTCAAGATGACCTTAGAGCTTTACTGTGGACTCCCAACATCTCCCCCATCTTTGTTTGAAGAAGCGAACCCTCCTGTCTTAGGCTTGGTGGATCACCTTGTCTGCCTTACCCGTCATCGGGAACTTCTTCAGA